>NW_027507789.1:196370189-196965189 GCF_037356315.1 Lithobates pipiens | reverse complement strand
ATAGATGAATGGGGGGGGGGGTCCAACTGTACATGCTGGAGACATATATGAATGGGGGGATCTACTGTACAGACTGAAGACATGGATGGATGGGGATCCACTGTATAGATAGACTGGATACATAGATCTACTGTACAGTCTGGAGACATAGATGAATGGGGGGATCTACTCTACAGACTGGGCATATAAACAAAGGAGGCTCTAGTATACAGACTGGACTTATAAATGAAGGAGATTGTATTAGGCTGGGTTCACACTGCTGCGGGGGGAGATCCGGATGTGATTCTCACCGCACTGCAGTGCAAATCACATCCGATCTCCGTAGCGATGCGAGTTCAGCCATACAGATAGTATACAGATAGTATACAGATAGTATACAGATAGTATGGCTGAATTCGCATCGCTCCCGCAACAAACTCGCACAGGACCCTTTTTTTTGGTCCGCAGCAGAATCGGATCTCATGGGGGTTCACACCATGCGATCCGATTGCTGTGCGAGTCGGCAGATCGCACTGCGATATGCGAACTGATCTGGGGGTGTCATTAACATTTCACTGACACTCCCAGCAGTCCGCATAGGGCAGTGTGAACTGCCGCCGGGAGGTATGCGATGCGGGAAAACGCCGCAGATTTGTGGCGTTCCCGCATCGCTGTGGTGTGAACCCGGCCTTATACAGATTGAACTAAATAAAAAAAAAAGGAAAAGGTCAGGTGTCACCCGCAAACCACCTCCATCCCAATATATGCAACAAAATACAGGAAAACGCCCCGGGACTTTAAATGAGGGGAATGTGGTCACCCATAATAGCCAACAATTGACAGAGGAAATGCAGTCTCAAAATTTATTAAAATTGCCATGCAAACATAAGCAGCATGTATGACAGCCAAGCCACTGAAATGATACAGACAGTAAAACATGTCATTACACGTATTATATTATAAAATGTAAATTGCAAAGTACACAGGCATGAAAAGTATCCAAACGCGTTTCGCAAGACCATGCTCGCTTCATCAGGGGTAGATGCGTATGTAGTACATCAAAGGCTGGATCAGACTACCAAATGCTGAATATCCAGAGGCGGCAGTAATGAGCGTGCGGCTCGGGATCTGAGAAGGCAGAGGAAGAACCAAGCCAACAGAGCATAAACGGGGGCAGACATGGCCGGGATGGGGGTGTGTCACCAAAGATCTCCCAGTATCCATTAATAATGTCAACTTGAATGAAGTTAAACTGCTGTGTGTAAGTGAAACAGGAAATAGGAAGTGACAAACACACACACACGTATGTGTAAATATATCATGTATATTATTACTATTTGTAGTATTACCCCTGTAGGAGCCGTTGGAAATATGCCCGGGTTCCTTTTCCCATTAATTCCTTGGCACCCGGACACAAGATCACTCTTTGGCTGAATAACAAGTCCAGGGGTGTTCTTTTTGATGTTATATTTTCTGGGGTAAGTTGGATAGGGGTTGGGGAATTGAGTGGGAAACGATGTACAAGATGAGGACAGTAAACTTCCTTTTGTAGAACTGAATGCGAAAGTCTTTGCAAAAGCAAACTGTGGACTTGGCTTTGTAATATAAGCAGATAAAAGCACAAAAGGTTTTTCTTTAGGGCAATTAGAACAGAGATCCTTCACGGAGAATTGGATAAACTCTTCAGAACACCGGCCAATGTCCCCTTTACACACACAGCTGACTCTCTCTAGCACCAGAGGGGTGGCAGAAGGCCAAAATGATCTTAGATCTCTCACAGCAGTCTGCTGTGAGCAAATGGGCACAAATGCCCTCGGAACGTTGGTTGCCTCCTTCCAGCATCCATGGTATCAGCACCTTTTTCCTGTAATGCCAGACTAGATCTTCAGATGACCGCCCCTCAGTTAGCTCTCATTAATTTCAGCCAAGCAAGCCCTCAGCTAGCCCGGCTGAAGCCTCACAAACGCCAACAGTCGACTAAGAGGGCAACTAGCCCCACTTATGCCCGCGTACACACACAATCGGAATTTCGGGCAGAAAAAGACCGATGAGAGCTTTTCATCGGAAAATGCGACCGTGTGTCGGAATTTAGCTGGCCGAATTCCCACCGGCAAAAATTTGAGAGCATGTTCTCAATTTTTCAGACGGAAAAACTTTCTATCGGAAATTCTCACGCATGCTCAGATTCAACTACGAGATAGAAGCTATTGGCTACTGGGTATTGAACTTCCTTTTTATAGTCCCGTCGTACGTCGCCGCGTTCTTGCCGGTCGGAATTTGGTGTGCCCGTGTGTAGGCAAGACGGCTTGAGCGGAATCCTGTCGGAATTCCGTCGGGAAAACCATCAGAGCTTTTTCCGATCGTGTGTACGCGGCATTAGGCTGTGTTCCTCTCCTGAAGGATACGGCCTGGAAGCTCTTCTGTGTCTCAGAATATTTAAGGCTTGTCCATACCCAAAGGCTCTTCACGTTTTCTGAATATTTCGTATGCTAGTCCAGACTGTTGTTTTAATGTAAACTGTACAATTCCTCTCAATAGGAAGTTATTATACAAAAAAATAAAATAATATTTATACAGACTGCCAGTAGCCTTCAGGACCACCTTCCCTGGGATTGGCCAAAGCTGTATAAATATCCATGCTGCCCATTGGCCTCGTTTCCCACCTGTATGTTCCAGAGAGATCCACAGTTCTCTAGAACAGGGGTCGCCAAACTTTCTGAACAAAGGGCCAGTTTACTGTCCTTCAGACTTGGAGGGGGCCGGACTGTGGCCAGTGAGAGTAGGAAATGCCCTGGCATCAATGGGAGTAAAGAATGCCTCATCAATGTTAGTGGGAGGAATAGTGCCCCATTGTTGGTATTAGGGGAAGAAATAGTGCCCTATCATTGGTGTCATTGGGAGGAATAGCTTCCCAATGTTGGTATCGGGGGAAGGAATGTTGCCCCATCATTGGTATCAGTGGGAGGAATAGGGCCCAGCGGTTGGTGTCAGTGGAAGGAATAGTGCCCCATCATTGGTGTCAGTGGGAAGAATAGTGCCTCGTTGTTTGGGTAAGTGGTAGGAATAGTGTCCTATTGTTGGTATCAGTGACAGGAAGTATGTCTCATTGTTGGTGTAAAGCAGGGGTGCCCAACCTTTTTAAGAGCGAGGGCCACTTAAGCAACCTGGTAACCAGTCGCGGGCCACAATGAGCGGAGCGGGTGGATGACAGGTCACGGCTACCCTATAGGCCCTCTGATCTGATCCACCCAGATGAAAGGGGCAAATTCCCTTCTATTTTTTTTTTTATCTGATTTTTAGGATGGGATTGGAGGCAGGCGGGAGTAAAGGGACAAAAGTCTGTTTACATCTGCTGCTCTGTAGAGGTGAATCAAGGGTCCGATTGGGTAGGGCGATCGTGTGAAAAGGGCCTAAACTGCTTTCACACCGTTGTGCTGTGGTTTACTGACACCGCGGGTGCAGCGTAGTGCACCTGTGTCTATCCTGCGGGTTAACTGAACTTTGCCATAAACTCTGCCTGTGGCAAAAGCCGGGGCTGTACAGGAAGCATCGGCTTATGGGGCTCTGCTCTGCAGCCACTTTCTTCCTCTACCACCAGCTTCATTCACAATACTGATGCTGTGGTATGACGGCTCGTCAACCTGCGATCTGGTCTTGCTAACCCGCCATTCCAGAGCAGGAGGTCGCTGGTCGCATCAGAGGGCTCTGCGGGCCACATGTGGCCCCCGGGCCACTGGTTGGCCACCCCTGGTGTAAAGCATGGGTCTTCAAACTACGGCCCTCGAGTTGTTCAGGAACTACAATTCCCATCATGCCTAGTCATGTCTGCGAATGTCAGTTTTACAATGCCTCATGAGATGTGTAGTTTTGCAACAGCTGGAGGGCCGTAGTTTGAGGATCCCTGGTGTAAAGGTATAGTGCCTTGTATTAGTGAGAGGAATAGTGTCCAAAGGGCCTGATAACGGCAAGCAAAGGGCCACATCTGGCCCCCGGGCCACAGTTTTGACACCACTGCTCTAGAAAGCAGGGAGAACAATCAAGTCCTGCAGCAGGTGAAACAATGAACAGACCAGAATAATCAACTCGGCTCCACTGATTATAGTGAGCAACACTAAATTTACCAAACAACAAAACAGTAGCTGCACTGGATACAGTGAGCCAGATCTAAATTTACAGAATCCTAGCACCTGTCTAGGACAGGGATCCTCACTTTAGTGGCGCACAGCAATTTTTTCTTATAGTATAAACTATGCATATATTTTGCTATTAAATTACATTTCTAATAATATGAAGTTAATAACAAGAGTTCCCCTTTACATCAGAGTCCACAGAGTTCCCCTTTTACATCTGAATCCGCAGACTCTGATGTAAGGGAGAACTCTGGGGACTCTAACATAAGGGATGCTCTGGGAATCATTATTTAAGGGGGATACTTAGAACTCTGATGTAAGGGGAAACACTGTGGCCTCTGGGGTAAAGGGGAACTCCAATGTAAGGAGTGCTCTGTGAACCCTGATTTGCCTTAGTGTACTTACTCAGATGTGGGAGAGAGAAGGGGGATAATTCAGTCAAAGACTGGGATGGATGGTGAGCTCACTCACCCCTTGACACCTCTCATCCAGATGTATCTGAGACTTCTGGACTTCACATTTCCGGCTCCAATTTTCCTTTTCTAAAGCACAGTGCTGGAGATTGGAGTGTGGGCAGACACAGAGGGGTATGGGTGGGGGGAAGAGGTGCAGGTCAAGCCCTCTCTCCTCTCCCATCTGTGTGTGTGTTTGGGGGAGATTTTTAGTGCTGGCTTTGGGCAGTATGAAAGAGTGTAACAGACACTCTAAGCTTAGACAACTGCAGCCAGCAACCCTGCTGGAAAGCCATAGTCCGGTCTAAATAAAGTGTCCGGGTTTCAGGCAGTCTGAAACCCGGACACCTGATTCCAAACCCGAACTGTCCGGGTGAATCCTGGACAGGTGGCATTGAGGCATTGTAAAACTCTGATATTCACAGACATGACTAGGCATGATGGGGATTGTAGTTCCTGAACAACTGGAGGGCCGTAGTTTGAAGACCCATGCTCTAGGAGGCTGCTACATATTTATATTATAATAGCTGAAATCTAGCTCCTTTTGTTCTAATTGGAAGTATGCACAGGTATACTTCACGTTAGTACATCACCCATTTAGGGGCCAGCTGTCTATTTGACCAGCCGTCACCGAAATAATAACCCCTGTATAACTCCTAGTTTATTATGACAATGCAATGTTTTATGGCTTGCCCTGCATGTATAATTCTGCACTTTCCACGCTCTATTGGCCTCCAGAGAGCGTTTAAAAAGCAAACCATTATCATGAAAAACAAGATGCTCAATACGGTAACCAGAGATGAAGTCTGCGTCCGTCATTAACCCCTCCATTACCAGACTGTTGTGTATTGGTCACTGAATGGAGCTAGAAAAAAAAGTACAACACTTAACTAGGAGTGAATGTCAATTTTAATGAAGTACGTCCCTCAGAGACTTGTCACCATATACACAGAGAAGAAAAGGCCTACACAACCTGGTGTATTGTAGAGTGCTATCAAGGTTGTGTTTCTTATAAAGCGTACAACTGACCATGTACTAGTAGATTTTCAAATGAATGTTTTTGTATAAACAGTCGTACAAAATATCCCAGTACATTCAATGACTTACCAGTACATTCAATGAATACCATTCGAAATACTTCAAAATTTTTATTTGATTTTAACATTTTTGATTTGGAAATGAATGGACCTTCTCCGGCAAAAGAACACATTTACTTTTACAAAAATTTTTTATCCTGCTCCTTTGAAGGATCACTGCAGTCGAAAATGAATGTCGATATGATCCCACTAATGATTAGAAAACCGAATGAGCAATGGTCCGCTCCATGACCAATGGGTTGGCCTAGTGTACGCTGACCCAAGGTCCAGAGGTTGCACCCTAATGGGGGATGTCTCTCTGCCGTTTTCTTACAGAGGCAAGGATGCCCCCTCTCTCCACTTCTGTTTGCCCTAGTAATTGAGCCATTAGCTCTAGCGATGCGTCAGGTGTCTGAAAATGGGGGCATCTGTTATGGTCCACTAGAAGAAAAAAATCTCTCTCTATGCGGACGATGCCCTACTTTACCTTGATGGTACAGAAAGTTTCTTTAACCGCTACAATACTGGGAACTTTCACCCCCTTCCTTCCCAGACCAATTTTCAGTGCTCAATGACAATTACGCGGTCATATTACGATGTACCCAAGTGAAATTTTTATCATTTTGTTCGCACAAATAGAGCTTTATTTTGGTGGTATTTATTCACAACTCCGTTTTTTTATTTTTTGTGATATAAGCGAAAAAATAGCAGAAATTTGGGGAAAAAACAATATTTTCTTCTTTCTATTTGAAAAGAAATCCAATAAAATCGAATTTTGTCATAAGTTTAAGCCAAAATGTATTCTGCTACATGTTTTGGGTAAAAAAAAATCCCGTTAAGTGTATAATAATTGGTTTGTGTGATCATGTACAGATGTGCGCAGGTGATCACGGACATATGTGCAGATAATCATTGGGACATGTGATTTTACTGTTAAATCTGCGGGGACAGGTGTTTTTACTATGTGGGGACGTGTGTTTTACACTGTGTACGTGTTTTACACTGGTGATCAGTGTGTAAAAAGCTGTAAAACAGCTCATACTGACTGATCACCAGTTGCCTGCAGCGATCCGCTCTCCTCTCCTCACCGACAACTTCTGTGTGAGGAGAGCCGATCGCCTTGCAACTGGCTCTCTGTTTACATTATAGAACGGCTGTGATTGGACACAAGAGTCATGTGATCAGAGATGCGCTGTGTCCAAGTGACAAGAGAGCATCGGGATCGCGCCACTGCGAGGCCACGTGCGATCCGCCCCCTTCTGAGGGACGTTCCTGAACGTCCACTCAGGAGAGAGCACCCACCCGGCCGTTTATGTGCAGTGGCCGATTGGGAAGTGGTTACTAAACTGGATGTTGAGGCAGTATCACACTATGTGGAGTCCTTTCATTTCCTAAACATTTTGATATCGAGGCTTCCTACACTGCATCTTCCATCCTGAGTTGCTGTGAACCTCCCGGTGTATACACATCCATGGCCATAGGAGAGGAACGTCCGGACTTATTTCTCAGTGGATCAGAGATCCAACCAAGCGCTGCATGACTTTTCTAAGAGGGGTCGCTGGCTTTCCGTTAAGTCTCCATTTTTGTTATGGTGATGGGCATCATGCCTTCAGGTGTATGATCGTCATTTCCAAACACTTGTTAGGTGTGACCTCAACAAGTCACCTATTTGTCAGGTTATGTTACCGTTTCCCAATTGTTAGTTAGAGTTCTTATCCGAGCAAAGAGACACAGAGATATTATTCAGTATTTCTGCTCAGAAGTCCGTCGTTAACTCTGACTGTCTCTGACTGACTGTGGCTCTGAGGCTTCTTTATTACATCTTTTATAGACAGAAAAGAGCAAACATCAGCAAATGTAAAAAAAACAACATTTTCAAAGTAAAGACAATTCTCCGGGTGTTATCAGCTGATAAGACAATCTTCTGGGCGTAGACTGCTTTTTAGGGCTGATGCGGCCTCTTCTTGATGAGTACGTGACAATAGATGACTAGTCCTTATTTTAAAGAGAAGGATAGAAAAATATATGTATTTAGTAAAACATAAGGTCAACCATTTTGTATACCTTAATCCTTACATTTCCCCCTTTGACATCACCCCTCCCTCTTGCCCTGGGTCCACCTGAACAAGTTCTAGTCAGCCTATATCCAGAGTACTCTCCCTGACCGCGAGTTGTCAGAGGGGTATACACCCATCCCCCTGGACAGTACCAACATCTAAAATTCAGGAAGAGTGGCTTTTCTGACAGATGGGTGATGTCAAGAAACTAAATCTACCTATCTTCACAAAAGTTCCATCTTTTCCGCATCATTTACCTTGGCTTTCTTGCAAAAGCACATAAACAACTTAAAGCATGCATAAAAGAAAAATACGAATAAGAGCACCACTATAATCGTCATTGCTGCCTTCTTAACCCAAGAGAATAACCCTGAGAAACTAAAAGTTCCACCAAACGGATCCCAGTCGCGACCAATATTTCGGGCCTTCTCTTGTAAATTCTTTACTTCCGTACGGTGTTGTGCAATGATGTCATAATAGTCAGGTACCTCAATGCTGGTGTTATGTATCCAAGTACAGCACTCATAGTCCTCAGTAGTTTCACAGAGTCCTGTCAATGCTGCACTCATACTTTCAATTGCTAATTCATGTAATTCTAATTGTTGTCTGATGGCTCTGGTCTCCAGATTTAACTTAGTAATGTCATCAGAGTTTTTCTCCAAAACATCATTAATAATTCCTGTATAGTTATTTAGTCGTTTCATTAAGTCTATACCCCATCCTGTCCAGGACGGGAACCAAGCCCATGCCATGTCCTTCTTCAGGAATATTTCTCTTTTACTACGATACCTGAGGGGATATCTAGGGTGCATGCTAGCTTCTAATAGGTGATCACCTCGTTCATCACCTACTACTCCCATTACTGGTACTAAACTTGCGAGGTAGCACCATCCCTGAGCTTTTCTAGGTATCCAAGTATAACATTTATCCTCACAACAGATATATATATTATTTCCTAGAGCTACTGATCTTGAACTGATATCATTTCTATAACGAGAGGTGTATCCATAGAGGGATAAGTTGGATACTAACCACCTAACATTATTATCCACAATGTTAGTGAGGAAGTCAGATAATGTCTGGTGTGTGCTGGAATTACTGGGATAGAAGCTTCCATTTAATACGACAATGGACAAATTAAACTTGCTGTCTTGGCATTCTCCATTTCCTCCCGTTGTGTTCCCTAAGTTGAAACACCAATCAGGGAAAAAGGCGAGACCATTTGACTTAAACATTACTGTCTCACTGGTATTTGTTTTAATTATGTTAATGCTACTGTTAGCAAGATCAGTATAGTTTATAGGAACTGCCATCAGTGGTATACTTGCTGTGCTGGGGTGTAATTTGCTACAAATCCAACATTTCTCATATCCTGACTTCTGGGCATAAGCATATTTAAACTTCAGTAATAACATTTTTTTTAGAAAATCCTTCATCCTTGTGTATTTTATTCTGTGAGGTAACCAAACTATTAGCCAGAATTACTGAAACAATAAAAAGATACATGTTGTCATTTGCCAACTGGCTCCTTTTTACAATGAGAAGCGTGGATCCAGGTAGGTTTCCCTTCCAATTTCACTGAGGTTGCTGTAATCAATAGCACCTGGAAAGGACCTTCAAACCTTGGTTCCAGTGTCTTTCTGGTATGTTTCTTTACATACACATAGTCTCCTGGTTGTAGATCGTGAGTACCTGTGACAGAATTAGGGTCTGGAAGAGAAGAATACACACTCTTGTGGATTTTAGTCAGACGCTGTTGCAACTGTATTACATACGTAGTTAAACTATCACATTGTAATTGCATACTTTGAGGAAAATATAAACCTAATCTAGGTGCACTTCCAAACAGTATTTCATATGGGGATAACCCTGTTTTTCCTGTTGGGGTGTACCTAATAGAGAACAAAGCTAAGGGTAGGCACTCAGGCCATGGTTTGTTCAACTCCTGCATAGCTTTTTGTATTTTCAGCTTGATTGTACCATTTACTCTTTCTACTGATCCTGAACTCTGTGGGTGGTAAGGAGTATGAAAACTTTGTTGAACCCCTAACATTGCCATCACATTTTGCATTATTTCTCCCGTGAAATGTGTCCCCCTATCTGATTCTATTGTTTCTGGGAGACCAAACCTAGGTATCAGCTCAGTAATCAGTTTCTTGGCGGTGGCTTTTGCCGTAGCTGATTTCACAGGATAACTTTCGGGCCAGCCTGAAAATAGGCAGATGCACACGAGAACAAATTCAAAGGGGCCGCTCTTAGGCATTTGTATGTAGTCAATCTGCAGTCTCTGAAAGGGATATTGGGCCCGGACCTGATGTTTACGTGGGGTTTTCACTCTCTGTCCTGGGTTATTAATCAGACAGATTTGGCATGCAGCACAGTAGTTCCTTGCAGTACTACTGAATCCAGGGGCTAGCCATCCTTGGCTTACAATCCTATACATAGAATTGGAGCTGACATGAGTGGGTAAGTGAACAGCCGCTGCCATTGCTGGGTATAGAGAAGCAGGTAGGCATATTCTGCCTCCTTCCCTCCATGTATTGTCAAGGCCTGGTGCAGCTCCCTCCTTAACCCAACGGTCCTTCTCAATAGCCCCTGCTTGTTCCTGTAGTTCGATTAGCTGCTGCCATGTGGTTTCGGGCATACTCACCTGTACCGTGGCTAAGGTCTCAGGGCTTACTTCCCCTAGAGCTGCCTTCTTTGCAGTTAAATCTGCAAATGCGTTTCCTTTTGCCTCAGTTGTTTTTGCGCTCGTGTGTGCCGCTATCTTCATGATGGCTACTCTTATAACCTTTTGAAGATTGTTCAGGACTCTTTTGATTCCTTCACCATGTTTAACAGGTGTGCCTGCTGCTGTAAGGTAACCTCTAGCTTTCCATATGTGGCCATAATCATGTGCCACACCGTAGGCGTATGCGGAATCAGTGTAAATGTTCCCTTCTTGTCCCTCTAAGTGTTCTAGGGCTTTCTCTAGAGCGGTTAGTTCCGCTTCTTGTGCCGACATGTGTGCTGGTAATGACTTTGCCTCAATTACCTGTGTGTCCGTTACCACAGCATAACCTGTGTGATATTTACCTTTGTCATCGGCAAATCTACTACCATCTATGTACAGTGTGTGTTCTGCATTTGTAATGGGTATGTCTGTGACATGTGGGAACCCCGTGGTTTCTTGTTCCATAAGTTGAAAACAATCGTGTTCATCAGATGTTATGTCATGAAATGAAAGTGTGTCAGAATCCTGAGTATCTTGTGCTGTATCTACACCATTATCATCATTACTCCCCCCTGTCAAATCTGTCTGTAATGGTAAAAGCTGTGCTAAGTTAAAAGAAGTGCATCGCTGAAAGGTAACATTGGGGGGTAGGAGCAAAGTGCATTGTAGACGCAGCTGCCTTGCCATTGATATGTGTTTTGGTTGGACCTGTGATAAGATGGCGTGTATGTCATGTGTGGTATGTACCACTACAGGATTGTCTAAGACAATTTCTGAGGATTTGTCAATGATAATTGACACTGCTGCAACTGCTCGTACACAGGACGGTGATCCTCTAGAGACAGGATCGAGAGCCGCCGAGAAGTATGCTACCGGCCTTTGTTTGATGTGTTGTTGTGTCAACACCCCTGTTGCGTGTCCCGTGATTTCAGCAATGTACAAATGAAATGTTTTGGTATAATCAGGGATCCCGATCGCAGGTGCCGAAATTAGTAACCTTTTTAAGGTGCTAAAAGATTCATGACCTGCTTCTGTGAGTACATAGGGTACTATTTTCAAGCAATCATATAATGGCTGCATCAGAGAACTGGCATGTGGTATCCATTGTCTACAATATGACACCATTCCCAGAAACATACGAAGTTGCTTAAAGTTGCGTGGGATATTCATTTGTCTTATGGCCTGGACTCGGTCTTCAGTGAGATGTCGAGTACCCTGGGATATACAGTGGCCCAAAAAGACAACCTTTTTCTGACATACCTGTAACTTAGTTCTATTCACCTTGCACCCTTTTTCAGCCAGGAATTGTAACAATGAGAGAGTGGCTTTTAAACAAGTATCGTTATCCGGACAACATAACAATAGGTCATCTACATATTGCAACAATACACAAGTGTCAGGCGGTTGCCATTCCCCCTATTTTTACTTTTTAAGGTTTAGTCAGTGGGGCATCAGTCAAAAGACCGTCATAACCACTTATGGGTATGGTGTCACGGGACGTCATGTGTGGAGGGACTACTGAATCAGACAACAGACTGCGTGACGCTCCTGTGTCAACCAAACAAGGAATATGTTTACCTTCCACCTTCATCAACATGTGGAGCATTTTGTTCTCTGATTCAGCTAGGACTGGGGCAAGTCATGCGGTCGGATCGTCCCTATCATTGGTACGCCTCTGTCTGTAGTCCCTCGTGTCTCTGTCCGTGTTTCCTTCCTGTTCGTCTTTTATCCTTTTCCTACAGTCTCTTTTTATATGTCCCACCTTGTTGCAGTAATAACAGGTAAGAGGTTTACGGGAGGAATTCCCTCCTTCATTGACCCGGGCAACAGTGTTAACTCCCGGTGTCCTTCTGGGTTTAGTTTCTGCTAAATCAGCCTCTATGCCTTGTGCTTTCTGCAACAATGTTCCTCTGTCCCGTATGGCTCTCCATTCGGGAGTACATGCCTTCAGTTTGTCACCTATTTGGGGTACTAGTCCTTCCATAAACTGTCGATTGAAAGCCCTAATGGTGACGGGTAAGGCTAAATCTAGACCTTCGTCAGCCATCATGCTTTCCATGTTGAGGTAAAATTCTGTAACAGTCTGACCTGGGGCCTGTTTTATGGGCGCTGTCGAACCCCTTTCCTGCTGTTTCCCTTGGCAAAATTCTCGTAACTGAGCAATAAACAGGGGTCTAGAGTCTATATGACGAGGGTGTACTCCTGGTGGATCTGTGGTAGGATCCCCATTCGGTCTAAGTGGGGTAAGTTTAGTCATGAATTGATTAAACATTGTCAGTGTCATTTTATGTCTACACAAATCTTCCCCATCTTGCCAAGTTGCTTCATGTGTGTCTAGTAATTGTGTCACGAATCTACAGAATGCGGCAGGTTTTGCTACGGGATCAGGAGCATTCTGTATTAATGCCATAAGAGTGTCAGCCGACCAAGGTGTCCATGTCCTCAGAACGACTTGTTGAGTCACTGTAGGTGGCTGTCCTGCTTGACCCGCATTTGGATTATTTACTTGTATTACCCTAGTCCGACTATGGACTGGAGCTACGGGCTCTGGTCTTTGAGCGCCGCAATGTACACATTCCTGTGCCCAGTCTGTATTCTGGGTACCGCATACTCGGCATACCCATCCTCTTCCTCTTAAGGAAGGATAAAGTTTTGGTCTTTCATTACCTGGTGTGGTAGTGTTATAAGGAGGTGGAGTATCTTCCGTATTTACCCTATCGCCGGGAGCAGAAGGAAGACTTTTGTGTCGGACCTTCATATCCCATCCACCCTTTTCCTGACAATACTCCCATCCCTCCTCTTTAGCCCTGTTGGAAACCTTAATTAAACATCGTATTTGTGATACCCATCTGTTCTGCAATATCTCTCCCTGTCTGTCTTTCTTTATTTCTTCCCAACCTTCTACACTTAATCCATTTTCTCCATCCATCCCCAATTTCTTGAGAATCCTATTTGTGCCCTGTGCCTTATCCTTCCCATACAACATTGTAATTATGTCTTTAACAGCATAACATTTCTGAGATTCCTCCTGGGGTTTACCATGTGTCTGGCCCATTTTGACAGTCCTGCCTAGGTGGCGTTTGGATCACTTACTAAGTGTCTCGTTGCCTTCTCCTCCTAGGGTGCCAAAATACTAAAAACCTCTCCTATATGAGATTTCTGAAATCGAATTACCTTATATGCTAGCCAACTGACAAATATTATGACCAGACTGACAGCTACAACATATACAAGCATTCCCTTTTGGTGGCCAAACACATATGACTAGGTCTCCGGGCTTTTGTGGAGACCTTATTTCCCTTCCCATTACCATGGAATCTCTCAGCATTCGTTTCTTATTCCTGCTTTATTGAGGCAGTCAGGACTTATACTTTCAACCCGTTTTTAGGCTCATGAATCAAAAAGCGTATATCAAACTTAAGTGTCGGACCCCCAGAGACTTTCTTTGATGGAATCCAGCTTTATATGAACTTTTTGTTTGCACAATTGCCCTTTTATTTACATGTGATGTAATTTAGCATATGTGTCTTCAAACTTTATTCACAGTTATTATTGTTTATATACTGTTGATTATCTGCACATTGATATATTTTGATATTTGTATTTGCATAAATGCACTTTATTGTTTAGCACTGCACTCTTTTTACATATATTATCTGTGCCTGGTGTCTGGATTATAGTGCACAGCTGCTGATTAACTTTAGTTCCTAGTGTGGATATACCCTTTGCATTCTTTCCACTTAACCACTTGACCACTGGGCACTTAAACACCCTTAATAACCAGACCAATTTTCAGCTTTCGGTGCCCTCACATTTTGAATGACAATTACTCAGTCATGCAATACTGTACCCTTATGAAATTTTTGTCCTTTTTTTCACACAAATGGAGCTTTCTTTTGGTGGTATTTAATCACCGCTGTGTTTTTAATTTTTTGTGCTATAAAAGAAAAAATACAGAAAATTCTGTAAAAAAAAATGAATTTTTCTTCGTTTCTGTTATAAAATTTAGCAGATTAGTAATTTTTTCTTCATAAATTTTGGCCAAAATTTATACTACTACATATCTTTGGTAAAAATAAGTACAAATTGGTGGATATTATTTGGTCATTGTGAAGTTATAGAAGTTATAGAGTCCACAAGCTATGGTGCCAATATCTGAAAATTGATCACACCTGAAGTACTGACGGCCTATTTCAATTCTTGAGACCCTAACATGCCAGAAAAGTACAAATACCCCCCAAATGACCCCTTTTTGGAAAGAAGACATTCCAAGGTATTTAGTAAGAGGCATGATGAGTTTTTTGAAGTTGTCATTTTTTCCCACAATTCTTTGCAAAATCAAGATTTTTTTTACTTTTTTTTTTTTTTCACAAAATTGTCATATTATCAGTTTATTTCTCACACAGCATATGCATACCACAAATTACACCCCAAAACACATTCTGCTATTACTCCCGAGTACGGCGATACCACATGTGTGAGACTTTTACACAGTGTGGCCACATACAGAGGTCCAACATGCAGGGAGCGCCATCAGGCGTTCTGGAGCACCCAGGACAATTCTGACATTTCTCTCCTACATGTAAAAATCATTTATTTGCTAGAAAATTACATTGAATCCCAAAACATTATATATGTTTTTTTAGCAAACACCCTGGAGAATACAATGGTGGTCATTGCAACTTTTTATCTCGCACGGTATTTGCGCAGCAATTTTTCGAATGCTTTTTTTGGGAAAAAAAACTGTTTTGTGCTTAAAAAAAAAAAAAAAAAAACACAGCAAAGTTAGCCCAATTTTTGCATGAAGTTACACCGAGTAAATCGATACCTAACATGTCACTCTTCAAAATTGCACGGGCTCGTGGAATGGCGCCAAACGTCGTTACTTAACCACTTGCCGACCGCCGCACGACGATATACGTCGGCAGAATGGCACGGGCAGGCATATGGGCGTATATATAAGTCCCTGCCTGCCCGCGGGTGGGGGGCCCGATCGGGCCCCCCCCCGGTGCCTGCGGCGGTCGGCATTCCTTCGAGAGCGATCCGGGATGAGGGGGCGGCCATTCATTCATGGCCACCCCCTCGCGATCGCTCTCGACGAATGGAAATCCCCCGTGACATCACTTCCTCTCCTGTAATGTAAACACAGGAGAGGAAGTGATGTATTCTCTCCTCCGTGTCGGTATTTTTCGTTCCGACACGGAGGAGAGCGGATCGGTGAGTTGCACCAACACTCTACACACACAGTAGAACATGCCAGGCACACTCACACCCCCCCTTTACCCCCCGATCACCCCCCCAATTACCCCTGCCCCCCAGTCACAGTGACACCAATGTAATTTTTTTTTTTTTTTTTTTTTTTTTTTTTGCATTGGTGTCATTTGTGACTGTAATAACTGTTAGGGCAGTTAGAGTTAGCCCCCTTTAGTTCTAATGTACCCCCCTAACCCCCCCAATAAAGGTTTAACCCCGTGATCACCCCCCGTCGCCAGTGTCACTAAGGCTGGGTTCACATTGCAGCGGTTTATGAGAACGAATGTGATTCGCACCGCACTGCAGTGCAAATCACATCCGATCTCTGTGCGATTCGAGTTCAGCCATTCGCCGCAACCGCCGCACCCGCCACACCCGCCGCACCCGCCGCAAATTCGCACGGGACCCTTTTTTTGGCCCGCAGCAGAATCGGATCGCATGGGTGTTCACACCATGCGATCCGAGTTTGCAGATCGCACTGCGATATGCGAACTGATCTGGGGGTGTCAGTAACATTTCACTGACACTCCCAGCAGTTCGCATAGGGCAGTGTGAACTGCCGCCGGGAGGCATGCGATGCGGGAACCCGCCGCGGATTCGCGGCGTTTCCGCATCGCTCCAGTGTGAACCCAGCCTAATAAGCGATCATTTTTCTGATCGCCGTATTAGTGTCACAGGTGACGCTAGTTAGGCAGGTAGGTATTTAGGTTCGCCGCAGCTTTTTATAGCGCCAGGGACCCCCATATACTACCGCATAAAGCCCCCTGATTGCCCCCTAGTTAACCCTTTCACCAGTGATCACCATATAACTGTTACAGGTGACGCTGGTTGGTTAGTTATTTTTTTATAGTTTCAGGGCACCCGCCATTTATTACCTAATAAAGGTTTAACCCCCTGATCACCCGGCGGGTGTCATTTGTGACTAATAACTGTTAGGGCAGTTAGGGTTAGCCCCCTTTAGTTCTAAGGTACCCCCCTAACCCCCCCAATAAAGGTTTAACCCCGTGATCACCCCCCGTCGCCAGTGTCACTAAGGCTGGGTTCAGATTGCAGCGGTTTGAGAACGGATGTGATTCGCACCGCACTGCAGTGCAAATCACATCCGATCTCTGTGCGATTCGAGTTCAGCCATTCGCCGCACCCGCCACACCCGCCGCACCCGCCGCAAATTCGCACGGGACCCTTTTTTTGGCCCGCAGCAGAATCGGATCGCATGGGTGTTCACACCATGCGATCCGAGTTTGCAGATCGCACTGCGATATGCGAACTGATCTGGGGGTGTCAGTAACATTTCACTGACACTCCCAGCAGTTCGCATAGGGCAGTGTGAACTGCCGCCGGGAGGCATGCGATGCGGGAACCCGCCGCGCATTCGTGGCGTTCCCGCATCGCTCCAGTGTGAACCCAGCCTAATAAGCGATCGTTTTTCTGATCGCTGTATTAGTGTCACAGGTGACGCTAGTTAGGCAGGTAGGTATTTAGGTTCGCCGCAGCTTTTTATAGCGCCAGGGACCCCCATATACTACCGCATAAAGCCCCCTGATTGCCCCCTAGTTAACCCTTTCACCAGTGATCACCATATAACTGTTACAGGTGACGCTGGTTGGTTAGTTATTTTTTTATAGTTTCAGGGCACCCGCCATTTATTACCTAGTCTCACTAGTGTACCCCTAAATTTAGGGGTGTCTACTTTCCAAAATGGGGTCATTTGGGGGGGGTTTGTGCCATCTTGGCATTTTATGGCCTTCAAAACTGTAACGCCCTTAGAAAGCCTGAAGGCGGTGCTTGGTTTTCGGGGCCCCGTACGCGGCTAGGCTCCCAAAAAGTCCCACATATGTGGTATCCCCGTACTCAGGAGAAGCAGCAGAATTTATTTTGGGGTGTCATTTCACATATGCCCATGGCATGCGTGAGCAATATATCATTTAGTGACAACTTTGTGAAAAAAAAAAAAAAAAGTTTGTAATTTTCCCGCAACTTGTGGCAAAATATAAAATATTCCATGGACTCAACATGCCTCTCAGCAAATAGCTTGGGGTGTCTACTTTCTAAAATGGGGTCATTTGTGGGGGTTTTGTGCCATCTTGGCATTTTATGGCCTTCAAAACTGTAATAGGTAGTGAGGAGTGAAGTCAAATATTTACGCCCTTAGAAAGCCTGAAGGCGGTGCTTGGTTTTCGGGGCCCCGTACGCGGCTAGGCTCCCAAAAAGTCCCACATATGTGGTATCCCCGTACTCAGGAGAAGCAGCAGAATTTATTTTGGGGTGTCATTTCACATATGCCCATGGCATGTGTGAGCAATATATCATTTAGTGACAACTTTGTGAAAAAAAAAAAAAAAAAAAAAAAGTTTGTAATTTTCCCGCAACTTGTGGCAAAATATAAAATATTCCATGAACTCAACATGCCTCTCAGCAAATAGCTTGGGGTGTCTACTTTCTAAAATGGGGTCATTTGTGGGGGTTTTGTGCCATCTTGGCATTTTATGGCCTTCAAAACTGTAATAGGTAGTGAGAAGTGAACTCAAAAATTTACGCCCTTAGAAAGCCTGAAGGCGGTGCTTGGTTTTCGGGGCCCCGTACGCGGCTAGGCTCCCAAAAAGTCCCACATATGTGGTATCCCCGTACTCAGGAGAAGCAGCAGAATTTATTTTGGGGTGTCATTTCACATACGCCCATAGCATGTGTGAGCAATATATCATTTAGTGACAACTTTGTGTAAAAAAAAAAAAATAATTTTTTTTTGTCATTATTCAATCGCTTGAGGCAAAAAAATAAAATATTCAATGGGCTCAACATGCCTCTTATCAATTTCCTTAGGGGGTCTACTTTCCAAAATGGGGTCATTTGGGGGGGTTTTGTACTGCCCTGCCATTTTAGCACCTCAAGAAATGAGATAGGCAGTCGTAAACTAAAAGCTGCGTAAATTCCAGAAAACGTACCTTAGTTTGTAGATGTGACAACTTTTGCGCAAACCAATAAATATACAATTATTGACTTTTTTTTTACCAAAGACATGTGGCTGAATACATTTTGGCCTAAATGTATGACTAAAATTGAGTTTATTGGATTTTTCTAATAACAAAAAGTAGAAAATATCATTTTCTTTCAAAATTTGCGGTCTTTTTACGTTTATATCGCAAAAAATAAAAATCGCAGAGGCAATCAAATACCATCAAAAGAAAGCTCTATTTGTGGGAAGAAAAGGACGCAAATTTTGTTTGGGTACAACATTGCATGACCGCGCAATTACCAGTTAAAGCAGCGCAGTGCCAAAGTGTAAAAAGACCTCTGGTCATTTACCAGCAAAATGGTCCGGTCTGAAAGTGGTTAAAAATCCCCATAGGCGACGATTAATTTTTTTTTTACTGGTTATATGTTTTGAGTTACAGAGGAGGTTTAGGGCTAGAATTATTGCTCTCGCTCTAACGTTCGCAGCGATACCTCACATGTGTGGTTTGAACACCGTTTTCATATGTGGGCGGGACTTGCGTATGCGTTCGCTTCTGCATGCGAGCACATGGGGACAGGGGCGCTTTAAAAAAAAATAATAATAATTTAATTGTTCATTTTACTTTATTTATTTTAGTTTGACTTTTTGTTCCCCAAAAATAAACTTTTTTATCACTTTTATTCCTATTACAAGGAATGTAAACATCCCTTGTAATAGGAATTTGGCATGACCGGTCCTCTTTACAGTGAGATATGGGGTCAATAAGACCCCGCATCTCATCTCTAAGCTGGGAAGCCTGAAAAAAAAAAAAAGATTCTGGATTTGATCGTATTGGCGAGTCGGTAGAAGCACCGGAGGGCGGCAGGAGGGGGGGGGGGCGGTGTCTATGGCTGAGTATTGCAGGGTATCACCGACTATGGCTGGGTATGGCTGGGTATCTCAGAGTATGGCGTTGCAGAGTATTGCGTTGCAGAGCATTGCAGGATATTGGAGGGTGTTGCAGAGCATTGCAGAGTGTTGCACGGTATTGGCGGGTGTTGCAGAGTGTTGCAGGATATTGGTGGGTGTTGCAGAGTGTTGCAGAGCATTGCAGAGTGTTGCAGGGTATTGGCGGGTGTTGCAGAGCGTTGCAGGATATTGCAGAGTGTTGCAGAGTATTGCAGAGTAATGCAGGGTATTTGCAGGGTATTGCAGAGTAACGCAGGGTATTGCAGAGTAACGCAGGGTATTGCAGAGTAACGCAGGGTATTGCAGGGTAACGCAGGGTATTGCAGGGTAACGCAGAGTATTGCAGGGTAACGCAGAGTATTGCAGGGTAACGCAGAGTATTGCAGGGTAACGCAGAGTATTGCAGGGTAACGCAGAGTATTGCAGGGTATTGCACAGTAATGCAGAGTAATGGCAGGGTATTGCAGAGTATTTGCAGGGAATTGAGGGGTTAATTTTCGGTGAGCAGCGATGTGGGCACTGCAAATGCAGCCCACATCGCTGCTGACACCAATCTCTTCCCCCTCCGCTGTTCTGATCGGTACAGAGAGGGGGAGGGAGGAACCGGCGTCATAACATGACGCCGGTTTGTTTACAAGTGATCACTCCGTCATTTGACGGAGCGATCACGTGGTAAACGGCCGCTATGAGCGGCCGTTTACCGTGATCCGTGATGCAGGACCCGGCGGTCACGGATGCTCTCGAGTGCGCGCCCCAGGGGGCGCGCGAGAGCGGAATTCTGGGAGGACGTCATATGACGGCCTCCCAGAGTTAAGAAACCGCCCTGTAGCCGTCATTCGGCTATAGGGCGGTTGTTAAGTGGTTAAAGATGAGCTACATAGGTCGGTAAGGTCTAGATCAGGGATCTGCACTTAGCGGACCTCCAGCTGTTGCAAAACTACAAGTCCCATCATGCCTCTGCCTTTGGGTGTCATGCTTGTGGCTGTCAGAGTCTTGCTATGCCTCATGGGATTTGTAGTTTTGCAACAGCTGGAGATCCGCTAATTGCATATCCCTGGTCTAGATGTTCTCGGTACTCTCCTGTTGATGTAGGCTTTCTGGCTTGGAGAGAGGGGGAAAAATACTCCCAAATTCATCTCAAGGGGTATTGCCACAGGTTCCCCTATGGAATAACTCTAACATCCCTGAGCTTTATGGTTGTTCTGACTCGGCCTGGTGTAGGGGGACACTTTGGTATTGCCCACTTTTCTCACATTGTTAACAGTAATGTTTTTGTGTCGTTTGAATCCCTAAAGGGTAGTCATGGTGTGGACAATAAATTATTTTTAAAATATCTTATGTTTTGTCTTGCCATCCGGACGCAGTTTGGGACTTTGACCCTAGAGCTTATGGTATTCCTAATGGAAGATTTATTGTCCTATCCAGAAATCCCTAAATAGTTAACTACTTTTTATAGTCATCTTCAATTGGTCTAACCCATTTCAGAATTCCCATCGCAAGTGGCTGTTACTGCCTGAGCTTTCTGAGGAGGGTTGGGAGGAAGCCACTGATGTTTGTTTTCAGGATGTGATTAGTACTGCAGATCAATTTATTTATTCCATTTAAGTTTATTTATCATTTACATTATACCCCAGCCAAACTGGCTCATATGGGATTGGGATCTGCTGCTATTTGTTGATGTGGACTTGCTGGGGCGGATCTCCATATGTTTTGGAACTGTCCGGGACTAACGTACGTTTGGCAGGATTTATTTTGGTTTTTTAACATAAGATTAAAGCGGAAGTCCCAGCGAATACTGCAGCTGCTGACATTTAAAATAAGGACACTTACCTGTCCAGGGCGCCTGCGATGTCGGCACCCAAGGCCGAACTGTCCCTCGGCTCTCGGGTGCTGCCGCCACTATCTTCAGTAAGGGAATCCGGAAATTAAGCTTTGCAGCTTCACTTCCCAGTTCCCTACTGCACATGTGTGAGTCGCGCTGCGCAATCCGGATGGTTCCTCCTGTCTCTGGGACCCGTGTGTGTTCCAGCAGACAAAGCGGTGGGACGGGAAGAGGTGTAGACTCCGGCGGGAGTCTATGCCCGGAAGTGGGTGCAAATACCTGTCTTAGACCCTGAAGGGTGCCAAATGTGACACCGGAGGGGGGGGGGGGTTTCCGAAAAGCAAAGGTTCAATTTTTGTGTGAACCTCTGCTTTAATCTTCCAATACCTCGGATCCCAGAAGTTGGTATTCTGTTAGGTATGTTGTTGTTTTATGAATGTAAAGGGATCTTGTTACACTGGAAAGACACTACTCTACCCACGGCTCAAAATTTCTACGGTGTTGTAAATGGGGATCTACCTACATTTAATATTGATATAAGGATAAAACATCGCAACCATGGTTAGATATCTCTGAGTCATTTTAGGGTGAAGTCTTGTCCTCCCAACTTACCTGAAATAGGTCTGTCATCTATGGTTGGTTTTTCAGGGGAATGTGGCGCTGATGTGTGTGTTGTGTGAGTATTAGGCCGCGTACACACGGGCGGACTGTTCGCTCAACTTTGTTCGTCAAACAGTTTGACAAACAGTCCGCTCAAAATTAGCATGAGCGGACTTGACCACACACGATGAACGAACAGTCCGCTGAAACCGTGCGCGATGACGTGAACGGCACGTACGACGGGACTAGAAAAACGACGTCCTATACACTGCAATGCAACCTTCGGCGTGTAAATTCTTTCTGAGCATGCGCGAGACTTAGTCTGACGAACAAGCCTACACACGAGCGGACTGTCCGCTCAAACCAAGTTTCAGCGGACAGTTTTACGGAAATTCCGAAAAACTTTGTTCGTCAGACTGTCCGCTGAAACTGTCCGCTGAAGCCCACACACGAGCGGACTGTCCGCTGAAACACTGTTCAGCGGACAAAGTTGAGCGAACAGTCCGCCTGTGTGTACGCGGCCTAAGTGTGTATGTCTGGACTTCATTCTGGGGTTTCTTGCCACCTATAATTTCTAGAACTTGGTACTAACATTCCACCCCACCAGTAGTGACTCCTCTGTTTAGGTAGGCGCACCTCAATTAGAGGTGTTTTATTTATTTATTTTTTATTTTTTTGAGAGAGGAGGATGTTGAGGTAAATTTGGCCAAGGTCCCATTCTTTTCTAGGCCTGGTTGTTTATTTGAGGATGGGAGTGTCATAGTTGGAGGTTAGATGGGGGTGTGGCCGCCTACACTTGGGCTCAGGGATACCTCCTCTGCTTGACAGGGGATTTTGCTGAAAATTGAGGAAGGACTGAGGCCTGAGTGTCAGGAAACCCATGTGAGAGAGTTGACCAATGGTTAATTTCCTTGGTCAATAGGAGGTCTCTCTTATAAAAAGGGGGGTCACATGCTCCAAGGGGAGTCTCAGGGAGCCCAGAGAGAGTTCAGCAGGAGGGCCGGGGGTTCAGAGACCCCGGGGCTTCCGGGAGGAGGCTTGAAGGCCTGGGGGTTCAGATACCCCGGAGCCAGATAGCTGCAGGAGGAGTCCAGGAAGGAGAAGCCATCATGTAGTACTGCAGGAAGACCGGGTGTCCCATGCGGGGATGTGCCGGACAGCATGGAGGAGGAAGTAGGAGCTAAGCTGATGGAGAAAACTGGGAATCAACCTTCTGTGAGTAGAACATGGACTGTTGATTGGGAGAGAGCAAAGGGAGTGCAACCCAGTAGGACTAATCCGTAATTTAATACTGTGCGTCCAAGGACCACAGTATCAAGCACTTTTCCTGGACTGACGGGGATTTGACAACAAGAGTCATGGAAATGGGCAATGTGGCCTGTGACTTTGGAGTCAACATCCACAGCGTTATTCAGAGTGATGCTGGTCTGTCTATATTGGAAGTGCCAAAGTCTGAAACAGGAATTTGAATCAGTAAAGGATCGCTAGAAGGGTTTAACTACCAAATACTACGGCAACTAATCAGTACCCTTTTTGGATTCACAGCTGGGGTCGGATGGGGCATCTCATATATTCCATTCAACAGCCCACCAATTACACCCAGAATAGAGCCTTATAAAATTCATAGTTTGGTGTCCTGAAATTGCCTGGGGGATTGAAAGCGGGGTCATTGACAAAGAGGTGATGAACAAACACAGCAGCTTCTAAGGGGGTAGTGCGCTACATTTTATATATGTAGCACTAACCCCCGAAGGAGCTGCTGGTTATTTTTGGGCTTACTGTTACCTTCTGTTCTCCTTGTTGCACGTCTAGGGGATGTCCCGTGGTAGATGGCCCAGTAACTTGAGACTGACAACAGATCCACTTGAATGGATTTTATTTGCAAAACTTAGTCAATTGAACAGTCTTTCAACTTGGGATCAGAGGGTTGGGAAGAAAGTTCAGGTACTCTAATGCCCCGTACACACGAGCGGACTTTTCAACATCCAAAGTCCGTCAGACCGAGTCCGTCAGACTATCCGATCGTGTGTGGGCTGCAACGGACTTTAGCTTCGCAAAAGTCTGACGGACTTTAGAAATGAAGCATGCTTCAAATTTTCCCGACGGAACTCCGCCGGACCCGATCCCCTTCGAAAAATTTCCTTCGTGTGTATGCTACTCCGACGGACTAAAACCGACGCTAGGGCAGCTATTGGCTACTGGCTATGAACTTCCTTATTCGAGTCGGGTCGTACGTCATCACGTTCAAATCCGTCGGAGTTTAGTGTGATCGTGTGTGGCCAAGTCCGTTCGGCCGAAAAGTCTGTCAGAACTCCGTCGGAACTCCGGCGGAACTCCTTTGGAAGTCTGTCGGACATAAGTCCTCTCGTGTGTACGGGGCATAAGGCCGCGTACACACGGGCGGATTGTCTGCCCAACTAAGTTCGTCAGACAATCCGACAGACAGTCCGTCCAACATTTGAATGAACGGACTTGACCACACACGATGAACAGACAGTCCGCTGAAAGCTTGCGCGATGACGTGTACAGCACGTACGACGGGAATAGAAAAACGACGTCCAATACACTGCAATGCAACCTTCGGCCGTGTAAATCCTTTCTGAGCATGCGCCATACTTAGTCCGTCCAACTTGCCTACTCACGAGCGGACTGTCCGCTGAAACCAAGTTTGGACGGACAAAACCAAGTTTGGACGGACAAAATTACGGAAATTCTGAAAGACTTAGTCCGCCAGACTGTCCGCTGAAAAAGTCCGCTGAAGCCCACACACGAGCGGATTGTCCGCTGAAACACGGTTCAGCGGACTAAGTTGGGCAGACAATCCGCCCGTGTGTACGCGGCCTTAGTGTCAAAGTCAAAAAAACATTAAAGTACTTGCTTACTTTGACTGCATCCAGAGAATAGCCATTCGCAACTGGATGATCACTCAGGTTGGACAGTCCCTCTCTCACAAGGCCTAGCAGCCAACAAGGTGCTTACTCAGGAACAAGTCTCTGCCACAGACGTTGTTGTAGAACGTACAAAATAATGTCTCTGTCACAGACATTGTTGCAGAACATGTAGGGAAACTAAACTTGAAACACTTGTAGGATACCTGGATCTTTCAGCCCACTTGGCGATATCCACAAGACCGGATTCTCTCGGTTACTTCAGCCCTTCCAGGCTCTTGTTAAGAAAACCAACCCGTACATGGTGTTCTTCTAAAGTCTTCCCCTGGAATGCTTGAAGTACAGTGGGTCTCTCCCGAACCAGAGACAGCACCCAACCACCTCAGAATCCTCCTTTAGTTTCCTTGCCTCGGGCTAGCCAGCCCAGAGACATTAAAGTTGGGTGGATCCGCACCCCAGGCCATAGCCTTCCTGGAGGCTGGTCAGGGGGGCCAGGACCACGAAGTCAGCACATCATACTGGATCGGAACCCCGAACCACGTGACGTCCCCATCTTAAATACCCTCTCCCTGAGGGCACAGCGAGAGGACCACTCCCACTGACCTGGCTCCAAAAGAGAGTAACTTCAGCACCTAACCAGACCATAGTTCCACGCCTGCCACAAGAGACAGCGCCCCCCTGTGCCTAGGCTGAACATCTCACAGTCTACTCAGACTGATGCAGAGGTCCAATTTAGACAAATAAAACCAAACTGCAGTTTAGGCAAAGTTTAACTTTGAAAAATGCATAGCGCGTGCTCTTCAGGAGCCTCTGCTACACACATACACACAAACATATATATATATATATATATATGTATATATATATATATATATATATATATATATATATATATATATATATATATATATATATATATATATTCATGTCTCCTTCAATGGTGCCCTTTGTTTTGTTTTAAACACCTTTAAAAAAAAAAAAAAAAAAGATTAGAAAACAGAACGAAAGTTCTTAAAATAAATGTTTAATGAAATTCTACTAGTTTATGGTCAGAACAGTAGAGAAACTCGCACTTTTTTTTTCTCCCCCTTTTCATGACCAGTGCAAGCTATTTTTTAAAGTTGGCAGCAGGAACTGAGAATGGAGAGAGTCTAGACACCACAGAACTGAACTGGCATTTATCATAATAGCACACATGGGCTTATGCCAAGAGGAGTGGGGTAGGGGCTGGCACCAAGCTTCAAAATTTACAGACTGTAAAGCTGGCAAAATATGGAAACATGCAGCCTGGTGCGGTGGCAGTAACTTATACACTGTGCAGTTGTAATATAAAAAGTACTTGTAGTCAGAAAATACAACAATTCACAACAGGTCTGGTGGAAGGCAGCACAACCGGAAACACTCACAGGTGAACAGCAGATTGCAACATAGCAGATCTCAACCCAACTCGGTCTCTGTCTAGAGAGGCGGAATGCAGCCCGGCCGGTCAGAGCTTAAGTGGGGAGGTCTCTGTGACAGACCTAGCTGGGGCAGTCGGCCCCTCTCTCCAGTGACAAGCTGATGTAGTGAAGCTTCTACTCCAAAAGCCCCTGTCCCGGCTAGGTCTGTCACAGTCTCCAGGAGAAGTGGCAGATCCCTAGCCTTTCCCTTCTCCTATGGAACCTTTCCCTGTCGCTATTACCACCTGCCATGGAGAAAATAGACTGCACCTACACATTGATAGATTTCGAATGGATGGAAATTCAGCCAGTTTAGCAGTTACTGACCGAATTTTGCTCCATCTATGGCTGTTCCTGTTCAAAAGTAGTTGACCTAGTGAGCGACTCCTCTCAAACTGGACTGATGGAAAATTTGTGTTTAACCACTTGCGGACCAGCCGCCACAGTTTTACTGTGGCAGAATGGCATGGCTGGGCAAAACAACTTTATGTATTGTCGCTTCACCCTGTGACCACTAGGGGTGCGCCCGCTGCTCTCCCCCAGCAATGACTGCCGGGCTCCCGAGATTGCTCGTGACACACCGAGAAATTCTGAGGGGAGAAGAGACTGATTGTGTGTTCATACAAAGTATGTCATCTCCCCTAGACAGTCCCAACCCTCCTTCAGTTAGAACACAGAGAGGGAACACAATTAACCCCTTGATCGCCCTCTAGTGTTAATCCCTTCCCTGCCAGAAAATAATAAAAACGCTATAAATCTATCCCCTATTTTATAGACGCCATAACTTTTGCGCAAATCAGTCAATATATGGTTATTGCGATGTGGTTTTTTTTTTTTTGTTTTTTTTTTTGTAAAAAAAAAATGTAGAAGAATACATATCGGCCTAAACTGACAAAAAAATTGCTTTTTTCAAAAAAAAAAAAAAAATGGGGATATTTATTATAGCAAAAAGTACAAAATATTTATTTTTTTCAAAATTGACGCTCCTTTTTTTTTTTTTTTTGTAGCGCAAAAAATATTTTGTTTGTACACTATAAAATGACGTAATAGGTCACTGCATGCTGGGGTAAAATAAAGACCTGTTAGAATCTGTATTCTAATGTTATATCGGGTTTTTGTGGCCATGTGACATGCCGCCAGGTAGTACAGTGATCAATAAGACCCTCAATATAAAGGGAAACCTTCTCATATATTATAGCAGTCCTTTTTTTCTCTGTATATATCTTACAGCAGCATCACAGTGACATCCACCCCTAAAGTTCAGAAAGCCAAGGGGCAATTTAAAGGAGCACTCCTCATTCAAACCAAGAGGAAATTTACTCTGTTTTTAAAAAGCACTGTAGCTGCTGACTTTTAGGGCAGTGATTTTCAACCTCAGTCCTCAAGTCTCCTCAACGGGCCATGTTTAGGGAACTTCCTTTAGGTAAAATAGCTCTTATCAATACCATGTCATTGATATTGATTTAAAGCAGCTGTGCAAAGTAAAGGAAAACCTGAAAACATGGCCCGTTGGGCATACTTGAGGGCTAAGGTTGAGAACCACCGTTTTAGGAAATACAATTACCAGCCCATGGAGTCCAGCGCTGTCTTCCTAGGAGCTGATTCTTCACTGGGCACACCAGTGCCGCCATCTTGGATATGGACACCTGCTATGATTTCCTGTCCCAAATGGTTGAGGGTGGGGCGGGGCGGGCCAAGCTGCTAACTCCTCTCAAATGGGACTGTTGAAAAATGTTTTGTTTTGATCAGCGCATGATCAAAAATGTACATGCCCTGGAATGTTTGGCCTTGGTACAGACACAAAAGTTGACACAGACAGGTTAAAATGGCAATTAGAGTTTAATTTCCTACATCTGTGCAATCAGTGTCATGTATAAATAGTCAATGAGTTTGTTAGCTCTCATGTCCATGCACTTAGCAGGCTAGATACTAAGCCATGGGGAACAGAAAAGAACTATCAAAAGACATGCATAACAAGGTAGTGGAACTTTATGATGATGTAAAAAGATAACCAAAGCCTTGCATTTGCCAGTCAGTACTGTTGAACCACTTATTTTTAAAGTGGAAAATACGGGGGTTTCTTGATACCAAGCCAAAGTCAGGTAGACCAAGAAAGATTGCAGCCACAACTGCCAGAAGAATTGTTCGGGATACAAAGAAAAACCTACAGGTGACTACAATACAAGCTGCTCTGGAAAAAGACGACGTGGTTGTTTCAATGAGCACGATAACAATACAACGATAGTTGAACAAAAATTAGTTGCATGGTCGAGTTGCCGGAAAGAAGCCTTTACTGCGCCAATGCGACAAAAAAGCCTTGGTGCGGTTACAATGTGCCCAACAACACCATCACATGCCTCACAGCTTCTTGCACATTGTTATCTGGAGTGACGAGACCAAAATAGAGCTTTATGGTCACAACCGTGTGTAAGCTCTAAAGGCACGGGGAATCTTGTGAAAACTGATGGCAAGATGAATGCAGATCAAAAAATACTGGCAGACAACTTGCATTCTTCTGCATGAAAGCTGCACATGGGATGCTCTTGGACTTTCTAGCTCGATATTGACCCTAAGCACAAGGCCAAGCGGACCCTCCAGCAGAAAAAGGAGAAGGTTCTGGAGAGGCCATCTCGGTCTCCTGACCTTCATATCATCGAGCCCCTCTGGGAAAATCTCAAACGTGCGGTTCATGCAAGACTACCAAAGACTTTTCATGACCTAGGCATTTTGCCAAGATAAATGGGCAGCTATACCACCTGCAAGAATTTGGGACCTCAGACAACCATTACAAAAGACTGCATGCTGTCATTGATGCTAAAGGGAGCAATACACAGTATTAAGAACAAAGGGCATTCAGACTCTTGAACAGACGTCATTTTATTGCAGTAGCGGCTGGTGTTTTTTTAATTTTTGGGGGGGGGGGGGCGGCAGCAACAAACAACCCCCCCCCCTCCCCGTTGGTCAGTGGCATCACCCCACACTTACCCAGCAGGCCCCGGCAGGCAGGTTGCGGGCTCCGGCAGGCAGCGGGCTTCAGCAGGTTGCAGGCTTTGGAGGGTTGCAGGCTCTGGCAGACAGCGGCGGGTTGCAGGCTTCGGCGGCAGCAGGCTTCTATGGATGGCAGGCAGGGTCCTGTGGCGGCTTCTCCCTTCTTCTCCTAGTCATTCAATAGGATCGCATTATCTTTCAACCAATCGGGTGACGAATATCAGACCTGCTTCCTGATTGACCGAAAGGAGGATCGGTGTTGCAACAGCTAGTATTCATTTGCTGTTGCAGCACACCTGGGTAGACTCCGGACGCAATGCTCTGCGCCCCAAGCCCACCCTATTTTAAAGCCTATTGGAAACTCTGGCTCTAATCGGTGCTTCAAAGAACACCCACCCCCACCCCCACCCCAGCCAAAGGAATTCACGTGCCCGGCATCCTGAAAGGTGCTGGACACATGGATAGGGAGGGTGGCAGTATAGATAAGGACTGGTAGGATGTAATATAATATTTTTTTCTTCAGTTCGGATACACTTTAAAGTATAACTAAAGGCAATACTTCTTTTTATTTTTTTCATTTTTTATTTTTTTGTAGATATGGAGTGTTGATGGGTTAAAACTTCTGTCAGGTTTTTATTGCACTTTCTCTAATTGTCCTTTTTTTTATTTTTTTATTTTTTTTTTGCCATTTTCGGACTTTGATCCAAACCCACTTGTGCAAGCCCACTAGGAAGCTGTCTCCTGTATGGGCCAGTCATCTGTAGCCAGTGCATTCCCAGGACATTGCGTTGTATACAAGGGATGTGTATACTTGTGGCTGCAAGGAGGGTGAATGCCCCGGCCACAAATTATTGGCCCATACAGGTGACTGCTTCCTGTCAAGCTCGATGTGGGTTCTGATCCTAATCCACACATGCTCGGCCTCAACCCAGCTGATCACCAATGGGAATGAAAGTGAGGATAAATCCAAGGAAATGGGGCCATACATATCTGCAGGTTTTAAAGATATATGGGGGATCAGGAAGGAATTTATTTTTCACACATTGGAGCAAATTGGACAATGCTTTGTTTTTTAGTTTTTTTAATTTTATTTTTTATGCCTTCCTCTAGATCAGGGGTCAGCAACCTTTTTCCATTTAAGGACCGGACTCGGTGTATGTGAATGCGTGGAGGGACGCATTCAACTGAATAAATGAAGCCAACATTACACAGTCCCCTGCACCTTTGGACCCCTTTACATTACACAGTCCCCTGCACCTCTGGACTCCTTTACATTACACAGCCCCCTGCACCTCTGGACCCCTTTACATTACACAGTCCCCTGCACCTCTGGACTCCTTTACATTACACAGCCCCCTGCACCTCTGGACCCCTTTACATTACACAGTCCCCTGCACCTCTGGACCCCTTTACATTACACAGCCCTGCCCTGCATATTACACAGCCCACCCAGCTGTGCAAGCACGGAAGGATGGGGCGCTTTAAAACAAAATATCTTATTCTTATTTATTTTTATTTTTTTATTTTTACACTGTCCCTTTTGAAAAAAAAAATTTCAACTCAACTTTTATTGAGGATATAAATATTTATAGAAGGACTGTAAACATCCCTTGGGACAGTAATAGGCAGTGACAGGTACTCTTTATGTAGGGATCGGGGGTCTATAAGACCCCAAATCCCTCCTTTGCACTTAAAATCATTAAAAACGCCAAGCTTGGCTGTTTTTAAATGCTGTAATTTTTAAAAAAAATTGCCACCTTCAAAGAGGTACTGCAGTTTGCTCACATAATTTGTAATAAAAACATCTTTGCCATTCTGAAGCTTCCCTCCAACCACTTTGCATATTATTTTATATATACTCTGATTCTGTACTTGCCAAAATATGCTGCAGAAATCTCCCTCCACTGAGTCTGGCTGCAGCCATTTTAACTGTGGGCAGCTGTAGCTGCTGCCTGTTCATTTCCTGTATTTACACAGAGGCGCACCTCCAGCTTTCATTGGCCCTCTTATGGCTCCTCTCCCCTCCCTTCCTGGCAAACTCTTGCAAGAGTGAGATAGAGCTCTGCATGATGTCATAAGCCTAGGCTAATGACCAGACAAGAAACAGGAAGTGGGCTGTATAAGGGATTTCCCGGCAGAAAAAAAATGTTTTACTATCCAAAGCTAAAACAACAAGGGCAGAGGATTTAATAGATGGAAATGTGAAGGAATGATTGAAGGCCCGCTTTAAGTCTTCTGTAAACCGGAAGTGATGTCATGACATTGCTTCCAGGGGAAGCTGGTTTCAGCTTCCTACGGCTCTCCGGCCAACCTGTGGATGTGCCGGCTGGTCGCTCGGGCCTCCTGGTGAGACGGGAGAGCCCAGACGAGCCGCAGAAGGACATCCCCTCCCACTGCTTGGGATAAAGCCGCATCAGTTGTTATCCCAAGAAACCCAACTGCCGGCTCTAAAAAAAAACGTACTGGGGTGCAGTGGCGTTGCTAGGGGTGGCTTTTGGGACTAAAGCCCCGAATCTGGGGCCCATAGCCCCGAGTCTCTGCAGGGGTCCCCAAGGGGAGGGGAGGCTCTTTGGGGACCCTGATGCAAGGGGAAGGCTCTCTGGGGACCCTGATGCAAGGGGGAGGCTCTATGGGACCCTGATTTTAAGGAGGAGGCTCTCCGAGGACCCTGATTTAAAGGGAAGGCTTTCTGGGGACCCTAATGTAAGGGAGGCTCCCTGGGAACCCTGATGTAAGTGGGGGGGGGGGGGGCTCTCTGGTGACCCTGATGCAAGGGGGAGGCTCTCTGGGGACTCTGATGTAAGGAGAAGGCTCTCTGGGAACCCTGATGTAAGTGGGGGGGCTCTCTGGGGACCCTGATACAAGGGGGAGGCTCTATGGGGACCCTGATTTAAAGAGAAGGCTCTCTGGGGACCCTAAAGTAAGGGAGGCTCCCTGATGTAAGTGGGGGGGGGCTCTCTGGTGACCCTGATGCAAGGGAGAGGCTCTCTGGGGACCCTGATGTAAGTGGGGGGGCTCTCTAGGGATATATATATATATATATATATATATATATATATATATATATATATATATATATATATATATAAAAAAACATACACACACACACTTATATTACTGTATATACATGCGTATCCCCCCCCCCCCCCCCCAACAAACGTATGACTTTCTTTACTATGCTGCTATGGGCTCTAGCCCCAGATCTTTTGTAGACCTAGAAACGCTCCTGCTGGGGTGGTGCTTACAGCTGCAGGCATCTTCCTGGTACAACCCCTTTAAGCCGAGGACCCCATATTTGTGTGTGGTCGGCGTGAAGGGGTTAAATGTCCCTGGGCCGAGTGCATGTGAATTCATCACATGCACTAACGGGCCAGACATTTCCCGGTGGCGGGCCGGGTGCGGCTCGTGGGCTGTGGTTTGCAGACCCCTGCTCTAGATTGGCCTGTGACTATAGGGTGGTGTAGAAGGAGGTTTCCTATTACTTTATTTTTTTTTATAGTAGTTGAACTAAATAAACTGTTGTGTCTTTTTCCATCCTAACCATGCAACTATGTAAATGCATAAAAGCAAAAAGTCACTAGAAGAAATATATACGTCTAAATGTGATTACTTTTAGGCTTGTATTTGATGCGGGATCTTCTCTGCCAGCGAGAACCGTCATTCCATGCAGATAATCCACACATCCCCGTGTAAATTGCGCCTTAATCTTACGCCTTTTCAATTCGTGCTGCTAAACCCTTCTCTCCCGCTCCTTCGAACGCGTAATCTATCTGTGACTGAATCCTATTATTTTTATGGTCCTTTTTTATGAGCCTTTATCAGATTATACAGCCGTTGCTTCTGATCTGTGGATTATTACAGGACGAAATGATCTCTATGTTCTAATCCTCCAGGAATTGTCAGATCTGGGTTATTAAATACGATTTGGTGGGCATTAGCTACCTGGCTGTAGTGAGCGATTATAGCCACTGGGTGGCAGTAGAGCACTGCGCAGGGAAAGACCCGGGAACGCGCTCGATTTCTCCGATGTAATCTAGCATTAGCCGCCTGGTTGTAGTGAGTGATTATAGTCACTGGGTGGCAGCAGAGTACTGCGCAGGGAAAGACCCGGGAACGCGCTCGAGTTCTCCAATGTAATCTGGCATTAGCCACCTGGTTGTAGTGAGCGATTATAGCCACTGGGTGGCAGCAGAGCACTGCGCAGGGAAAGACCCTGGAACGCGCTCGATTTCTTCAATGTGATCGTGCATTAGCCGCCTGGTTGTAGTGAGCAGTTGTGAGCACTGGGTGGCAGCAGAGTACCGGAGAAAACCCGGGAAGGCTGAGGAGCCCGCCATGTTTGGTCCTCGCCGGGCCCCGTAGAAGCGGCTGATTTAAACCTAAGGAGGAGGAAGCCCGGTGGGTGTCAGTGAGGGCTCTAAGGTAACGCATTAGCTGTCTATACGGCTTCCTGGGGGACACGCTGACACTTGTAGTTCTACAGGAGCTGCAGTCACTCCCATTGTCTCAGCATTGCTGACTGAAGTTCTAGAAGCTTCTCCCATAGCAACAGGGCTACACCTGACTGACTGCGAGGTGGGGGGAGGGGAGGGGAGGGTGACAACACTACTGAGGAAATACCCGGGTTGTCACCGGCTCCTCCTCTATCCCCCGTTATGTCCCGACTCTCCAAGCTGAAAGTAGAGCTAAAGACGAAACATTATTATTGTGGGCGGAGAACGGCTGAATTCACCTCTGAGGGACGCGGGAGCGCCATGTATTGCCGCCATTCACTAGAATCGTCTGTCCTATGCGGCCCAAACCTCGCCAACGTGTACCCTTCTTTTATTTCGGAGCCGATGTTGGCGCATTTTTTGAATAGCGTAGTTTTTCACGTTTGGTTGCCATGACAAAACGCCTGTTTTCTGGGTTCGTGGTGCCAGGAACAAGGAATGGCGTCCAAACCCGGAGTTTTCTAGTGCCAGTCGGAAACACAGGCGGGAATATGCATGTGATTCCGAGTCTCGCGTGTCCCGCCCACATTTTGGGTGAGTGGGAATCGCGAGTACAACTGGTGCGATTCTCCTCACAATTCCAGATGGAGGCAAAATGCGCCATTCATCCCCCAAACGCAGTGCGATGAAATATTTTTTTTTTTTAAACGCACCTGTAAATGCGTGCCTGGTTCAGGGTCAAAGCTTGGCCCCGAGCTTCTTGGGCTCGACAAAACACACAACGGGCAGCTGATTCAAGTAAAAGGGTTGCCCTCTGAATCCTGGGAAGTAACGCCTGTGAATCGTGCTTTTAAAATTGCTAGCGGGCACTCGCGTTGTGGGTGAACAGGGCTTAAGGCACTGTGGCGGGGGTTGGCGGTAAGGCGCCGATATTTTTAGTGGCGCTCTACTGTCGGATTTGCGGAGGTATTCGGCCACTAGCGGGGTGTTTTTAACCCCCACTAGCAGCCGAAAAAAGGTTAAAACCACCCGCAAAGCCTTGCTGCAGCAGCTCTTTGCCAGCGGTATAGCCGCGCTGCCCCATTGATTTCAGTGTGCAGGAGAGGGGTACACACCGCTCCAAAGATGCTGCCAGCAGGACTTTTTTTAGCGTCCTGCCACTGCACCGCTCCAGTGTGAAAACCCTCGGGACTTTCACATTGGAGACCCAGCAGTGGCTCCTTCAGGGGCTGTAGCACCTGCAAAGTGCCCCAATGTGAAAGGGGTCTAAGGGAAGGTTATAACCCCGATGGCCCAATCTATACAATTAAAAAAAATTTTTTTTTTGGGGTGCAGCAAACAAACCACACGCCACCCCCCCCCCCATATATCACTCGAATGTCAGCCCACCAGCTCCGTACTTACCCCGTCTAGGTCACGGGCAGCGTTTCCTCCTTGCCAGCTTCCCCTGCACCTCCTCCTCGCTGGCCAATACAATCACTTCTCCTCTGGGCTAATCGGGTCTCAGGTGCCCTGAGCCCACCCAGTTGTGTGACAATAGCAAATTAATATTTACTATGTGCTTCCTGATTCTCCTCCCGCCCAATCAGGAAGACCACAGCAAATATTAATTGGCACACAGCTGGGTGGGCTCAGTGCACCCCGAGCCCACCCTTTTTTTGAAGCCAGTTAAAGCTTCAGGCTCTAATCATGTGCTTAAAAAAACCCCAAAAAAACAACAACATCGGTATCCATGCGTCCGGTGCTCCACATGTAGATTAAGGGCCGGGCACATGGATTAGGGGGGCGGCGGCCCTTATGGATGGACCTCCACTGGATTTTTCTGCATTTTATGTCAGGGCGGAAATAAGCCCTTTTTAAGAGCCCTTTAACACCGGGGCGCTTTTCAGGCATTTTAGAGCTAAAAATAGCATCTGAAAAGCGCCTCTCCAGCCGCCCGTGTGAGAGTCTGAGTGCTTTCACACTACGGCAGGGCGCTTGCAGGACAAGAAAAAGTCCTGCAAGCAGCATCTTTGGGGTGGTGCGGGAGCAGTGAATGCACCACTCCTCCACCGCCTCCTCCCATTGAAATGAATGGACACCACTGCCAAAGTGCCTGCAAAGTGCCTCGACAGCGCCGCAAACCGGGTGCTATTAATCCTTTCCCCGGCCGCTAGCGGGGGTTAAAAGCACGTTAAAATAATCAGGAAAATACGAGGTTGTTCAGGGCCAACTTGGGGCTGAATTCACACCTGGGCGCTTTGAATCGCGAGGCAGATTTTCCGCGATTCTGCCCTCGATTATAAATCGCCCAGGTCTGAATAAAAAATCACACAACGCCCATTTCAGATGCGGTTCTGTTGCGTGGTAAATCGTGGCAAACTGCATCACGCATGTCGCCCAAAAGAGGCTCCTGAGCTTTTTTTGGGGTGACAAAGTTTCCCGTGATGCGGTTCTGCTGCGATTGCAGTGCATTTTTTTTTTTTTTTTTGCTGCTGTTCAAATGAATGGAATCTGAATTGTGCGTTGTGCAATTTTGTAATTCACACCTGGGAGTTTTTGAAATATGTGGGCAAATCTACCCACGATTCAAAACGCCCAGGTGTGAATGCTGCCTTGGGGCCCTTTCACACTTGTAAGTTTTTTTTTCCCCGCATTTTTACAGAACAAGAAAAATGCTTCCCTTTTAAATCCTATGGGACACACCACTGCATTATAGGTGCGATGCATTTTGAAAAGTCCCGCATGCTGCATCTCTGATGGGGTTTTTAAAACCGCACCAAAAATGCAGCTTCCCATTGACAGGAATGGATATCAAGGTAATCGTGCACCTTTGGGCAGAAACATTGTCAGTCTTGGGGAGGGGAGTGTTAGATGTATTAGCAGATTTAGATACACAAAAAAAAATTGAAGCCAAACTCCAGCTCACACTTTATAAGCAGTTACGGCAAACTGTTTTTTTTTTTTCTTTAGGGGAAAGGTTTTACATAAATTAAAGCTGATAACTGTAAGCACCCTGTCAGTGGTAAATGTTTTGTCTCAACACTCTCTCTTCTACATCTGCAGGACCGCTTGTTCTGTTGAAAAACAGGATCGCTAAGAGAAAATAAAGGAAAGAACGAATGTAACCATCACTTTTAAGAATTGGTAAGCTGCAATTATAATAGATGTTTGCTTTTGGGTTTAATACTGCTTTAGCCTGGGTTCACACTGTAGTGTGTGGGGGGGCGGGGGGATCCCCTGCTAGCTGTCAGAACAGGGGATCTGGGGCTGGTGCATCTGTAACAAGCTGCCTGTTACACTCTGAGTATGGGTGTAACATGTTACAAAAGGTGAACTTATCCATTTAAGGAAGATGAATCATAATGAATGGCTGTCAATGCAATGAATAATAAAAGGACTCATTTCTTGGGATTGTAGCACACCACAAAAAAGTGATGTGCTTGCTGCTGCGTAATAGTGATTCTTCAGATTGATAATCACAAGGGAATGCAGTACACTGTGTTACTACAGCACACGTCTGAATGGGACCCCCTTAAAGCGGAGGGCCCCCCGAAAAAAATTAAGTCCGCAGCTACAAATACTGTAACTGCTGACTTTTAATATTAGGACACTTGCCTGTCCAGGGGTTCCACAATGCCGGCACCCCAGCCTAATTTAGAATCGGGTCTCGGTGCTGTTGCCGCCGCCATTTGTGGCTCCCTACTGCTCATGCGCAAAGCACGCTATGCTTTCTAATTGGCCTGAAAGTAACAAAAGTTTTTTTTTTTTCCCGAAAATTAAGTTTAAAAAAAAAACAAAAAAACGCAGAGGTAATCGAATACCATCCAAAGAGAGTTCTATTTGTGTGAAAAAAGAACATATGTTTTGTTTGGGTACAGTGTCGTAGGACTGCACAATTGTCAGTTAATGTAATGCAGTGCCGTACCGCAGAAAATGGCCTGGGCATTAAGGGGGTAAATCCTACTGGGGCTGAAAGTCCTGGGTGGACGTCATATGACATCCTCGGTATTGCGCCGGGGGCCCGCAGTGCGGCGATTGTGGATGAGGTGTGTGCCTTGGACAAAGCCCATCCCCGATCCGTGTGATTGGCATCCCTGATCCACCCCCGATACACGTGACTGGGCGTGTACAATCACAGCCGGTCACATGTACTGTGTATAGTCACGGCGCTCGTGCACCCTGACACAGCCCAACCCCGATCGCAGTAAAGAGCCAATGAAATTGGCTCTTTACCACGTGACCGGCTGTGTCCAATCACAGCTGGTCACAGAATGTAAACAAACCGTGGTAATGAGATGTTACCGGGTTCTCCTCACACACCGATCGTGTGTGAGAAGGAGATTGTGGTAACATCTCGTTACCCCTTAGTGTACACACCAAACACACTGATTACTACCCCCCCAATAAAGAGGACCTGTCACCAGCCATCAGAGTACCTGTCATCACCCGTCCCAGCCCATCTGAGTACCAGAGTACCTGTCCCAGCCCATCGGGGTACCTGTCCCAGCCCATCGGGGTACCTGTCCCAGCCCATCTGAGTACCTGTCCCAGCCCATCTGAGTATCCGAGTACCTCAGTACCTGTCACAGCCCATCTGGGAATCCGAGTACCTGTCCCAGTCCATCTGAGCTCCCGATTACCTGTCACAGTCCATCTGAGTACCTGTCACAGTTCATCTGAGTACCCGAATACCTGTCACCAGCCCATCGGCGTGCCCGAGTACCCGTCACCAGCCCATCGGAGTAAATATGTTTTCATTTTCTTTCCACGTCTTCTGAAGACTTGTGGAAAAAAATGAACTGTTCAAAAGACTCATTATGCCTCATAGAATAGACGTTGGGGTGTTTGCTTTCCAAAATGGGGTCATTTTGTGGGTAATTCCATTGTCCTGGTGCTCCAGGGCCTTCACAAATGTAATAGGTGGTTAGGAAATTAGAGGTGTCATTTACTCTCCTAGAACACCTGACGGCGCTCCCTGCATGTTGGACCCACACATGTGGTATCGTCATACTTGGGAAGAGTTGCGGAATATATTTTGGGGTGTAATTGGAAGTATGCATATTAGGGATGCACCGAAATTTCGGCCGCCGAAACATATCGGCCGAAAATGCCCTTTTCGGCAATTTGCCGAAAGGAAAAACCGGCCGATAATTGAGCCGAAAATGGGGCGGGGCCTGGGGCGGAACTCCGCCCCCGCCCCGCCCCTGGTGCCGCCCATGATGGGGGTGAATAGCGCAGGACTGATTCAGCCAGCGATGCCCCTCTGCAGTGAAGAGAGCCGTCTGGTTGAATAGAGCGCCGGGAACATCACAGCTTTAATTTCAATAGCTGTGTGTTCCCCGTCGCGCGCCGTCACACACAGCCCCTCCCCCTTGTCCGGGGAACTTTGATAGACAGATCACCTGTCCAGATTGGACGGGTGATCTGTCTATCAAAGTGCCTGGACAAGGGGGAGGGGCTGTGTGTGACGGCGCGCGACGGGGAACACACAGCTATTGAATTTAAAGCTGTGATGTTCCCGGCGCTCTATTCAACCAGACGGCTCTCTTCACTGCAGAGGGGCATCGCTGGCTGAATCACTGTGTGGGCATCGCTGGCTGAATCACTGTGGGGGCATCGCTGGCTGAATCACTGTGGGGGGCATCGCTGGCTGAATCACTGTGGGGGGCATCGCTGGCTGAATCACTGTGGGGGGCATCGCTGGCTGAATCACTGTGGGGGGCATCGCTGGCTGAATCACTGTGGGGGGCATCGCTGGCTGAATCACTGTGTGGGCATCGCTGGCTGAATCACTGTGGGGGGCATCGCTGGCTGAATCACTGTGGGGGGCATCGCTGGCTGAATCACTGTGGGGGGCATCGCTGGCTGAATCACTGTGGGGGGCATCGCTGGCTGAATCACTGTGGGGGGCATCGCTGGCTGAATCACTGTGGGGGGCATCGCTGGCTGAATCACTGTGGGGGGCATCGCTGGCTGAATCACTGTGGGGGGCATCGCTGGCTGAATCACTGTGGGGGGCATCGCTGGCTGAATCACTGTGGGGGCATCGCTGGCTGAATCACTGGGGGGGGCATCGCTGGCTGAATCACTGGGGGGGGGCATCGCTGGCTGAATCACTGGCTGCATCACTGGGGGCCACACTGGCTGCACTTATCTCTTTTATCATGTTGCCAGTCTCTGACCACCTCCTGTACCATGTCGCCAATCTCTGACCACCTCCTGTACCATGTCGCCAGTCTCTCACCACCTCCTGTACCATGTCGCCAGTCTCTGACCACCTCCTGTACCATGTTCTCTGTCTCTGACCACCTCCTGTACCATGTTTTCTGTCTCTGACCACCTCCTGTACCGTGCTCTCTGTCTCTGACCACCTCCTGTACCATGTCGCCAGTCTCTGACCACCTCCTGTACCATGTCGCCAGTCTCTGACCACCTCCTGTACCGTGTTCTCTGTCTCTGACCACCTCCTGTACCGTGTTCTCTGTCTCTGACCACCTCCTGTACCATGTCGCCAGTCTCTGACCACCTCCTGTACCATGTCGCCAGTCTCTGACCACCTCCTGTACCATGTCGCCAGTCTCTGACCACCTCCTGTACCGTGTTCTCTGTCTCTGACCACCTCCTGTACCGTGTTCTCTGTCTCTGACCACCTCCTGTACCATGTCGCCAGTCTCTGACCACCTCCTGTACCATGTCGCCAGTCTCTGACCACCTCCTGTACCATGTCGCCAGTCTCTGACCACCTCCTGTACCATGTCGCCAGTCTCTGACCACCTCCTGTACCGTGTTCTCTGTCTCTGACCACCTCCTGTACCGTGTTCTCTGTCTCTGACCACCTCCTGTACCGTGTTCTCTGTCTCTGACCACCTCCTGTACCATGTCGCCAGTCTCTGACCACCTCCTGTACCATGTCGCCAGTCTCTGACCACCTCCTGTACCATGTCGCCAGTCTCTGACCACCTCCTGTACCATGTCGCCAGTCTCTGACCACCTTCTGTACAATGTCGCCAGTCTCTGACCACCTCCTGTACCATGTCGCCAGTCTCTGACCACCTCCTGTACCATGTCGCCAGTCTCTGACCACCTCCTGTACCATGTCGCCAGTCTCTGACCACCTCCTGTACCATGTCGCCAGTCTCTGACCACCTCCTGTACCATGTCGCCAGTCTCTGACCACCTCCTGTACCATGTCGCCAGTCTCTGACCACCTCCTGTACCATGTCGCCAGTCTCTGACCACCTCCTGTACCATGTCGCCAGTCTCTGACCACCTCCTGTACCATGTCGCCAGTCTCTGACCACCTCCTGTACCATGTCGCCAGTCTCTGACCACCTCCTGTACCGTGTTCTCTGTCTCTGACCACCTCCTGTACCGTGTTCTCTGTCTCTGACCACCTCCTGTACCGTGTTCTCTGTCTCTGACCACCTCCTGTACCATGTCCCCGGTCTCTGACCACCTCCTGTACCATGTCCCCGGTCTCTGACCACCTCCTGTACCATGTTCTCGGTCTCTGACCATGTCGCCAGTCTCTGACCACCTCCTGTACCATGTCGCCAGTCTCTGACCACCTCCTGTACCATGTCGCCAGTCTCTGACCACCTCCTGTACCATGTCGCCAGTCTCTGACCACGTCCTGTACCATGTCGCCAGTCTCTGACCACCTCCTGTACCATGTCGCCAGTCTCTGACCACCTTCTGTACCATGTCGCCAGTCTCTGACCACCTCCTGTACCATGTCCCCAGTCTCTGACCACCTCCTGTACCATGTCCCCAGTCTCTGACCACCTCCTGTATAAAAATATTTTTTAAAAACAGTCATTTTCGGTATCGGTGCTGTTTCGGTATCGGTTTCGGTTTTCGGCCTAGTGTATTTTTCATTTTCGGTATCGGTTTCGGCACCAAAAAACCCATTCGGTGCATCCCTAATGCATATGCTGTGTGTGAGAAATAACTTGTTATTATGACAAGTTTGTAAAAAACAAAACAAACAAAAAAAAACATTATTCTTTTTCCCAAGAATTGTGGGAAAAAATGACAACTTCAAAAAACTCACCATTCCTCTTACTAAATACCTTGGACTGTCTACTTTTCAAAAAGGGGTCATTTGGGGGGTATTTGTACTTTCCTGACATTTCAGAGCCTCAAGGAATGAGAGAGGCCGTCAGGGCATCAGGTGTGATCAGATGTGATCAATTTTCAGTGATTTGCACCACAGCTTGTAGACTCTATAACTTTCAAAGAGACTAAATAATATCCGAAATGTAGCAGTATACATTTTTGCCCAAATTTCTGAACTTAAGTGACTTATTTGCAAAATTTTATCATAGAAACTTAAAGTGTTTTTTTTTTCAAAATTTTTGCTCTTTTTTCACTTATGTCCCAAAAAATAAAAAACCCAGTGGTGATTAAATACCACCAAAAGAGAGCTTTATTTGTATGAAAAAAATGATAAAAATGTTGTTTGGTTACAGTGTTGCAGTGTTGCAAGAGTAATTGTCATTCAAAGTGTGAGAGTGCTGAAAGCTAAAAAAAATTGGTCTGGGAAGGGAGGTGTATAAATGCCCAGTATTGAAGAGGTTAAAGAAAGACTTTGAAAAAAAATAAAAAATCCTCTTCCTGTCATTTTTCCTTTTCTCAAATCGCCTTTCAGGACAACCCCGGAGAGAGTGTAGCTCCACCTTGTAATTAGGAAACACATGCCCACTTTAAAAACACCTCCTCTTCCTCCATGGCTTCAGTTATTGTGTTTCCTCCTTGGAGGAAGCATGTGCCTGAACCAGGGAGAGCTACACTCTCTGCAGGGGAGTAAGGCTTACCTTTCGTTGCAGGTTGTTTCTTTTTGACCCCCAGCAGCATCTCCACGGGGAGAGGACTCCTGGAGCTCCTGGTCCCGCCATCTCACGGGAGTAAGGACCCTCGGAGTGCCGGCGTCGGGTGCCCGGTGTCCGCTGGTTAGAGCAGGGAGGGCTCTGTTGCTGGCGGAGGCCGCTGCAGGTCAGCGGCATGGCTCCGTTTTCGGCGCCGGGTCCCGGGCGGCGACGGCGTCGTTCACGGTGACGCGCGGGCGCTCTGAGGGGGCGTGGCGCCGTGGTTCAAGCGCCTGGAACGCAGGGATCATGGGGCGGGTCAGGTGACCGCGTGCTTCCGCTTCCGGCCGGCCCTGATGACGCGGCGGCCGGGAAAATTTCAAATGACAGAGCTGTTTGTGATAGCTGCCTCACTCAAACGATGGAAGAGTGTAAGCCAGCTATGGCGGAGACAGGCGCCCCTAGCACCGGTCCAGCCCAGGTACGTAAGGTGCACTGGCACCCTCTGCTTTACTGTTGGGCTATGTCTTTGTCTGTTCCCCCCTCTTGGGGGCCTGTCGCTGCAGGTCAGAGGTGGACTTCGCTCTGACCTTTTGCAGCCTAGTTCTGGGGTCTCACTAGTGGTCTGTTTGGTGGGTCTCTGCACTGGCTTGGTGTTAAGCAACTGGTTGTTGAGAGCTTTTAGTGAGTTAAACCTGTATGTCGTTTCAGGAAAAATCACTAGGAAAAGCTAGACCAGGTCAGAGAAAATGTCCTTCTTGCAAGACCCCCCTCAGAGATTCATGGCAGAAGGCAATGTGCAGAAATTGTATCAGAGAATTGGTGGAAGAGGAAACATCTCAACAATATAAGGATTTGTTTTCTTCGGTTAAAGAGCTGACAAACTCCTTGAGTTCAGTCAGGTCCATCCTGATACAAAACCCTCCCGCACAGACCGAGCCTCAGAACTTACCGCCCAGCCCCAGGGCGTCGTCATCCAGACAGGTGGAAACTGAAGAGTCTGGAGACGAAGGGGGTAGTACTCTCATCTCCTTCAGGGATTCTGAGGAGGAGGAAGAGGAAGAAGATAGCAGGGGCTCCAAATTCAAGCTATCACTAGAGGAAGTAGATGATATTCTTAAAGCAATCTACACTACTCTAGAAATTCAAGAAGAAAAAGTACAACTGTCAGTTCATGACAAAATGTACCAGGGGTTGGACGAAACAAAACTGAGAGTTTTTCCAGTCCACAGGGTCCTCTCAGACTCAGTGAGAAAGGAGTGGAAGGACCCAGAAAAAGCCCCTTTCTTCTCTAAAGCTCTCAAGAGAAGGTTTCCCTTCGAAGATAAAGACTCAGAGGTTTGGAACAAGAAACCCAGAGTCGATGCAGCTTTCTCGCAGGTATCCAGACGAACGGATCTAGCCTTTGAGGATATGGGGATCCTTAAAGACCCAATGGACAAAAAAGCTGACTCCATCCTTAAAAAGGCTTGGGATGCTGCGTCAGTCAGTCTAAAACCAGCAATGGCAGCTACGGTAGTGGCCAGGAATCTGGAATGCTGGGTAGAGAAGCTGAAGAGCCATATTGAGGCGGGGACACCCCGCAAGGATCTCTTAGAGTCCTTTCCACTGATCCTGAATGCAGTCAAATACATGGCGGATGCATCAGCAGAATCGGTTAAACTGGCCGCTAGGTCTTCGGCTCTTGTAAATTCAGCCAGGAGAGCAGTTTGGCTGAAAACATGGTCTGGGGACACTGCTTCTAAGGTCAAGCTGTGTGGTCTTCCCTTCTCGGGTGACTTGCTCTTTGGTCCCGATTTAGAGTCTGTGCTGGATAGAACAGCCGATAAAAAGAAGGCTTTTCCAGTTAAGAAAAAGCAGATTGCCAAAAAGAATTTTCGTGCTTTTCAGCAGTCCCATAAAAAAGACCAGGAGCGCAAGAGCAGATGGGGTTCACAGAAGGGCAAAGGCAAGGGTGGAGTCCTCTTTAGATCTCCCCCAGAGCAGTCCCCTAAGAGCAAGTGACAATATCTCCACAGTGGGGGGGAGACTGTCGGCTTTTCGCGAACAATGGGACAGGCTGTCTCCAAATCTGTTCGTGAAGAGCGTTGTCGATCAGGGGTACAGGTTGGAGTTTTCAGAACTACCCCCGAGCAAGTTTTACGTGACAACATTGCCAAGGGATCAGGAGAAGGCCTCTGCAATGAAGCTTTTGTTACAGGAGCTGATGCAGCAAGAGGTTCTGATTCAAGTCCCAGTAAACCAGCAGGGCGGGGGTTTTTATTCACATATTTTTCTGGTGAAAAAACCCTCAGGGAAGTACCGTCTAATCCTGAATCTGAAATTCCTGAACAGGTTCATTCAGTACAAACATTTCAGGATGGATACAATTTTCTCCATCACAAAGCTGTTGACCCCAGAATGCTTCATGGCATCCCTGGATCTAAGGGATGCCTACCTTCATATACCAATTCATCAGGCATCGCAGCAGTTCCTGCGCCTGGCATTGAAGGTGGGGAGTTCGGTATGGCACCTCCAATTCAGGGCTCTGCCGTTCGGACTCTCGTCCTCTCCCAGGGTTTTTATGAAGATTATGGCAGAGGCTTTGGAGCCCCTGAAATTGAAGGGGATTCCAGTCATCCCTTACCTGGACGACCTTTTGTTTTTTGCAGACTCCAGGGAGCAGGTCCTAGTCAATCTCCAGAGGGCCCAGTCTCACCTCGAGGGCCTGGGATGGCTTCTAAATCTAGAGAAGTCAATCCTGACCCCCTCACAGGAAGTGAAATTTCTGGGGTATACGTTAAATTCGATTCTCCAGAAAGTTTTCCTGCCGTTGGAAAAACAGGAAAGTTGCAGCTAGCTGTACAGCGGATACAGAGCAACCAGACAGTCTCAGTCAGGACGGCTATGGCAGTTCTGGGCCTGCTTACGGCAGCAATCCCGGCTGTTCAGTGGGCCAGGTTCTATTCCAGACCCCTTCAGAGGGAGGTTCTGTCAAGCTGGTCCCATCAGGATCCTTTGGAAAAACAGCTAAAAATTTCGTCAAGGACGAAAAGGGCTCTTTGGTGGTGGAGAGACCAGGCAAACCTCTCAAGGGGCCTGGTGTAGACCTTTCCTGTGGACAAGCGCCTTACTACAGACGCAAGTGCCTGGGGCTGGGGAGCCCATCTGGATGGTCAGACATCTCAGGGGGTCTGGTCCAAACAGGAAGCTCAAAGATCATCCAACTGGAGGGAGTTGAAGGCGATCTTTCTGGGATTAGTGGCCTTTCAGCAGAGTTTGAGAGGCCACCATGTCCAGGTGTTGTCAGACAACACAACAGCGGTTACCTACATTATGAAGCAAGGGGGAACCAGAAGCAGGAGCTTGATGGAGCTGGCCAATCTGTTGTTAGCCTGGGCAGAGCAGAACACAGCCTCACTATCGGCAGTGCATCTGAAGGGCTCTCAGAATTTGTTTGCGGACCTCCTAAGCAGGCGCAAATTGCTAGAGGCAGAATGGAGTCTGAATCAGGAAGTGTTCCTGATGATCTCCGAGGCCTGGGGGGTTCCACAGGTAGACCTTTTTGCCAGCCAGCAGAACTCAAAGGTGGACAGATTCTTTTCTCTTCACCGAGGAGATGCAGCAATAGGGTTGGATGCATTGGCTCACCAGTGGCATTACCAGCTGTGCTACGCCTTTCCCCCCTTTCCTCTAATTCCACTAGTGCTGAGGAAATTCAGGGAAGAAAGGACAGACTTAATACTAGTCACTCCTTTTTGGCCAAAAAGGCCCTGGTTCGCGGGTCTTCGAAACCTAGCCTCGAAGCCCCCATGGAGGTTACCACCAGAAAAGATCTGTTATCCCAGGGGACAGTAAGTCATCCAGAGGTGGAACTCCTACAGCTAACCGCCTGGTTTCTGAGGAGGACCTATTAAAAGCCAAAGGTCTCTCAGATAAAGTAGTAAAGACCCTGCTGTCTAGTAGGAAGGCAGTTACACAGGCAATTTACATGAAGGTCTGGAAAAAGTTCAACTCCTGGTGCAGTTCTAGAGAACTCAAGGTCAAGAGCACGGTGTCCGTCTTGGAGTTTCTCCATGAAGGAATGGAGAAGGGTCTCGCAGCCAGTACCCTGAAGACTCAGGTGGCTGCCTTATCAGTTTTCTTTGAAAAGACTTTATCTAAAGAAACTTTAATTTCTAGATTTTTTAGGGCTCTTGCTCGAAATAGACCAGTAGCCCTTAAAGACTTTCCCAGTTGGGATTTGTCTACAGTTTTACAGGGTCTCTCGGGAGCACCGTTTGAACCCTTACAGGAAGCTTCTTTACAGAAGGTGGTTTTAAAAACAATCTTTTTGGTGGCCATCACCTCGGCCAGGAGAGTCAGCGAGCTTCAAGCTCTAGCTATTACAGAACCCTTCCTTAGAGTTTACCAGGGCAGGGTGGTACTGAGGACGGATCCAGCATTCCTACCGAAAGTATCCTCAGCTTTCCATCGATCGCAGGAAATAGTGTTACCTACATTCTCTGCAACCCCAGCAAATGCAGGAGAGGAAGTTTTTCACACATTGGATGTGAGAAGGTGTCTATTACAGTTTCTGAAAGTTACTAAAGATTTTAGAAAATCAAACGCCCTCTTCGTGATATTTTCTGGATCACGCAAGGGGGAGAAAGCTTCTAAAAGTACGCTGGGTAGGTGGCTTAAGTTGGCTATAACAGGAGCCTATAAAGCAAAAGGAGAAATACCTCCCTCAGGTATTGCTGCTCACTCTGCTAGATCCACGGCAGTTTCCTGGGCTGAAAGGGCCGGTGCAACGCCTGAACAAATCTGCAAGGCTGCCACTTGGTCCAGTTATTCGACATTTCTCCGGCACTACCGGTTAGATCTACTGTCTGCAGCAGATCAGGCCTTCGGCAGGAAGGTACTGCAGGCAGTAGTCCCGCCCTAGGGTAAGTTTCTCGGTTATCCTCTCCGGGGTTGTCCTGAAAGGCGATTTGAGAAAGACTAAGTTAGACTTACCGGTGACGGTATTTCTAAGAGCCTTTCAGGACAACCGTTACTTCCCTCCCTAGGTTATGCTTAGTAAATGTATTAAGTTCTACCATGGTGTTGTGCTTTCTGTGCTTTGTTTTCCAGCGTCGGAAGGCCACAATAACTGAAGCCATGGAGGAAGAGGAGGTGTTTTTAAAGTGGGCATGTGTTTCCTAATTACAAGGTGGAGCTACACTCTCTCCGGGGTTGTCCTGAAAGGCTCTTAGAAATACCGTCACCGGTAAGTCTAACTTAGTCTTTTTCTTCATGTCTCTGTCTTAGTCATAACCTCATTGTAGTGCCATTATCAACTGGTCCTTATAAAACTGTATCCATTTATCTCTCTGACAGATAGTTACAATCTTGACAGAAACTTTCACTCATTAGTAAACCGCCTCATGTGCCCCGTTGCTCAGTTTACCAACCTTTACTCCCGTTGCTAGGTTACCAACCCAGCAGCCGCCAATACCTTCTAGCGTCTCTTATGGTTTCCTAGCGAAAACGACATTTAAAGTGAAGCAGTCTCCGGCCTGAGCAAATTGGACTGAGCGTAAATTATTGTTGCTAATGTTCCTGGTCACTTCGGAGGACAATTTTTTTGCAACAGGAAAAACAAAATATTAATGTACTTGACCTGTGGCCATGTGCTTCAGCAGTTATATCATTGTCAATTCATTTTATATATATATATATATATATATATATATATATATATATATATATATATATATATATATATATATATATATATATATTATACCATTGGAGTATAAGCAACCCTGGGCAGTGTTATAGTTTGTCACAGCTCCTGACAGTTTGGTCTTATAAGATGTGCCAAAAGGTTCACTTTTTAATGGCTGCAAATGCTTGTATTCCAGAAGAGAGCAACCCCCCCCCCCCCAAATAAATATCACTGGCTGGCTAGAATCACAGAAATTCAGAACATGGAGGACCTTGCTATGTCAATCAAGGAACAGAGTGAGAAATTCTGGAAGATTTGGACCCCTTAATTTTTCTATAAAACCTCAGTCTCATCTGGTGTTTCAGGGGTAATTTCTTGCTCGTAGATCTATGCCTTGACATCTGGGACCTCTGGTGGGTGGTCAGGCTAGGAAGGGGATCAGTCTTCCCTTCCTATGTCCAGGTGCCTTTTCCTCCATGATCCCTGATTCGCCTTTCTGCCCCCCTTTATTTTCATTCTCTAAAACCCCTTTCACACTGAGGTATTTTACAGGCACACTGGAGCGGTGCGCTGGCAGGACGCTAAAAAAAAGTCCTGCAAGCAGCATCTTTGGAGCGGTGTATACCGTAATACACCACTCTTGCCCATTGAACTGAATGGACACTGCTGCCAAACTGCTGGTCATTTTAACCCTTCTTCGGCCACTAGTGCACGCGGGGGGCATGGGGGTTGGAGAACCCCAGCAAAAACTGCAGTAAAGCACTGCTAAAAATATTACAGGAAAAATTACAGGAGCGGCGCTCGCCGAGATGTTATGCAGTATACTACATAGAATGGTTCCACATATTCCATCCTTCTGTATTTGTGTAAACTTGATGTACAGATGTGATATGTTCACATTTGTCAGTTTCTTGAACTATGTTGTGTACCGCTGTCTGTATGCACACATTTCTGATTCTGTAACACCCCTTTCACACTGGGGGCATTTTGCAGGCGCTATAGCATTAAAAATAGTGCCTGAAAACCACCCTAAAACATCTGCTCCATTCACTCCAGTGTGAAAGCCCGAGGGCTTTCACACTGGAGCGGTGCGCTGGCAGGGCGTTAGAAAAAGTCCTGCCAGCAGCTTCTTTGGAGCGATGAACTCGTTGAAATCAATGGGGCAGCGCTGCTATACCGCCGGAAAAACGCAGCTGCAGCAGCGTTTTGCGGGCGGATTTAACCACTTTTCGGCTGCTAGCGGGTCGTTTTAACCGCCCGCTAGCGGCCGAATAGTGCTGATAAAATGACGGTAAAGCGCTGCTAAAAATAGCGGCACTTTACCGCTGACGCCCTAGGCGGCACAGTGTGAAAGGGCTCTTACCTCTCGGAGATGTGGCAGCATCGTTTCCCATATATAAACAATTTATTAAAATTAGAAAAAGTGAATCTTTTTGATTGTATTAAACGTTATTTAAAAATTCTAATTCTGTTGAAAGTGAAACTTCGATAATTTTTTTCAACTTTCCATCTATTCAATCTTCTGCTCTTGTTTTAACTTTGGATATTAAATGATTTATTTTCTGCCAGTAAATCCCTTATACAGCCCACTTCCTGTTTCTTGTCTGGTCATTAGCCTAGGCTTATGATATCATGCACAGCTTTCTCTCACTCTTGTGAGAGTTTGCCAGGAAGGGAGGGGGGTGAGTCATAAGAGAGCCAATGAGAGCTGCAGAGCTGGGGGTGTGCCTCTGTGTGTCTGTGTAAATCCAGGAAGTGAACAGGCAGTAGCTTCAGCTTCCCACAGTTAAAATGGCTGCAGCCAGACTCAGTGGAGGGAGATTTCTGCAGCATATTTGGCAAGTACAGAATCACAGTATATATAAAATAATATGCAAAGTGGTTGGAGGGAAGCTTCAGAATGGCAAATTATGTTTTTATTACATGTTATGTAAGCAGACTGCAGTTCCTCTTTAGGTCTCATGCACTCAGCATTTTTGTGCAGGCAGAAGGCACAGGTATAATGTCTAGCCCTGCTGCCGGTGTCTTGTAAAATAGTGTCCCCCATCAGATGCTGTCCCCTGCGTACTGCGCATGCGCAGTACACAGGAACACAGATTCCGAAAATTGCCGAGGACGAACGGCGCCTGCGCCGTGAGTCCAGGTTCTATCCCCACTATCCAAGTGGACATAGAGTTAGAATAAAAAAGAGCCGAGCGGAGCGAGGCCGAGCCCGAAGCGTGGCGAGCGAAGCTCGCCCGCGAGGGGCCCTCTAAAATTCTTAACCCTATGTCCGCTTGGATAGTGGGGCTACCTCCTCCACTCACGGCGCAGGCGCCGTTCAACTTCGGAGTTTTTCCGAAGCTTCGGCTGCTCCGTACTGCGCATGCGCAGTACGGAGCGGACAGCATTTGATGGGCGGACTGTATTAGGCAGAACACCGGCAGTCAGTAAAACTTTGAGAATCTGAAAGCTGATGGGGCTGAGTGGTGTACCAAGTAGTAATAACATTTAGGAAAGAATGCCCATAATGTAGACTTCTTGTGTTCTGGGAATTCGTCTGAGCATGTACTGCCCTAAATGTTAGTACCGCTCGGTGCACCATCCAGCAGCAGCAGCTTTTATCCTGTCATAGAATTTTACAGGCTGCCAGCAGCAGGGCCGTTGGAATCTGATGCACAGAGGCTAAACACCCAGGGGCCTAAGAGTAGATACCACAAGATGCCCACCTTTGTTATCTAGAAAACCCGTTTCTTACTGAAACTAGTTTTAATTTGCTATTGGGGCATGGCTTCAGGTAGTGCAAATTAAAACTATCCAACTGCGACCTCCTTGACCAATGTAAGTGCCCTTATTAGCCACTAAAGAGCTCTCACTGGAGAGGAAAATGACATTTAGTGTGGCCTTGTCTTGGCTCATTAACAAAGTGAAACGGGGATCTTGGAGGTTCATAAAGGAAGCCATTTACACTAATAAAGGTAATAGATGACACCTAGTTATGTCCGCGCCTAGACAAGGCTTTTACGTTTAAATATATAAGATGCTGAACAGGCTCACAAAACGGCTAGTAAACTTAAATGATGCCTTTGCTTATATAAGTGAGGTATAGATTAATTTATTATTACATTTATTATTTTCAGGAGTTTGGAGCTGAAGAGATTGGGGGAAAAAGTGCAACTAATAGAGACACATTTAATTTCTCGGCTTCCTTTCTATTATTCCCCTTGTCTGGTATTGCAGACAGTATCTGGTATGCCCCCCCCCCCATTTTTTTTTCTTCCAATCAGTTAACATTAATACATGTTTAACTGCTTAAGGACCGCCTCCTGCGCATATACATTGGCAGAATGGCACAGCTGGGCACAATCATGTACCTGTACGTGGCTCTTTAAGTGCCCAGTCGTGGGTCGGGAGCGCGCCGACCAGGTCCTGACCGTGGCGGCGGAACCAGTGGACCCGAGCTGAAGAATGAGGAGAGGTCTGTGTAAACAAACCCTCTCCCCGTGCTTCTTATGCCGCGTACACATGGGCGGATTGTATGGTGTACTTAGTCCGTCGAAACACATTTCAGCGGACAATCCGCTCGTGTGTGGGCTTCAGCGGACTTTTTCAGCGTGCAGTCCGGAGTACTAAGTATTTCGGTTTTTTCGAAATTCTGTCCGTCGTACTTTGGTTTCAGCGGACAATACGATCGTCAGTATGCTAGTTCGACGGACTAAGAATGGCGCATGCCCAGAAAGGATTTACACGGCGGAAGGGTGCTTTGCTGTGTCTTGGACTTCCTATTTCTAGTCCCGTCGTACGTGCTGTACACGTCATCGCGCAAGCTTTTGACGGACTGTTTGTGTATCCGTGTGTGGTCAAGTCCGTTCAGTGGAAAGTACGACGGACTGTCCGTCGGATTGTATGACGGACTAAGTACGCCATACAATCCGCTCGTGTGTACGCGGCACTAGTGTGGCTGTCACCGATCGTCTGTTCCCTGTTATAGGGAAAGACTATCAGTGATGTCACATGCCAGGCCACGCCCCCCTACAATAAAAAAAACATAACATTACACATAACCCCTACACTGCCCCCTATTGGTTAATTTCTTCACTGCCAGTGTCATTTACACAGGAATCGGTGCATTTAAATAGCACTGATTGCTGTATAAATGACAGTGGTCCCAAAAATGTCTGATGTGTCCGCACTAATGTCGCAGTCACATTAAAATCGCTGATCACCACCATTACTAGTAAAAAAAACAAAAAAAAAAAAAGAATAAAAATGCTATAAAACTATCCCTATAAAAATATGTAGAAGAATACGTATCGGCCTAAACTGAGGAAAAAAAAATGTTTTTTTTTTTTTTTTTTTTATATATTTTCTGGGGATATTTATTATAGCAAAAAGTAAAAAATTTTGAATTTTTTTCAAAATTGTCGCTCTATTTTTGTTTATAGCACAAAAAATAAAAACCGCTGAGGTGATCAAATACCACCAAAAGAAAGCTCTACTTGTGGGAAAAAAAGGACACCAATTTTGTTTGGGAGCCACGTCGCATGACCGCACAATTGTCAGTTAAAGCGACGCAGTGCAGAATTGCAAAAAGGTGCTTGGTCCTTTGGCTGCAAATTTGTCCGGGGCTTAAGGCTGCTTTCACACTGGGGCGAGAGCAGCGTCGGCGGTAAAGCGCCGCTATTTTTAGCGGCGCTTTACCGTAGTTTTAGCGGCGGTGTGCGGGCGCTAGCGGGGTGGTTTTAACCCCCGCTAGCGGCCGAAAAGGGGTTAAACCCGCCCGCAAAGCGCCGCTGCAGCGGCGCTTTGCCGGCGGTATTGCCGCGGTGTCCCATTAATTTCAATGGGTAGCAGCGGTATAGGAGCGGTGAATACACCGCTCCTTCATCGCTGCAAAGATGCGGCTGGCAGGACTTTTTTCACCGTCCTGCCAGCGCATCGCTCCAGTGTGAAAGCCCTCCGGCTTTCACACTGGAGTTAAAGGGGCCGGTTTTTTTCAGGCGTTACACAGGCGCTATTTTTAGCGCTGTAACGCCTGAATACCGCCCCAGTGTGAAAGCAGCCTAAGTGTTTTTTTTTAGGGATGCACCGAAATTTCGGCCGCTGAAACATATCGGCCGAAAATGCCCTTTTCGGCAATTTGCCGAAAGAGAAAAACGGCCGATAATGGAGCCGAAAATGGGGTGGGGCTCCGCCCCTGGTGCCGCCCATCATGAAAAGCTATATCATGCTATAGTGCAGGAGAGCCGTCTCCACCACCTGTTTGATTGCAGCGCGGGAACATCACAGCTTTCAGTTCAATAGCTGTGTGTTCCCGGCCGCGCGCCTTCACGTACAGCCCCTCCTCCTTGTCCGGGCACTTTGATAGACAGATCACCCGTAGGATTGGAGGGATGATCTGTCTATCAAAGTGCCCTGACAAGGGGGAGGGGCTGTACGTGACCGCGCGCAGCCGCGAACACAGCTATTGAACGGAAAGCTGTGATGTTCCCGCGCTGCAATCAAACAGGCGACGGAGGCGACTCTCCTCTTCTCTCTTCTCTTCACAGGTTAGCTGCTATGAGGGGGACACACTGGCTGCTATGAGGGGGACACACTGGCTGCTATGAGGGGGACACACTGGCTGCTATGAGGGGGACACACTGGCTGCTATGAGGGGGACACACTGGCTGCTATGAGGGGGACACTGGCTGCTATGAGGGGGACACTCTGGCTGCAACGGGGGACACACTGGCTGGCTGCATTGTATCAATTGTTTCATGTGTCATGTATCATGTGTGCAATTTCTGACCATCTCCTGTACCACGTCCCCAGTCTCTGACCATCTCCTGTACCATGTCTGCAGTCTCTGACCATCTCCTGTACCATGTCTGCAGTCTCTGACCATCTCCTGTACCATGTCTGCAGTCTCTGACCACCTCCTGTACCATGTCGCCAGTCTCTGACCACCTCCTGTACCATGTCGCCAGTCTCTGACCACCTCCTGTACCATGTCGCCAGTCTCTGACCACCTCCTGTACCATGTCGCCAGTCTCTGACCACCTCCTGTACCATGTCGCCAGTCTCTGACCACCTCCTGTACCATGTCGCCAGTCTCTGACCATCTCCTGTACCATGTCGCCAGTCTCTGACCATCTCCTGTACCATGTCCCCAGTCTCTGACCATCTCCTGTACCATGTCCCCAGTCTCTGACCACCTCCTGTACCATGTCCCCAGTCTCTGACCACCTCCTGTACCATGTCGCCAGTCTCTAACCACCTCCTGTACCATGTCGCCAGTCTCTAACCACCTCCTGTACCATGTCGCCAGTCTCTGACCATCTCCTATACCATGTCGCCAGTCTCTGACCATCTCCTGTACCATGCCCCCAGTCTCTGACCACCTCCTGTACCATGTCGCCAGTCTCTGACCACCTCCTGTACCATGTCTCCTGTCTCTGACCATCTCCTGTATAAAAACATTTTTTTTAAATATGTTTCGGTATCGGTGCTGTTTCGGTATCGGTTTCGGTTTTCGGCTTAGTGTATTTTTCATTTTCGGTATCAGTTTCGGCACCAAAAAACCCATTCGGTGCACCCCTAGTTTTTTTTTTTTTTTTTTCCCATAATAAAGTAGGAGCTCTGCTGGTTGTTTTAGAGAGCTTGTGACTGACTCAATAGGTAACCAAAGCACAACTGAAACTTCTGTTTTCATCTGGCATTAAGTGTTGGTATAATACTAAGGGTAAATGGGGGTAGATGGGAGCCCTAGCTAGAGTAAATACATCATATTACTGGCTCTTTTGAACCGCATTAGGCTTCGTGTACACTACAGCTCCTAAACGTGAGTTTAGAAGCCTTTGGCGTCTTTTTTGCCAAAGCTTCTAAACTTAACTCTATGAAAGCCTATGGGGGTGATTTACGAAACGGCGAGCCGCAACGCACATTTCCATATTTACAAAACGGTGCGCTGGTAACAGAGCTGGAATCCCCCATTTACTATTGTGATCTCGGTGCACGGGAGTATGCAATCTGTGCGCCAATATGGACAAGTATTATAGACCGAAGATGGAGGTGTCAATATTATGGGGTGATGTGAGGAAGTTTAGTAACAACTGCCCAAGTTACAAATATACCCAAAATAGAATGAGAAAGTAACTTTTTCAGTACGTTTAGAACTGCGTGAGATCAATGTAAGCAGTGCGAATGCGCAAGCGGCTCTTGCGCTCGTTCACGTGAGTTTGTTCACTTTGTGGCCAAAATCTTAGTAAATGTTAAGCTATGTACATGCAATTGCATGGGTTGAACGGGCACACCTCTAAACTTGACTTTTTTTTTTTTTTACACTGGTTCACCTTTATGTATTTTTTTTTTTAAGGAGATTTGCACGCAGGTCATGTTAGGATGTTACATTGCCAACATGTGACATGCACCTTGTCAAAATTATGTCAAAAGACTCTCGCTCCTCTAGCTCCTCCTAAAAGGGTCTGATGAAGAAGCTGTAGCTTCGAAATGCATTGCCATTCCTTGCTACTGTGAATAATCACATTTCCTGTTCCTGTGAAGTCACGACCAGCTGCTTCTTGTTTCCTGCCCCCTGGTCCCCAGCATTCTCTGGATCCCTGTAAGATCACACCAGTGCCCCAGGCATTCATTCAAAGGGAAGACTTTTATGAGACTCCAGGATTTTCACCACATACTGAACTCATCTAATTTAACCTGTGAGTTACTACTTGTTTTTATTAAATATATGATTTATACTGCACTCAGTCTGGCGCCCCTCTGTTCCCATAAAAAATAAATTGGCTCGTGTATGTGTTTGTAAGCACGTCGGGACCCTATGGGGTAAAGGACCGCACTACACCCAGATGGACACCGGCAGCAAGCGCCCTGAGGCGATTTGGTTCGCATAGGCAGCGCTATACAAGTCACTCATTCATTCGTTCATTCAGAGCCGTCGTTTGAAGATTCCTGATCACTCTAGCATGTCTTTGAAAAAAGGGTTTTTCATGTGCCTTGTATAATGCCCAAGAAATATCATGTGGAAAATTCAAGTAAGTCATGGCACATCTACATTCCAAATTTGGCACTTAAGATTGTCATACATTATGCAATCTGATCGGCCAATCTCCGTATAGCTCGATATTTAGGCGCACTTGAACAATTAATTCAAATTATAGGAAATCAAACAAGCTCTCACACTAAATCTAATCTATTTAAGATCTAACGGATTGCAGCGTATGGTCACCTTTAAAGATCAAGATCTGAAAATAGTAATTTATTGGGTTTAGAAACACTTCTCTGTTGTTTGTAATGTGTTGCAAGATTTGGGTAAAAAAAAATAGAAAAAAATTCAAAGATATATTAGAAGTGATAGGAATAAGATTAGCATCAAAAGGGTTAATTAACTGAGAACACCTACTAATTGCCTAACAAGACACTTGTCAATGAGAAAACTGCAGTTACCCTAGCGACAGTTGCAGTTTACATATGCAGATATTTATTATTGCTATTTGCTCTTCAATGTGCACCGGTTCGCATATTTGATTAATGACTTTTCCAGCACACCAATTAATGTATGAACTGGTGCAGTGCTGCCTTCTTAGTAAATCACCCCCTATGTATCAATGTACGCATAGGCTTTTAAAAGAATTTAGGAGCTGCTGCGGTTAGGGAAGATTCGACCTCCCGCTCCTGAATGCGGAAGAATCGCGTTCAGGATAGGAACGCTTTTTCTGCAGAAAACGCAAACTGGCAGCAAAATCAGTTTGCATTTTTCCTGCGGCCAGCAGTCAAAGTCAGCCGTGTTTACATGAAGCCTAGAGCCCCGTACACACGATCGGACTTTCCGACCGGAAATGTTTTGATGACAGCCTGTTGGCGGTAAATCTGTGTGTATGTTCTATCGGGCAATTGTCGGATTTTCCGCCAGCAAACGTTGGCTAGCAGGTTTTCAAATTGCGGACAAATGTGTGTTGGATTTTTCGAGCGTGTGTACACAAATATGTCAGACAACAGTCCAAAGTACAAACACGCATGCTCAGAAGCAAGGATGAGCCAGGAGCGGTCGGTCTTGTAAACTAGCGTTCGTAATGGAGAATTAACATTCATGACGTGGCAAATCATGAAATCTCCACATGCAGCGCACATTCTCTTCTTCTTTAATGGGATAATAATGAAGCTGCTTTGCTGATGATACTGATGGAGTTATTTAAAAAAATTTTTTAGTGATATCAAGAATATTATTATGCTTTTTTGGCCACATTACCACAACACCATTATCCTGTAGTTTTTAAGATCAAAGATACAATTATGTTGGTGTCCCTTGTCAATTTTACATTGTATTTTTTAAAATGTAACTGCCTACTCCCAAATTGTCATTTGAAGTAAAACACATAGCCAAGTATTATTCTACACAATTTTTTTATTGTGCATTAAAAAAAGAAAACAAATGAAATTAGACATGCTATCTGCCAATAGAACCAAAAAGTGCATTCTATGCATCCAAAAATATAGAAAATATATCAAATCATTATTCAACCAAAAAAATAATGTCAAAGCAATAACTCCAATAATAAATAACATGTTATCTCCTCCGATTCTGCGACATGTGTGGTTGACGAACAAACTGAAAAACGTTAAAAGAAAAGTGCGAATCAACACTCGCCAAACTTCTACTAACACGAAATTAGTAGAAGGAGCCCAAAGGGTGGTGCTAAAGAACTGAAAAAACACGTAGTACGTTCCCATGTTCATAATTGTTGGCCAACATTTGTGTGGCCGTGTGTATGCAAGACAAGTTTGAGCCAACACCCTTCAGACATAATGCCACGATTTTGTTGGCTAACAATCCGATTGTGTGTACAAGGCTTTACACTGCATTTTGCTCAAACTCAGACTGAACAGGCTGCATATACTGCACTACTAGATTAGTGAACCGCTGGCCACTGTGTGACTTGCTACTTTCCTGCAAATGTACCTTCCTTTATCCCCATGACTGCATTACCTCAAGTCACCGTCTTAGGCATGATGTTGCTTTTTGGAACAGAAAATCCTTTTCTTATTTCTTTGTGTTATTTTTGCACGTTATAGTGTGTAAACACAGAATAACAAGATTACATGTAGTTCAGTTGTATAGCCTCTCAAGGTCTGTACCCTGCAATGCGTCTCTCTATTTTTAATTGCATCATTGACAACTGCAAGGCTCCTCTGATGTGATCCTGCCGATTAACGCCTATGGAGAGACAATGCACATCTCGAATACCCTCAGCATCTTGAAAATTTTTGTATTTTGTCAACTGAACCTCTCAGGGGGGACTAAAATGTGAGGGCTAAAAATAAATAAATGCAGTACATACACTATAACACAGGCATATTTCCACATGGGTTTGATCCCCTTAAAGCATAATAAACTTGCCAATTAATGTGGAGCTAAAGTCAGTAAATTCTCACCTCCGCTTCAGGCAGTGGCTGTGTCTGAGGCATTGCAGTGTCACCAAGCCCCCTTACCAGACCATCTTTTTGTGGCTGCATGGTCTTCATCTGTCTTGGCTAGTGTGGGGTCACAACTTCCACCAATGTGCAGCTCAGTGTACTTTCTGAAGAAGACTGTGCAAAGGGATTTCTTTTTGCAATAAGGAGCCCGCCTGCTTGCATTGTTTCACTTTTTAACATTAGTTCTGCTTAAACTATTTTCCAAAACAGTAACAATTCCACAGCATATCTTGGTGAGGACTCTGTTACCAGTGTACTTATGCCAGCTCTTAACCAATCTTTCAAGCCCTCAATTGGCTGATGTCATAACTTGTTCACTGCAGATCTAAATAGAGGCTAAGATGGCACTGTCGTTAGCTGTAAAGGATAGGTGGGTTTGGTTTTGGTTTAAGTGGAGCTAAAGGGATCAATGGTCCATCACCGGCACTGACATCTTCTCCTGTGTGCTGCTTTTTGGCCATCTTCATTTGCCGGCACAGGATGACGTCACTCTTCCACACAAGCAGCGGCTAGTCATTCTGGCACACAGGGATCGGGCTGACCACTTCAAGCTAAGCTGTGCATGCGCAGCTCAGTTTACATTCTGGGGATCTCCGTGAGCAGCCATGTATAGTTTATTGCAGAAGAAACTTTGCACGTCTTTTCTGCAATAAAATGCCTGCCTGCTCACAGTATGTAACAGCGGAATTTTATTTCCACTTTAACCCCGCAGGTAAAAAATACCTATTTATCTGCCTGTAATGCACTCAGCAACCATATGGTTGGGATCCGCCCACATGCCTGGACTCGGCTCAGACTCTCAGCAAGCCACTGAGAGCTTGAATTCTAATACTCTTGGCCCCTCCACAGCCCAGCACTCCAGTAAGCTGGGGGGGGGGGGGGGGGCAGAGCAGAGGGCCAGCTCTTTGCTCCGGGAGCTCTGAGAGATCAGTGGTGTTTGATCACTTGGTTCTCAGCCTTAGAGTCGGCAGGGATACAGAGCATTGCACCAACGTTGCATCCACCTGGGTAAGTATGATTCAACAATAAAAAAAATAAGATCAACACTTCTTTTAAGGGGGGCAGTCAAGCAGTGTCGGGGGGGGGGGGGGATAAGAACTCAGCTCAGCCAAATCTTTTTACTGCCTCCTCTGTAAGTGTGTACTGTGCCTACAGAGCATATTTTATGTATTTTGCATTGTTATGCATGGAGAAAACTATCATGGAAATGGGCAGTTTTTAGAGGGCACATATGAACATTTATTCCTCAACATTCCCAAATTGATTCCTTTGATAAAAACTGAGATTTTACAAATGGTACCTTGGAATGCAGTGACATCAAAGAACAGCTAACTCACTGCCCATCATTGCTTAAGTCCTATCAGCTGTCAGAACTTTATTCTTTACTGCAGTCTGCTCACATAATTTGTAATAAAAACCTCTTTGTCATTCTGAAGCTTCCCTCCAACCACTTTGCATATTATTTTATATATACTGAGTCTGGCTGCAGACATTTTAACTATGGGCCGCTGAAGCTGCTGCCTGTTCACTTCCTGGATTTACACAGAGACACACCTCCAGCTCTGCAGCTCTCATTGGCCCTCTTATGACTCACCCCCCTCCCTTCCAGGCAAACTCTCAGGAGAGTGAGAGAGAGAGAGAGAGAGCGCTGAGAGTGATGTCATAAGCCTAGGCTTTTTACCAGACAAGAAACAGGAAGTGGACTGTATAAGGTATTTACGGGCAGAAAAAAACTGTTTTACTATCCAAAGTTAAAACAACAATAAGGGCAGAAGATTTAATAGATGGAAAGATGAAAAAAATGACCGAAGGTCCACTTTCAATTCTCTGCACTCGTTTTGTGTTTGAATTGTGTTACTGTTTAGCACCACTAGAGGGAGACAGGGGCACTGTGAAAGAAAGGCTATCAGTACAAGTTTAGGCAAAGTCTTGAGAACCCTCAGGAACGAATTCACACGTACTGCCAGAATTATTCACCTCCATAGGTATTTTGCCTTAGTCCTCAAGTCCTCAGAATTTTTTTTTTTTTTGTTTTGCTTTGCAATAAAATAACACCTACTGTTTATCCCCCTGCAGGGATTGTCTTTTGATATTGCTTAAGTAATAATACTGTCATAATGGCTTCATTGCTCTCATGTGTGTTAATGGAGTGTGCTTCCTTGTCGCCTCTTCAATTAAAACTCCACTTTGACAGACCGTGAAAAAGAACAGATCAGGGAAAAGCACATCTTCCCTGTGGTGTGTGAAGTAGAGTTTTTACTGGAAGGAAACTGAAACAGGCTTCTTACCAAAGGTAAATATTAGGATGCAAAATGGCTCCTTACCTTTTTGGGGCTGTGATGCCTTTTATAACAGTTTACCTGTCATATGAGACATACAGGAGCTTTTATGGCTGACGGCTCCTATAAAAAGCTAGTTGCTTGATGTTAATACCAACCTTCTTGGTGCCGTCTTTTTGATTGAGGGACCTTCCTGACCGGCTCCTGTACTTGTATGTCAGCAGAATGGCACGGCTGGGCAAAGTAACATGCCCATATGTTACTCTGAATTTCCCGCGGTGTGCAAGCACACCTGCCGCGAGCTCCGTGCCCGCGGGTCCTGCAGACTTGATTGCCGCGGGGATACCCGCAATCATGTCACGAAGCTCAAGAACGGGGAGATGCTGATGTAAACAGTATCTCCCCGCTCTGGCTAATGACAACATGCTGATCGTCTGCTCTCTGTCATCGGGAGCAGCGATCAGTGTGATGTCACACACAGCCACGCCCCCAGACAGTTAAACACGCTGCTAGGATACACTTAACCCCTCCCCGCCCTTCACTGCCAGTGACATTTTTACAGTAATCAATGCAATTTTATAGCATCGATCGCTGTATTAATGTCAATGGTCCCAAAAATATGTCAAAATTGCCCGATGTGTCCGCCATAATGTTGCAGTCACGATAAAAATCACCGATTGCCGCCATTACTAGTTTAAAAAAAAAAAAATTATTAATAAAAATGCCATAAAACGATCCCCTATTTTGTAGATGCTATAACGTTTGCGCAAACCAATCAATAAACGCTTATTGCGATTTTACCAAAAATGTGTAGAAGAATACGTATCGGCCTAAACTGAGGAAAAAAAAATGTTTTATATATATTTTTGAGGGGTATTTATTATAGCAAAAAGTAATGTGTTTTTTTTTTTTCAAAATTGTCGCTTTTGTTTGTTTATAGCGCAAAAAATAAAAACTGCAGAGGTGAATAAATACCACCAGAAGAAAGCTCTATTTGTAGGAAAAACAGGACATCAATTTTGTTTGGGAGCCACGTCGCACGACCAAACAATTGTCAGTTAAAGCGTCGCTGTGCCGAATCGAAAAAAAACGCTCTGGTCAAGAAGGGGGTAAATCCTTCTGGGGCTGAAGTGGTTAAACAAGTGTGCAGATCAGGAAACTTAGAGCTGGAAGCCCTTGTCTGTAAGCTTGTTGCAGGTCAGCGACTCAAAAGATGAAGCCAGAAGGGTTGAATGGTAGCCAATCAACTACCTTTTTTGGGGGGGGGGGGAGGGTTTCAAGCTTAGAAAGCTCTCGCGGTGAGGCATGTAGGAGGGCACAATGGTTAGAATTTGGTGGAGTGTGGCTGAATCTTTGGACTCAACATTATTTCCGAAACATAGCCCAGGAGCACCACTCACAATAACAGTTAAGATTTATGTATGCAGAGAGAGGATTATGGAAGAAAGATATGCTGATATTTATGTCTAGGCTTGGGACAGCTGGATAGTATGTGTTAAACACACAAGGCTCACGATTTATTTTTAATCTATAATGTGCCAAGATATTTCACATTCATGAGGAAGTAGGTCACAAGAGAAGCTGGCTGATATGGTTAAATACAAGAAATGAAATTGGCTACTTACAAGCCATTGGAAGAATTTGGCACTTTTTGGAAAAAAAAAATGCCTTGAGTACAAAAATACTCATGATATGACTTCACCTTCTGGGGGATCCTTTAGCAGAATGTATGGAGAACACAAAGGATGGTGTTGGGTGTGATTTCATTAAGTGCTCATGCACATGGACATTTTTAAAAAACTGTCTGCAAAGCTAGCTCCGAAGCCTGGAAAAATCTGCATTAAAACCGCGATTTTTACCGCGTTTTGCATTGGCGTTTTTGCGCGTTTTTACGCGTTAGCGTTAAGTAGCATTTTTTAAAGAAACACATCTCTTGGCTATAGCACTCAGAAAACAAAGAAAATATGTTACGCGTTATGCACGTTTTTGCGCGTTTTTCTGCGATTCGCGCTTTTACAGCTCTAGCTCCGCGCCACGGAACGCACTGGTCCTGGTTTTTTTTTTTTTTACAGCTTAAAAACGCCTATGCCATTTGCAGCTCAAAAACGCCTAGGTGGGCATGAAGCCATAGACTAACATGGACAGGCGTTTTTAAGCTGCAAAAAAGCTCAAAAAAGCGGCTGTAAAAACGTCCGTGTGCATGAGGCCTAAAAGTTACTGTAAAAGTAACTTTGTTGTGTTTACACTCAGTTCAGTTATGATCAGCCCTGTTTATGCATTTCTGTTTATTATTCCTGAGAGATGCGGGGTTCTTTTAAAAAGGGCCCTTGTTGTGGTTGTTTTGGGTGCAAGAGTCTGAGGAAATAATTTTTTCTTGTTTTTACATTCAAATTCAATGATCTAGTGTCTGGTTTATATTGTGCCCAGTGCTATAGTTGGTCTAAATCAGTTAACATACAACTTTTTTCGAGGTACATCAAAACAAAAGGTGTGCAAAGTCTTGCAGTTCATTCTCTTTAGAAAGCATGTACGGAATAGCCACAAAGTAGAAAAACCTGGCTCCCAGCAGCATGCTGCAGACAGGGGCCATTGCTTCCTGTGTAGAAGCTGTGGTCTTTCTGCAGAGATCTGCAATGCCCTCTTTTTAATGAGAGCTAGAGCTCTGCAATCAGCAGAGAATCTACGATCTGCTGTCTGAATTTATCTAGCTCTGACTCAACAAAGGGATTATTGGACCTCTGCAGAAAGACAGTTTCTTCAACACAGAGTGCAAGGATCCTTCTCTGAGTATGCTGGCAGAGGACAGGCATTTCTACTCAGGCTGTGGCTGCTTTCTAAAGAAAACATACTGTAATGCCCTGTACACACGGTCGGACTTTCCAAACTTGTCTAGAATACACACGGTCGCACAAAGTTGTCAGAAGATCCGATCGTTCATAACGCGGTGACGTAGAACACGTACGATGGGACTAGAAACGGGCCAGTAGCCAATAGCTTTCGTCTCGTAATTTATTCTGAGCATGCGTGGATGCGTGTCCATCGGAATTGTCTACACACGATCGGAATTTAAACGATCGGATCTTGTTGTCGAAAAATTTTAGATCCCGCTCTCAAAATTTGTATGTCGGAAATTTCGACGAAAAAGCCTGATGAAGCCCACACATGATCAGGTTTTCTGAGAGCAAGATTCGATTGCACATTTTCCATCGGAAAGTCTGACTGTGTGTACAGGGCATAAGACTTTGCACCTTGTGTTTTGATACAACTGGAAATTATAGATGATTTAAACTGAAAGTCCAATTGGGCATGAAAGCAAACCTACCTCCCCACTCCTCTCATTCCCCCACCCGACCTCTTCCTCATATGAAATTGCCATGAATAAAAGGGAAATCCATCCTATTCCTAACTAAACTTAAATCTGCTCCCACCCCCTTCTAAACTCTATTTTGTATATACCTTGTGAAGGAAAATGTGTATACTTGCCTATTCTGAGAGCAATCCGGTCCGCTCACATGATCAGCTGTCAGCGGTGGCTTCATATAAGGCTTCATGTACACTTGGCCGGGATGTACCGCGGCCGTGGGAAAATGTGGCAAAATCTCTTTTTAGCCATGGTTTTGCCGCATATTGCGGTTTCACGCAGCCATCGGACAGAAAAGTCTTATCCTGAATGCAATTCTTCCCTGTTCAGGGGAGGGAGGTTGAACCTCCCCTAAAAGCAGCAGCTCCTAAACGATGCTAAAAACCTATGGGGTTTACTTACTAAAGCTGGAGAGTGCAAAATTGAGCTCACTTCTGCAAAGAAACCAATTTGCTTCTAACTTCAGCTTGTTTAATTAAACTTTGACAATGAAACCTGGAAGCTGATTGGTTTCTATGCAGAAGTGAGACTGATTTTATGCTTTCCAGCTTTAGCAATAAAAAAAAAACTCCTGTGTGTACACATAGGCTTTTATGGAGTTGAGTTTAGGAGCTTTGGTAAAAAAAAAAAAATGCCAAAAGCACCTACACAAGTTTAGGAGCTGCTAGTGCACATGGAGCCTAAAGGAGGGACAGCCGGCAACAGATGTCCCATTGTAAGCCTTTTGGGAACGCCAGTGGGCAGGCTCTGCATCGATTGTCTGCTATCTCTCCTCTTCACTGAAGTTCATGTGACTGGATCGGACTGCACTCAGAATAGGTAAGTATACACGTCTTCCTTTCACAGTGTAGATATAATAGGGTTTAGAAGGGGGGGTGGGAGTAGATTTAAGCTTAGTTAGCAATAGGCTTTTTTTTAAAGTGGATGTAAACCTGAATATTTTTTTTTTTTTTGGTGTCATAATGTAGAGTATGAGATTTCCTATCGTTTCAGCCCAGTCTTGCCACAAAGAGTTAATCCATCCCTGAGCAATCCTCTTTTATTGTTCAGTCAGATAATTCTTGACAAACTGAGAAAACTTTGTCAATTCCTCCCCCTTGCTGTGAGTGACAGGTGATTTACATATCTCGTGCACTAGCCTAAGAGACATGCATTATTTTTTAATTCCCTCCCACTCCTTTCTTCTGCTGCTCTGCAAGGATTGGATGTTCCACACCTCAGCATAATTGGGCATGCTGAAGTCATGTGGTTACTTTCCTGTCTTTTCACTGGATGTTAAAGATCATAGCAGAAGTTCAGTGTAAGCAATACACAGAACAATATGCATATTGACAAGGGGCGTGTAGAGGTGGGCGGGGAGTCTACTGACATCACGACTCCACCCACCGATCTCCAGACAACAGACCCGCCCACAGTATATGCAGTTTTTTGGGTCTCATAGCAGGCAGAGGGGAGACATTTGACAGGTGAAGATACATGCAGGAGGCGTGTATATCCTTATAGATAACCCCTATGGCAGTAGTTTAGAAAGGATGACATTGGGCTTACATCCACTTTAAGCTTATACCAGACATTTGCATTGTTGAGGCAATGTATAAACAATAACAAAGCCTTTTTCCCCTGAGATCTCCCTGGAAAGTACTGGTGAAGCCTTCCCAGGGAGTAGCTGTGAGAACCTTTTTGAAATATTTGCAAATTGTATTGCAAGCCTTATTTCATGTAACAATCCATAAAGATGCCCGACTGGCTCTTTTACATTGTTCTATACCAGGTCTTTTTGCGCATAAGCGGAAATTGGCCTCATACCTTTTTTATATCTGCCAAGCGAACTATAGCCCAGGCCTGGAAGACTCCATCTGTTGCTTTTCAGGGAGTGAAAGCCAGAATGACCACTCTGATGGTGGATGAGCAGATGTCTAGTATTTTGAAGGATTCGCATGCAAAATTCTTAAGTTTGGGACCCGTGGATGACGTACTCCTGCCCGTCTCTGTCCCCGACTAGCTATGGTTGCCTTTAAACTTTGCTTGTGCAGTTCCGGGTACGTGGTACTTGCCTTCTCCTGGGGCCTTTCTCTCTCTCTTTTTCTTCTTTCCCCCTTTTTATTTCTCTTCTGTTTTTTTCTTTTTCCTCTTCATTCTTGATATGATGGCTATTACATGAAGACTGATTTCCCTTAGGGGACAATACAGTATAACTTGAGCTATTTGCCTTTCCTCTACCCTGACCCTTTTGGGTGCTGGCATCAGTTTATAGTTATAGTTAATCAGTCTATGTACAAACGTTTTTTCTTTTGTATGTGCCTGTTCAATATTGCCCCTGCATGGGAAAAGCATGGCTTGTCATACTCTCTCAAAACGTAATAAAAATATTGAAACAGAAGAATTTGCAAATTGGAATTGAATCAAATAGAAGTATCTAAATCTTTCTACATGCATTAGATGCATATAACATAAGCATGCTCATTAATCATGTTGTACCACATTTTACCAGAGGTAATGTTATGCCGTGTACACACGGTCGGACTTTCCGACGGCAAATGTGCGATCGGAGCTTGTTGTCCGAAATTCCGACCGCGTGTAGGCTCCATCGGACAGTTTCCATTGGAATTTCCGTCACACAAAATTTGAGATCTGGATCTCAAATACTCTGACCACAAAATCTGTTGTCAGAAATTCCAATCGTGCGTACAGAATTCCACGCATGCTCAGCATCAAGCAGAAGAGCCGCTCCTCGTACGTGTTGTACGTCACCGCATTCTTGACGTTCGCAATTTCCGACCAACTTTGTGTGACCGCGTGTATGCAAGATAAGTTTGAGCCAACATCTGTCGGGGAAAAATCCATGGATTTTGTTGTCGGAATGTCCGATCAATGTCCGATTGTGTGTACGAGGCATAAGAGGTAAGACAGAAGCTAGACCAAGAAGCTAGACCAAGCATGTCAGACTGGTATTTTCTGCAGCACTTTTACTCCTTTTTTGGCTCTCGGTGCTTTAAGAATTTCTTTTAAATAAGGCCCCTGCATAAAGGATACATTTCCTTGAGTCATGCTGCGACTCAATACTTCATAAAATATCTTATAATATCTTATAAATATCTTATAATATGCTTTCTCTGTGATAGATGCTGCGAGTTGCCATTGGTATAATGTGGAATACCTACAGTAAATGCTCGGTAGACTTAACCACTTCAGCCCCGATAGATTTGGCTGCTGAATGACCACGCCATTTTTTGCGATTCAGCACTGCGTCAGTTAAATTTCGACATACCCAAACAAGATTGACGTCCTTTTTTTTTCACACAAATAGAGCTTTCTTTTGGTGGTATTTGATCATCTCTGTTGTTTTTTATTTTTATTTTTTGCGCTATAAACAAATAAAGAGCGAACAAATATATATATAATAAATGTCCCCCTCTTTTTTTTTTTTTTTCTTAAAATAATTTTTTTTCTCAGTTTATGCCGATATGTATTCTTCTACATATTTTTGGTAATAAAAATCGCAATAAGCTTTTATTGATTGGTTTGCTCAAAAGTTAAAGCGTCTAAAAAATAGGGTATAGATTTATAGCATTTTTATTTCTTTTCTGTTATTTTTTTTTTATTATTGTGACTGCGACATTATGGCGGACACATCGGACAATTTTGACACTATTTTGGGACCATTGCCATTTTATACAGCGATCAGTGCTATAAAAATGCATTGATTACTGTAAAAATGTCACTGGCAGGGAAGGGGTTAACACTAGGGGACGATCAAGGGGTTAACGGTGTTCCCCGCTATTTGTTCTAACTGAAGGGGGGATGGGACAACTAGTACAACTGTGGCGGCTGGTCTGAAAGCGGTTAAAGAGGAGTTCCTCCCCCTCCCCCCCCAGCAAAAAATGGAACGTCAGCAGCTACACATACTGTAGCTACCGACTTTTAATATTTGGACACTTGCCTGTCCTGGAATCCAGCGATGTCGGCACCCCTGCCTTGTTTCCTCTATTTAATTGGCAAGGGTTTTTTTTTGTTACATCTCCATCTGTCTTTAGTCACACGTGTTTGGGGAATATCATATTAATCGGGGATGCCTTAAGAGACCAGCTTTAGGTTGTTGACAGCCTTCAAGAGGAGGTTTAGGTATATAGGGGGTGTTGTCATTTTAGGATTTTTGTTGCTGATGAACTTGGATGTGGTGTAGGGTGGTATGGGATACTTCAGATATTCTGCATAACAGCAGAAAAGCACTTCTGTTTGCTAAACCTCCCTGAGCAGTCTGAATGGACAGGCTGGCTACCCCGCCCCTCCCTGCTTGGCTGGCTACCCCGCCCCTCCCTGCTTGGCTGGCTACCCCGCCCCTCCCTGCTTGTCTGTCGACCCCGCCCCCCTCTGCTGGGCCGTCGACCCCGCCCCCCCTCTGCTGGGCCGTCGACCCCGCCCCCCCTCTGCTGGGCCGTCGACCCCGCCCCCCCTCTGCTGGGCCGTCGACCCCGCCCCCCCTCTGCTGGGCCGTCGACCCCGCCCCCCCTCTGCTGGGCCGTCGACCCCGCCCCCCCTCTGCTGGGCCGTCGACCCCGCCCCCCCTCTGCTGGGCCGTCGACCCCGCCCCCCCCTCTGCTGGGCCGTCGACCCCCCTCTGCTGGGCCGTCGGCCCCGCCCCCCCCCCCCTCTGCTTGCTCTTTACCCTGTTTTTTTCACTGCTTGGCTGTCCACCTCGCCCCTCTCTGCTTGGCTGTCTGCTCCTCCCCAAGTTACACAGTGACAGGCTGCATCAAGGACTGTTCTGTGACAGAAATATATTTTAACTAAGCTAAGAACTGCACAGGCATCAGAATTTACATAAATGTGTCCTCTCTGAGCCGGCATCTCAGTCTAGGAAGTCTGTAAATGCTGATCCTGGATGATACCTGAACAAAGATGGTGCCTGAGAAAAAGCAGATGAAGGCGCTGTCAGTGGGAGCATTATAATTGCTTTTTATTCAGCCTGTGTATGTAGAGCATGAAAACATAAAGCTGATGCTAGGTCTTTGTTGTAGAGAGCATGCCAAAGCTATGCAACTCTTCCTGCCAATACAATTCCAAGAAGCTGGTAGTTAAAACAAATTTGAGCAGTGCGGTTTGTAAACAAGCTTGTTGTCCCCAGCAACAACAAATAACATTCCAGCTATTACTCTTTCATAACATGGGTTGTAAAATAAGATTGGCTGTTATGTGTAGAAAACCTGGACATCTTGTTGGGCGCTCTGTCCAGTAGTCTCCATAAGAGTTGCTGGAATCACCCTTGATTCATTTTGCTCATGCTGGTCTTCTCTCCCTCTCTTTTGTTTCTAAGAATATTGAGCTTTATCATATCAAGATTTCTGCTTGTTATGATCCCAACAATCTGGAAAGAATTGTATGTGCCTCTTCATCTGTTGAATGAGGGGGTGTTTACCAATAAAATCTAATGGATAATGTTGCCCCGTTTCAGAACTTCATCCCCAACCACATGTTACGGCTTTGTGGTACGTGTGTTGAAAGTAAATGTTTTCTTTCTTCATCATTTCCATATTTCTACACGTAGTAGTAAAAAAAAAAAAGTAATGCCACTTTATAGGCAAGGGTGGTCAAATGAAGGTACAGCGGTGTGACGTGGCTCACAAACACCGACGTCCTTTTTTTTCCCCACAAATAGAGCTTTCTTTTGGTGGTATTTGATCACCTCTGTGGTTTTTATTTTTTCGCTATAAACAAAAAAAAAGTGTCAATTTTGAAAAAAACTATTTTTTTTTACTATAATAAATATCCCCCAAAAATAAAAAAAAATAAACTTTTTTTTTTTCTCAGTTTAGCCCGATAAGTATTCTTCTACATATTTTTGGTCAAAAAAATTGCTATAAGCATTTATTGATTCGTTTGCGCAAAAGTTATAGAGTCTACAAAATAAGGCATAGTAATATGGCATTTTAATTATATTTTTTACTAGTAATGGTAGCGATCAGCGATTTTTATCATGACTGCGACATTATGGCGGACACATCGGATAATTTTGACACGCTTTTGGGACCATTCACATTTATACAGCGATTGGTACGATTAAAAATGCATTGATTACTGTGTAAATGTGACTGGCAGTGAAAGGGTTAACACTAGGTGGCGCTATAGGGGTTAAGTGTGTCCTAGGTAGTGATTCTAACTGGGGGGGGCTACGTGTGACACATCACTGATCACTGCTCCCGATTACAGTATTTCCCCGTTCTTCCTCTCCGTGAGACGATTGCGGGGTATCCCCGCGGACATGGAGTGATCCTACTCATCATAGCTTGCAGCACACACACGATGGCATGGCAGCAAATTCAAAGGGATGTACAGGTACGCCCATTTGCACAGCCGTGCCATTCTGTCGACGTATAAGTACATGCAGCGCTCGGGAACCGGTTAAATAGCGCTATCAATTTACACAGCACTTTACACGCACATATTGTATATTCACATCAGTCCCTGTCCTCAAGGAGCTTATAATCTATGGTCACTAACTCATTCAGACACTAGGGCCGATTTAGACTGGAGCCAATTAACCTAACCGCATGTCTTTGGAGTGTGGAACAAAACTGGAGTACCCGGACACGCAGGCACACAGGGAGAACATACAAACTCTAGGCAGGTAGTGTCGTGGTTGGGTTTGAACTGGCGACCTAGCTCTGCTATACGGATGTGCTAACCACTTAGCCACTGTGCCAACTTAATACTTTTAAAACCCAACTCCAGGTTAAAATAAAATTAAAAAAAGGCTTTTTTCCAAAATGTGTAAAACCTTAAAAGGCTCTTCTGGTGGTGGAGACAGACGACTGGATTTTGCTCTTTGTGTAAAGATAATGCTGCTTGCCATCCCTTGAGGTTTTTTTTTAAACAGTAGATTAGCTAAAAGGGACCAGCTATAGGCCACTGGCAACTTTTTAATATCTTCCTAAATACAGCTACACCTTACTTTTATTAATATACTGTCTAAGTTCTACATCTGTTTGGCATCTGTTGTGACAGGGGTTATAAATTACTCTTTCTCTCTGTCTATCCCTTAGGTGATCTCACATTGTCCATCAAGCCACAAATCCGTTACCCCCTTCCATTCAAAGGCTCTCACCCGCCACCTTTCCTGCTCATGCACACCTTGCCTGTGGCTGCATGGCTACCACACGCTAACAGTTCAGAGCTCTCTCAGCTCTCTGAGGCTCCACCAGCTTAGACCTCCTATGCACATTTCCATCTCATAGCACACCCCTGGCCACCCCCCTCTCACAGAACATCTTCTCCCCCTACACACACAGCAGATCCCTATCCCACAACCTACAGATTCTCACACCATGCCCTCAGTCCCCACTCACAGCACATTCATCCCTTCCTTCCTCTGCATACAGGCATGTCTCCACAGCCACATCACATAGCATATATGTCTACAATCACAGCACACCTGCTTAAACACCACACATTCCTCCCTAGCAACTTCATCCCCTGCTTAATCATGCACAACCCCCCTCTCACCCCATAGTCACAACTTACCCCATCATCCCTGGCTCACAGCATAGCAACACCCGTCTCCTACTTATAGTGAAGCCCTCTTCCCAGTGACGTGCTTGTCCAGTAAGCTCACCCATCTCTGCTAAAATTCATTCCTCCCTGGCTGCCTCAGTCCCATCCACTGACCTCTATTTACTCCAGACAGTCTCATCACCTACCTTCTGACATCTATTCCTCCCCAATAACCTCACCTCCCTGCACTAATATCCATCCCTTCTCGGACACCTCACTCACTCCCTCTCCCAACATCCATATCTTCCTGACCACCTAACACCCCTCCACTTACACCCATGCCTCCCTGACTGCTTTTTTTACTGACATCAGTCAATCCTTGACTTTTGCTAGGTTATGATAAAAAAGCAGTTATTTGTTCACCTGGGAAGAAGAATCTGGTTGAATAATGTTATCAGTCTGGTTCAGGGAAGGGTATCATTTTTTGGCACTTCACAAAGGAAGGGCCAAAATCTTTAGGTGTTGGGGAACCTCTTAGAATACCAGTTTGTCTGGGGCCATTGGGAGGAATGAAGTTTACATTGGTGGTCATTGGGAAGAATGCCCCATTACAGAGGTTGTCAGAATGTCACCCTTTCAGACAGTTGACTTTGCAAAGTGGTCTTGGCCCTGGATGTAGGCAGGTATTATGAGTTGGGAGGAACCCATAGCAACTTCTGGAGGAACACTGGTTGATGCCTGGAACCCTTCCCTACTTTATTCAGAAGTAAAAAGAAAAAAATGTGATTTAAAATATTTTTGACACTTATACAAATGTATAAATAAGTTCCTTCACACCCCTCCCCCTTTATTTTTAAAGCATTCAATGATTTGTGAGTACACAACATTTTAGCAAGTGCTTCCCTGCCTACCTGGAACTGACAGTCTAAGATCAAAGTGTTTGTAACACTTGTGGCAATCAGAGCGCATTAAATGTGTCTGATATTCCAGTTTGTGCATATTATAAACACCAAGACAATGCGTCAACATCAGGTTTTACTGTCTCTGCATGCCTTTCTGGTAGCTATCAAATAGAGATGTAAAGGCTGGCCCATTGCTAGGGTGAAACAAATCATTTCACATTGCAGTTACTGTAGCAAACACCCGCAGATGCGTGTTTACACCCCATAAATCTTACAGATAAGGTTACACTTTGTAATAACCTTGGCCACCTGTTTTCCTTAAAATATTATGTCCAGTGGGAAGCACTTAGGGGAGAAATATAGAATGTGTACTGATGAGATTTCCGAGGAATTCTCTCTCCATAGGTATTTAATGGCCCATTGTGAGCGCCTCTATTCTTTTAAACGTATCCATCTCACTGTGACCAAAGTGGAAATGTGGTCATCATTAGACCATCACTTGATTTACCTTCAAAGCCAGTATCCTATTTCAGAAACATTTCTTTCCTGGTTTTTCCTTTTTTTTTTTTTATAAAGCCGCTGTTAAATGTATAAAGTCAATCAACCCAAAATGATAGTTGGGAGTATGGGCTACTAGGTGAAAGTGCCCTGTGATTTCTTGGGTACTTAAAGCGGTTTAGTACAGAAAATTGCAAGTTCATCTTATTCAAATGGCTTTGGAACATAGATGCAGTTATGACCATTGAAATAAAATATTATGCAGTATTTACCTTTTATTTGTAATGTTTATGCCGACTTCCGTGCTCTCCTCCCGTGGGAGTAGGCGTGTTTATCGGCTTCGCAATGGTCCCTGGGAACTTTTTTAGCTATTTCCCAGGAATCAGTGGGGGACACAGTCATGCCGAAATCTCGTGAGATTTCGGAAGGAGGACGCCGGTCACGTGATGAGGGCATGTCCGAAATTGCCATTTTGAAAGTGGGCAGGCAGCTCTATCTGCCATTACCACTATAGCACACGAGGCAAGAGGAAGGAAAACAAAGAGGACACTCAATGAGCATGTGCGAGATGGAACGGTGGATGCTGGGAGCTCAGCGTCATCGCATCCAGGAAGTAAATGCCTGTGGGCTTCAAACGCCCACAGTGAAAATGGAAACCGCCGGACTGCTTTTTTTAAAAGTTTTCCTTAGCAAGGAAATCGTCACGCCGGGGGTTAAAAAGATGCCGATCGTGACTGCAAAGACACCGTAGGAATCGCCCACCAGTGACACAGGTAAAAAAAAAAAAAACGGCAGCGGAATCCCGCTTTTAAGTACTTTTATATCCCCCTCGAGGTTCCCAACTTTTACCTAACCAAACCCCTATTCCCACCTTGCTGCTTTTGTTTTGTTATTCCTAACTAGAAATGGAGACATTGTGAATAATCAATTGTCTAAAATTTGGTCCTGTGGAAGCTATTAAAGTGATTGTAAAGGCAGAAGTTTTTTTATCTTTATGCATTAAGATTAAAAAAAGCCTTCTGTGTACAGCAGGGCCCCTCCTAATACTTACCTGAGTTCATCTTGTTTCCAGCGATGTTGCAGGAAAGACTCGGCTCTCCCTCCTAATTGGCTGAGACTTTAGTGAAGTGCCATTGGCTCCCGCTGCTATCAATCTAAGTTAGTGAGCCAATGAGGAGAGAGATGCAGGCTGCTTGCTGTGGGGACAGTCAACAGTGACCTGAGAATAGGAGGATCCCGGCTGCTTTGTGCAAAACCAACTGCACAGAGGAGGGAAGTATATAACGTGTTTTATTTTTAAACAAAAAAAAACAAATCTTTAGTATGACCACTTATCACCACCATTTATACTTTTTAGTATAAAGTGGAGCTGAACTCTGAATCCCTCCTCCAATGTGATGCCCACGATCTCCACCACCACTGACACTTCCTTGCCATCAGAACACACTGATCAGCTCTGCCGGCTATAGCGGTAGATTGACTTCTGATCCCTGCTGAACCAGCTAAATTTTGATCCATTTATGACTGACTTATGTCAATAATTAGTGCTCTTGTATTTCTAGCCCACCAGGTTAATTTTAAAGCTCCTTCTTCACCAAGATTACTGCAGGTTTTATTTTCTTAGTATGGGTCTTCCACTTTTTCAGACTGTAACCCAGAGCACTTGAAATATTAGGGAGAAATGCCCAATGAATGCATTGTATCTCAGGTTATAATGTAATCATTATCACCACCAAAGCCATATTTTATGTTTGTCTGCTGTGACCAAGCCAGGGCATAGCAACAAGAGTGTTTTTAAGAGGCAGTTCACACTTATACTCATGAATTCTGATGGGCTGAATCAAGCAGGTAGTTGGAATATCCAGCAGGTAAAACTCCTTGTGCTGACTGGCATATCATGTGAGTGGGGCTTATAAATCCGCTGCACGGATGTCTCTTGTACAGTTCAGAAACACAAAAAAATAAACACAAAAAACAAACTGATTTACAATTCAGTAGGCAGGCATCAACCCAAAGCTGAAATATCAGTTTTTGATGAACTGACCCTATGAATCTCATTTTGTAATTTACACTTCTACAGAGGAAATTGAAACAATTTATGAAAACATTTCTTGTAAATAAAATAGCCTCTTTATTGAATCCACTGAAATCGATGAAGTCATACATGTTTTGGGGATATTACCTTAATCTATGTCAGAAGTGGATAAGAGATTATCCTCAAAACATTTTTTTTTTTTTACAGTCACTGACTTAAATAGATTAAGATGCTGGTGGAGTCTACTCTTTTACTCCCAGACATTGACTCCTGCTGTGCATGGGAAGGTTTTCAACATGTAAAACATTGGAAGGTTTGGATGTTATTCTGGAATTGAGCTGCCTATTTTAGCTGCTGCAATTTGTGTTTTAGTTTTTCTGTTTGCCTTATTGAATAAGCCTGGCTGCAGGTTTTCTTCATCTCTAGGAATCTTGTAGTCTAGCGAAGTGCTGGATGGTCATTCTCCAAGGTGAAGTGTCTCCTCCCAGTTACGGCAAAAAATCTTGCAGAAATGTAATATATTAGGTTTTATTTTTTGTTTATATATATACTGCTTGTAAATCTTAACAGCCAATCAGAATTTTCAGAATTTGTATGTGTGTGTGTATGTGTGTGTGTGTGTGTGTGTGTATATATATAAAATTAGTATCGCACATAAATTAGTACACCCCTCACATTTTTGTAAATATTTTATTATATCTTTTCATGTGACAAAACTGAAGAAATGACACTTTGCTACAATGAAAAATAGTGAGTGTACAGCTTGTATATTTGCTGTCCCCTGAAAATAACTCAACACACAGCCTTAATGCCTAAACCACTGGCAACTAAAGTTAAAATGTCCAAATTGGGCCCAAAGTGTCAATATTTTGTTTGGTCATCACTATTTTCCAGCACTGCCTTAACCTTCTAGGGCATAGAGTTCACCAGAGCTTCACAGGTTGTCACTAGAGTTCTCTTCCACTCCTCCATGACGACATCACGGAGCTGGTGGATGTTAGAGACCTTGCTCTCCTCCACCTTCCGTTTAAGGATGCCCCACAGATGCTCAATAGGGTTTAGGTCGGGAGACATGCATGGCCAGTCCATCACCTTTAACCTCAGCTTCTTTAGCTAGGGCTAGGCAGTGGTTGTCTTGGAGGTGTGTTTTTGGTCGTTGGTTGATCATGTTGGAATACTGCCTTGCGGCCCAGTCTCTGAAGAGAGGGGATCATACTCAGCTTCAGTATGTCACAGTACACGTTGGAATTCATGGTTCTCTCAATGAACTGTAGACCCCCAGTGCCAGCAGCACTCATCCAGCCCCAGACAATGACACTCCCACCACCATGCTTGACTGTAAGCAAGACACGCTTGTCTTTGTACACCTCACCTGATTGCCGCCCCACACGTTTGACACCATCTGAACCAAATACGTTTATCTTGGTCTCATCAGACCACAGGACATGGTTCTAGTAATCCATGTCCTTAGTCTGCTTGTCTTCAGCAAACTGTCTGCAGGCTTACTTGTGCATCATGTTTATAAGAGGCTTCCTTCTAGGATGACCGCCATGCAGACCAATTTTTAATGTAGTTTTCAGCGTATGGTCTGAGCACTGACAGACTGACCCCCCCACCCCTTCAAACTCTGCAGCAATGCTGGCAGCATTCATACATCTATTTCTTAAAGACAACCTCTGGATATGTTGCTGAGCCCATGCACTCAACTTATTTGGTCAATCATGGCGAGGACCATTCTGAGTGGATCCTCCTGTTAAACCGGTGTATGGTCTTGGCCACCGCACTGCAGCTCAGTTTCAAGGTCTTGGCAATCTCCTTTTAGCCTAGGCCATCTTTATGTAGCTCAACTATTCTTTTTTTCCCTCAGTTCTTTGCCATGAAGTGCCATGTTGAACTTCTAGTAACCAGTTTAAGAGAGTGAGAGCGATAACACCAATTTAACACACCTGAGACCTTTTAACACTAACTAACATGAACCTGGAGATGGAAAATGGCTAATTGGGCCCAATGTTGCATCTGAAATCTCACTAGTGTGAACGAGGTGCCTAAGAGACCAGTGTGTTTACCAAAACAGAAAGCTAGCTTTTGGGGGGGTGAGACTATTGCAATGGAAATAGTGGGGAATGTGACAACTTCCTACCCTTCTGCTGCTTGAAGGAAATGGAGCGGAGATGCAGTATTCGGAGAATGCCATAAATAGCCAGATTATGACAACTCGAGGGAGTATGGTTTGGATAAAGAAGAGAAAAAAATATTTCTGTGATGGATTACAAAGCATATCAAATAAAACAGCAGATGGTGGTGGAACTTTAAATAATGCTCACAGCAGGAAGCTTACGAATCTGAGTTCAGTGCTTTTCCGGACAGCAAAGCATAAATGTTCTGATCTAATTCAGTGATATTTCTGCATAATATATCCCCACCTGCACATCTGATCTAGTCTAGAGCCTGGAAGTCCTACAGTGAAGATAATGGCAAGATGTGCTGTTTATCTGACACATATGGAGGAAAGGGATAGTGATAGTTCTCAGGTCAGGTGCTTTTCTCTCTGTTAAAAGCTCAACAGAAGGCTAACCCAGACATGGTGTTTTAAGCAGCCCATATTGCTCGATTCCCCAATCAATGCATTAATGGGGGAATGCCTCCCACAGTGCTATTGTGTTCTGCCAGAAGGGTGGGGGGCTGGGGTTCAGGGAGACTTTCCGGCTGGCAGAACACAATGATTACTGCTAGCTGCTCTAGCCAGCAACAATGATCGCATGTAAAACATCCAATGGGCTTGTTGTACCCAAGTCAACTTTGGTAAAATCAGCCTGCCCATAAATGGATCGAATCTCGGCCAATCCATGCTGAAGCTGCCAAATTTTGATCCATTTATGGATGGCTTCCAGCAGCAACCTCAGCCATCAAAGAAAGTGAAAAGCTAGTTTCAACCAAGAATCTTCATAGCTGTGATAACCCTGAGGCGATTTCGTTTTCATATGTAGCGCTATACAAGTTACTCATTCCTTCGGTTCTCTAGGCAAAAATAAAAATCTCAGTATCTCTATTACATATTCCACATACTGTATTTTACCGACCTTAGGTCTTGTGTTGATGGGCATATGCAACAGACTTTTAAAATGCGTTTGAGAAGCTTCTGTCTTTCTTTGCTGCTGCATTTGACCCCCTTCTGGCCTGTCTATTTACTTATGTAGCGCTGGTATCCTTGTCTTCTGATGAGTATTAGCAATTATAATAAAAGTCTATGGATGGTTCTATAGCTTGGTGTTTGGCTCCATCTAGCGGCCAAATACTGAAAGTGAACTTAAGGGATATTTGGCTTTCAAGCATTGAACTAGTTACAGGAAGTGACTGTTATTTACATTGGAGAGTTGACCCCTTTTACCTAGGATGCCGAGTGACCTACCCATGGACACCCTCTTGCATTGCATGCTGGGTAGGAGATAAAAGGACCCTGAGCGGCCATTTTAGGTCTCGGGAACGCATGGCCTGCCTGTGAGGACTTGTGCGGAGGCCTCCCGGAGGAAGCGGTCTATTGCCCTTGCGGAACGCAACCCTGCTCAGTTGTGTGAGTGACCTGAAGTGCCAGAGACAATAATCGGATTGAGAGGATCCAGAGACACTCATTTGAGCATCGGAAGACCAGGTCCACCTGTCGGAATGGGACGGAGTGACAGAGCTGGCTGACGCAGAAGTAAGCTGCTACTACCGGACCAAAGTCTCCATACCAAGTTTCCGATCCAGTTAGTGAGCGGTTTGCTACCCACCATTTTATAAACCATTGCACTTAGACTTATATACAGGCCTCGCTGGGATACTTCCTCCCACAGAGGAGGAGTATAGCAACTGATGCTAGGCAGGCATAAGGCCTACTTACTATCACACTTCAAGCACTGTATTATTTTTGCGGAAGCAACACTAGGATCATCCTTAATTCAACTTTAACTGCTTTAACCTTGGATTACAAATTTATAAGGAGTTAATCATTGCTAGCGAAGATCAGAAGATAAAGGCCGAGTACTTTAAGTGAGATCTCACGCCGCATAGCTATAAAAGTAGGGGGAGCTCGTGTGTGTGTGTGTGTGTGTGTGTGTGTGTGTAATATATATATGTATATGTGTGTGTGTGTGTGTGTGTATATGTATGTGTATGTGTGTGTGTATATATATATATATATATATATATATATATATATATATATATATATATATGTATATATATATATATATAAAAATATAGTTCATTGTCCTGTTAATCTATGTTGGATGACAGTACAATTGTTGTAATCACCTATCTACAAATATATATAGTAAAATATACTTTGGTTAAGTACCTCGTTGTGTGGAGTATTTTTTTCTCCCAGCAGGTGGAGCCAGTGGCTCTTGAGAGGAAAATACAGGTATATTGTGATATTACATTGTACTGTATTTTATTGCACCACAGCTGTGTCAAGGGGACTGAGGCAAGTTAGTGGGGTTTTGTTACTAGAGTAAAGGCCCAAATCAAATCAGCCGCTCCTTCGGGGGTCAGTGCTACACTTATTTTGAGGTAACCGCAAATCATATGTGGACAAAAGTATTTACAAGTCCTTACTCTTACAGTTACATGCAGGTTCAACACCCCACTATTTCAGAAATCATAGTTCTGGTACTCCATGATGGGTGACCCTAGAAAAAATGCCTCATTGGTTCTGTTTCCTTAATCTCCACTTTTCCAGTCTGTTGATTGGACAATTAAGGGAGCAGTAGCACATCATCCACTTGCTCTCTTTCCCTGTTGGCTTTATTACAGAGTTAGACTGACAACACGGTGAAAAACAGTAGAACCCCCGACTGACTCATACTGATAGACCTGATGTGTGGGTAATTTCTAGGGATGCACCGAAATTTCGGCCACCGAAACATAGTGGCCGAAAATGGCCTTTTCGTCATTTTGCCGAACGAGAATTCTTGCCGATAATGGCGCCGAAAATCGAGCATGCTGAGTAGCAGCGGGAGAACCTTCGGATGACGTCACTCGTTCTGTGGGCGGCTTGCACATTCCTCGCGGTTAAGACGACACACTCGTAAGCACGTTCCTTGCTGAGACGCTGGCACCTTCCCTGCGGATGCTCCTCGTGAGACGCTGCTGGGACCCGAGAGACGGCTTCATAGAGGGCTGCACATAGCATACTCGAGTACAAGAGGGGGCACTGTCCCTCCTGGATGGCTACTATTACTACTATTCGCCGGTGAGCAACGCATTGCCTTTTTTACCTTACTTAAACTGACAGAAACAATCCAAATAGTATTATTTATTTGACTATACTACTAAAACTGTCATAGCAGTCAAACATGTATTACTTACTACTTGGCCTTTGTTAAACAACAAGCCACTCTTGCCATGCAGTATGGTATTAAATATGTCTGTCTGCACTGCAGTACACCTGACTTGTAGCAAAAATAATATTTTATATAATTGAACTGATTTGAAATGGAATGGCATGATATTTATTCTGTAGTATACTATAAAATTAAATGTATGCCCTTGTTGTCATTGAATTTGTCATTTTGTCACAGTATAGTTATACAGTACATACTGACATGTCAGAAAGCACATAATTTTTTTTAAACATGACAGTACGCAATAAATATAATATATTTAATAACTATATATTCTATATTTTATTGCGTTCTGTCATGTTCCAACAAATCATGTATAACTTAGTTATAATACTACGCTGACAAATTCAATGACAACAAGTGCATGAAGTTATGGTATACTACAGAATAGCTCAAAAAAATAAAATATAGCATGCCATTGCAATTTGCAAGCAATCCATTCCATTTCAAATTAAATTTAATCAGTGCAATTATATTATCTTTTTGGTACAAGTGCAGACATAACTACCTTGCATGGCAAGAGCTGCACCGTTAAAAAAAAAAAAAAAAAAGCTGCCTCCTGGGGTTTAGCTTTTAAATTGATTTCGTCCTTCCCACGGCCCCACCCCCCCCCCCCCCCTTTCAGATTTCACTCCCACTTTAGATCGTTCTATGCTATTATTCTGCACTACCATCAAAGGTGGACCATGTCTGCAGTGTGGAAATATTTTCAAGTTTCTGATAAAGTCCCTAAATTTGCAATCTGTACTCTATGCTCAGCAGAAATTTCAAGAGTTTTGATACGCCACCCGAAAACACGTCATCCAGTTCAGCATTCGGATTACAAGAAAACAGTGGCACTTCCAAAAAGTGACTCGGGCTCAACACCATCTGTGGCCGCAGTCTTTGAAAAGGTTGAAAAATTTGCAAGTGACAGTCCCAAAGCTCGTGCCATAACAGATAAAATTATGGAATTTATTGCATTAGACGACCAGCCATTCTCTGTTGTGGAGGACATTGGATTCCGTAGGCTCATGCAACATATTGAGCCGCATTACTCACTACCAAGCAGACGCTACTTTGCAGATACCTGTCTACCTGAATTGTTTTGCAGTGTTAGAAAACACGTTCATGAGCTCATGACTACCGACATCATAGCAATCAGTTTTACTACTGACATTTGGAGTTCAGACAAATTTCAATTGCAAAACATCCTACTTAACGCACATGAGTTTGTTGCATCACATACTGCAGCAGCAATAGCTGACACTTTAAAATCCATGCTTGACACTTGGCACATTGAGAAGTCTAAAGTGCATTTGATTGTCTGAGATAATGCGTGGAACATGGCAAAGGCAATGGAGAACTGTGAACTTAAAAGCATACCGTGTATGGCACACATGCTGCAATTGTGAATGAAGGATTGCTGAGTCAGCGCCACCATATCTGATATTGTATCAAAAGGAAGAAAAATTGTGGGTCACTTTAAGCATTCTCCGCTTGCTTATTCCAGATTACAAACTTTGCAGATACAGTTTGGAATGCCACCAAAACTACTGCAGCAAGATGTAGCCACTCATTGGAACAGCACCCTACTATATGCTGCAAAGTCTTTTTGAACAAAAGCATGTTTTAGCTGTATACATTGCAGATTACGAGCTGCCGGCAACACTGAGCGCACATCAGTGGATGTTAGTTGAAAATAGTTTGTCTCTTCTATCTCTATTTTAACAGTTAACAAAAGAAATAAGCTCAACTAATGCTTCCATTTCTGAAGTTATTCCCTTGATTGCCATACTGAAGCGTCTGCTAGGAAAAGCAATAGAAACAGACCATGGCGTAAAAACGGCTAAAACCACTCTACCGGAGGACGTTACCAACCGGTTTCAAGACACAGAGTCCAACCCTCTGTACTGCATTGCAACAGTTCTAGAGCCTCGATTTTAAAGAGCATTATTTTAATGTTGAGAAAAAGCAGCGTGCACGGGAAATGATACAGGCACAAATGGAGGTGGTGGAAGCATCTGGTGAAGGAGTTTTGAGGTGTAGCACAGAGGAAAGTGAGAAGAAACGGTTGCATACAAGTGAAGAGGAACACGCTCCCTCCATATCTAATATGTTTGAAGAAATTTTACATGAATGCACCCCGGTCTATAGCAGTGCCACAACAAATTGGACATTTATTTAGCTGAACAGCCTATCGCCAGAAGTGACAATCCCCTTGCATACTGGCGCATCAACAAACACTGTTTTCCTTTGCTTGCACAGATTGCACGCAGACATTTATCTGCCCCAAGCACCAGTACAGAGAGTGAGAGACTATTCAGTCTAGCATCTCATATTCTTGATGAGAAGAGAAACCGTCTCTCCTGTGAGAAAGCTGAACAACTTTTGTTCTTAAAGCTAAATCTGCCACTTTTACTGAAATAGATTTATTTATAAATCCATTGCATAGACCAATTTACCATGTTGTTGAACATGGTAAATTAATTGCCATTGGACTGTGCTATTGGACAAATTGAACATACAACATAGTATGACTGACTACCATTATGTTCCAATTGTCTAGTTGTGCCATACTGCCATTAGTTGGTTGTTCATTGTAGCTCTTCTACAGTTTTTTTACACTTCTTCAATTTGAGAGAGAACTCCAGCTTTTAATCTAGTACAGTACATAACTACATACATAGTTTTTTGCTGTTGGGCCAAACTATGTCTCTCCATAAGTTGCCAGCCTGTTGCATGTGAAAATGCAAAACTGTATGTTTTGTATCTGTGGCTGTCTACATACTCCAGAACTATACACTAATACCGCACTGTGTTCCAAATATGGGCGGAGACTTCCGTAAACGCAGACTAGTGTACATTGCTTGCTGTGATTGGCTGAGCACCTCTGCTGTAGACTAGTCTGTGTTCTGCTCATACCCAGGGGCCGGAACACAGTGTGGTCTAATGTATGACTATGTATGTAACCCGCAGCTACATACATACACTTTTATCGCACATGCAGCCGCTGACACCTTAGGAAGAGAGAACGGAATTACTATTTCTGATTTAAGTTGAAAATTAATAAAGTCTTCTTAAACTTAGTCTTAGTCATTTTATTTTTATATTATTTATTTATTTTTTATAAATTTATTTTATTTAGTTGTTATGGTTCAATGTGCACTGCAGGATATGCTGTAGTAACTGTAATTTTATAATTTTGTATTTTATTTGATTTTATCTTCTGTGTCCACTGTCCAATTTATTTGTGTTGCATTATTAACCACTTAACGACCAGCGCACACCGATGTACGTCTTATTTTTGAAGAGGGATATCTCGGTAATGGCAGCAGCTGCTGCCACAACCGAGATATCCATCTCTTCAGGCGTCGGTCATCTGTACGATAACGGTGGTCTCCGCAGCGGGTTCGCCGCGAGATCACTACTATTGGCGGCAGGAGAGGTGCCACCCCCCACCGCCCTCCTGCGCCCTCCGCCGCTTACCGGAGCCGTCGGTAGCGGTGGAGGCGATCGGGTCCTCTTCCTAGCTGGGTGTAGAGACGAGTGAGGCTAAGATGGCCCCCATACCTCTTAAAGGTATATTTTTTAATGTCATATTTTCAAATGACTTTTTTTTTTTTATTGCATTTAAGTCCAAATATGAGATCTGAGGACTTTTTGACCCCAGATCTCATATTTAAGAGGACCTGTCATGCTTTTTTCTATTACAAGGGATGTTTACATTCCTCGTAATAGGAATACAAGTGATCCATTTTTTTTTTTTTAAACTGTAAAAATAAATAAAATCAATTAAAATAAATAATAAAAAAGGTTTTTAAAAACACCCCGTCACGGCGAGCTCGCGCGCAGAAGCGAGCGCATACGTGAGTAGCGCCCACATATGAAAACGGCAGTCAAACCACACGTGAGGTATCGCCGCGATCGGTACAGTGAGAGCAATAATTGTAGCCCTAGACCTCCTCTATAACACAAAAAATGCAACCTGTAGCATTTTTTAAATGTCGCTTATGGAGATTTTTGAGGCTAAAAGTTTGACGGCATTCCACGAGCGGCCGCAATTTTGAAGCGTGACATGTTGGGTATCAATTTACTCGGCGTGACATTATCTTTCACAATATACTGTTGTCTTATTTTTTTTATTCAAAAAAGTGAATTTTTTCCAAAAAAGTGCACTTGTAAGACCGCTGCGCAAATACAGTGTGTAAAAACGTATTGCAATGAACGCCATTTTATTCTCTAGGGTGTTAGAAAGAAAACAATTTAAAATGTTTGGGGGTTCTAAGTAATTTTCTAGCAAAAAAAAATGTTTTAAAGGGGTTGTAAAGGTTCGTTTTATATTTTCTAAATAGGTTCCTCTAAGCTAGTGCATTGTTGGTTCACTTACCTTTTCCTTCGATTTCCCTTCTAAATGTTTTTTTTTCTTTGTCTGAATATCTCACTTCCTGTTTCTCCTCAGTAAACTTCTCACCATCATCCGAGCTGGTGGTTAGCCAGCCAGAACAGCTTACTGAGGAGGAACAGGAAGTGAGAAATTCAGACAAAGAAAACAAAGAAAAAAAACATTTATAAGGGAAATCGAAGGAAAAGCTAAGTGAACCAACAATGCACTAGCTTATAGGAACCTATTTAGAAAATAAAAAACAAACCTTTCCAACCCCTTTAAACATGTAAACACCGAGTCTGAAAAAGAGGCCTGGTCCTTAACCACCTCGCGCCCGTCCTATAGCCGAATGACGGCCGTAGAGCGGGCGCTTTCGTCCGGGAGGCCGTCCCTGGACGTCCTAATGTTTACTTCCGCAATGCGCGCCGCCGCGGGCGCGCATCGGGGAAGTACTGTGTTTGCCGTGTCCCCCGGGGACAGGCAAACACAGATCGCTGTAAACGGCCAATCACAGCGGCTGTTTACAGCGCGATCGGCGTATCCAATGGGAGATGATCTCATATGTAAACATATGAGATCATCTCTCAGCGCCGCTCTCCCTCCTCACACAGACAGTGTGAGAGGGGAGAGATGAACGGCTGCAGCGGCCGTCAGTGAAAAAAAAAAAAAGTGTAAAAAAAAGTGCCATCCTGCCCCAGTGCCATCCTGCCCCAGTGCCATCCGCCCAAGTGCCACCTGCCCCCAGTGCCACCTGTTAGTGCCATCTGTCCCCAGTGCCACCTGTTGTCAGTGCCATTTGTCCTCAGTGCCATCTGTCATCAGTGCCACGTGTCATCAGTGCCACATAGTGCCATCTGTCATCAGTGCCACGTATTAGTGCCATCTGTCATCAGTGCCATTTGTCAGTGCCACCTGTCAGTGTCACGTGCCATCTGTTGTCAGTGTCACGTGTCATCAATGCCACTTATCAGTGTCACGCGTCATCGGTGCCACGTATTAGTGCCATCTGTCATCGGTGCCACGTATTAGTGCCACGTATTAGTGCCATCTGTCATCATTGCCACGTATCAGTGCCATCTGTCATCAGTGTCACGTGTCATTGCCCTGGTGCTTCAAAAGTGTAATAAGTAGTCAACAAGTTAGATGTTTAATTTATGCTCCTAGAACACATGATGGCGCTCCCTGCATGTTGGGCCTCTCTATGTGGCCAGGCTGGGAAAAAGTCACACACATGTGGTATTGTAATACTCAGGAGTAGCAGAATTTTTTTGGGGGTGTCATTTGTGGTATACACGTGCCATGTGAGAGAAATAACCTATTACAATGACGATTTTGTGGAGAAAAATAAAAAAAATGAAAAATCATAATTTTGCAAAGAATTGTGGGAAAAAAATGACAACATCAAAAAGCTCACTATGCCTCTTACTAAATACCTTGGAATGTCTACTTTCCAAAAAGGGTTCATTTGGGGGGTATTTGTACTTTCCTGACTTGTTCGGGTCACAAGAAGCGAGATAGGCCACCAGTACATCAGATGTGATCAATTTTGTGCGATTCGCACCACAGCTTGTAGACTCTCTAACTTTCACAAAGACCAAATAATATCCACTAATTTGGGTTATTTTTACCAAAGATATGTAGCAGTATAAATTGTGGCCAAAATTTATGAAGAAAAATTAATAATTTGCATAATTCTGTCACGGAAACAAAGAAATATGCGTTTTTTTTCAAAATGTTCTGTCTTTTTTCATTTATAGCTCAAAAAATAAAAACCTCAGAGGTGATCAAATACCACCTAAAGAAAGCTCTGTTTGTGGGAAAAAAAGGACAAAAAATGTATTTGGGTACAGTGCATGACTGAGTAATTGTCATTCAAAGTGTGAGAAGCACCGAAAGCTGAAAATTGGTCTGGGCAGGAAGGGTGTTTAAGTGCCCAGTAAGCAAGTGGTTAAGTGGTTAAAGTACTTATTTACATTACTGGACTATTCTTTTATTCATAAAATTAATGATTCAGTTGAATATGAATACTATAATGAATAATAATATAACACAATTTTATATAAATCATTTTTTTGTTTAATATAGAAAAAAAGCAATGTTCGGTATCGGTGCTGTTTCAGTATCTGTTTCGGTTTTTGGCCTAGTGTATTTTTCATTTTTGGTATCGGTTTTGGCACCAAAAAACCCATTTGGTGCACCCCTAATAATTTCAGTAAGCCAATTTAAAAAACAATTCAAGTGGTGTTTTGTGAATACCTGAATTTGGTTGATGCTTACCTGGAATAAAGGTTTTGCCTGAAGTAGTGCTTTAGCATTACACCTAGTTTTATCAAACCTTTCAGAGTCCAGTAGTCTTTGCAAGTGTCTTGGTGGTACTGCAGCACCCTGTGTGTGGATGGAGCTGCTTGGAACTTGTGAATTTTATTTCCTTGAAATGTACAGGTTCAGATAAAGATACTGACATGCATAGAACTCCCCACAATGCCAGCAGTGTTCATCCAAAAAAACAATTTGCAGTCACAACTTTTAGACACATTTTTCAGGTAAACGAGATCTTATCATTGAGAGGCCAGTAACTGACCTTCTCAACTCTGACAGTGTTGCAGTACAGCCTATAGCCCAGTACAAACTGCTACGGTTTTTTCATTCAACCCAGCAGGCTGAACAAAAAAAATAACCTGGCTGATCGCCGTACTAACAAAAGTGATGTTGGAGCTGTGATCTCCCCTGTACCTTTGTATTCCGACAGCGGGACTCCTGTTATACTGGCTTCTGTCGGACAGAACGCTGTACACACTGACCAAATCTCAGCGAGTTCCTGCTGAACTGGGCGATTTTGGACAGGATGTACCCAGCATAAGAATCCTTTGAGTACAGAAAAGGCAACCATAGCCTGGAAACATGTGAATAGTATTACATTCTGGAGATAATAAAGTCCCCTAACCAGAATGACGTGAACTTTTTGTTTCACATTCCTTACTTTAGTCCTATCTCCTGTAATTAAATTTTGTGGTTTGAGTCCATTACTCCATTGAAAGGGGTGTCTTTATGCAATGGAGATGTTTGCTCACGTTTCTTGGAAATGTTTATTTTTACGTTTGCTAAGGGGGTCGATTTTTTTTTTTTTTGGTACTCTTGCCGAGGACCAGGTGGCTGCATGACAATAGGAAACATTGCTAAATAATTTGTGTTATTGCTCCAATAGAAAGTCACGCAAGAACATTGCGTTCTTTTTTGTAAGTAATGTATTTTTTCCTAATGAAGTAATTTCTTTCTTCTGTTAATTAATAATTCTTCTCTTTTTTATATTTACTTGATATCCTGTTTATGAACACAATAGTTTTGGAGGTGGCCATGTTTGATTGTCTTATTTTTAATGTCCCCATCAAAGAGATAATATACAAAAAACAATATAAAACCATGTAAATCTTTGCTTTTGGTTGCCTCCTTTAGCAATACACTATATTGCTAAAAGTATTGGGACGCCTGCCTTTACAAGCACACAAACTTTAATAGCATCCCAGTCTTAGTCCGTTGGGTTTAATATTGAAATGGCCCATCCTTTGCCGCTATAACATCTTCAACTCTTCTAAGAAGGCTGTCCACAAGGTTTAGGAGTGTGTCTATGGGAATATTGACCATTCTTCCAGAATCTCATTTGTGAGGTCAGACACTGATGTTAAATGAGAAGGCCTGGTTCGCAGTCTCCGCTCTTATTTCTCCCAAAGGTGTTCTACTGGGTTGAGGTCAGGACTCTGTATGTGCCTTTATGGACCTTGCTTTGTGCACTGGTGTGATCATGTGGTCATGTTGGAACAGGAAGGGGCCATCCCCAAACTGTTCCCACAAGGTTGGGAGCATGAAATTGTCCAAAATGTCTTGATATGCTGACACTTTCACTGGAACTAAGGGGCCAAGCCCAACCCCTGAAAAACAAACCCACACCATAATCCCTCCTCCACTAAATGATTTGGACCAGTGCACAAAGCAAGGTCCATAAAGACAGAGGCGAGTGAGTTTTAGGTGGAGGAACTTGACTTGAGTCCCAACCTCAATCCGATAGAACACTTTTGGTATGAATTAGTGCGGATGTTAGAGTTGAGTTGATGAGTACAAGGGCCTCTTCCTGACAACCCTGACCTTGGTTGTCTGGGTCTGTGGACGGGGGGCTTATCGGAATCCGGGAGCCTCCTTTAATTAAGGAGGCCCCCCACCCTATGTGAATGAGTATTGGGGTACCATGTACCCCTACCCATTCACCTGGTGAAAAAAAGCGTAAAGAAAAAAACAACACATGTTTTAAGAATAATTTATTGCACAGCTCCGGTTGTCTACCGTCTTGGGGGGTCTTCTCGCCGGACTCCTCCGCTGTCTTCTGCTCTTTTGCTAGCTCATTTACTAGCGGAGGAGCCCAGCTTTCTTCTTCATCGCCGCCGCTGTCAGGGGGTCTTCTTCCGACTTTGGGGTTTTGTCCCCCTCTTCGGTTCTTCTTGCCGGGCCTCTCCTTTCTTATTCCTGCTCTTTTACTAGCGGTGGCCCGGTCTTCTGTCACCGCCGTCGCCTTCTCTTCTCTTTTTCTCTTCTTCTTCCTTGAGATGTTGACTCGACTCCGGCGGACCGCCGGATAGTCTGATCGTGTGTACGCAGCATAGGTTGGAGCTGGCCTTTAAGGCGCAGATGATATGCTTAAAGTAGAGTTCTACCCCCCAAAAAAAGACAGGTCCCAGGCGATTGCACGGCCAGGCGCGGCTCGTGCATGCGCAGTGGATGCCCGGCTGTGAAGCCACAGCCGGGCACCCACAGTTAAAATGCTGGCACTACCGAGCAGAGGGGGAAGACTAGCGGGGCTTTGATCCTCCGCATCTCTAGACCCTGGGACAGGTAAGTGTCCGATTATTAAAATACAGCAGCTGCAGTATTTGTAGCTGCTGACTTTTATTTATTTATTTTTTTACGCAGAACACCGCTTTAAGTGGTGTCATCTAAGTACCAAGGAAAATGATTTACTGGTGTTTGGCACATGGAGAAGGAAAGCACCCGCACACCCTCAAAAAATATCAAGCAGCATGGAGCTGCGTTTGCAAATAAAAAATAAAATAAAACGAAATGATCCTTGGTTTATTAAGTTGTGTTTACTGCCAGTATTGCTAAAGCTACTTTGAACTGGCTCCAGATATAATCTTTGCATAACATATTCGCTGGCAGCTTCGCAGAGGCTGACACATGGGAATGATCCATCTCTTCAGCCTGCTGAAGACACCATGTTTACCCTGATTGGCGGGACTCTTCCGTTTCCACGTTCAAAATCAGGAACAGGTGCTGCGTGATCAGTTGTTCCTTGAGGGTACAGAGAATTGGGATTTGCTCTGCAGGATGAAGCTAAAGACTCATATTGTTCTTAGCTCCATTAAGAGCCCATGTGCAGCGAGGCGCCATGCAGACATCTTGTATAACTCATTCCCTTTACATAATGTTGGGCGGCCTCTTCAGTTCGAGCTTCTTGTGATATTTGATTCATAACAATTCTGCCTTTCGTAACTGTTCAGTTTGTGTATGATAAGTCTCTTTGGGAACAGTCTACAATTAACCAGTAAAATTGAGGGGAAAAAAACAGACTAGCTTAGTGCAAATGGACTTTTATTAGTCTTTAGACACACATGTGCTGTATGCATATAACTCAAAGGGGTTGATTTACTAAAGCTAGAGAGTGCAAAATCAGGTGCAGCTCTGCATAGAAACCAATGAGCTTCCACTTTTTTTTTTTGTCAACGCCTAATTAAACAAGCCGAAGTTAGAAGTTGATTGGCAACCATGCTTGGCTGCACCAGATTTTACATTCTCCAGTTTTAGTAAATCAACCCCAAAGTCTTTATATAGCCATCAGTAAAGCAGTTCCTTCCCCCTAAAGGGGCAGTATGTGGAGTTCTGAGCAGAGGGATTGTGTTTGTATTGTTTGTGCTTACTTCAAGAAAATCACCAGTTTTACTACACTGCACCCGCTTAAAATGCCAGGAGGGCATACATGGATGTCCTCCCGTTCGCACTCTTCCCGCACACCCTGTGGTTGCCGAGTCCTTGGGACTCGGCTGATCACAGAGCAGGGTAAAGGGCAAACCACAGTGGGCCTTTTATCACATGATCAGCTATCGGCCAATGACAGCTGATCATGGAATTAAACAGAAGCCGATTTCTGGCGGTTTTAAATTTTTTCTTCATGCTAAGCAGTTAAAGCAGTTAACTGGCTTGTGTTAGATGGACATTGATCCCCTTAGTGATCACCAGTGCTACTTATCAGTGGAATCTATCAATGCCCATCAGTGAAGGAGAAAGATTACCTGTTTGTAAAACTTAATAAAATCTAAAAAACTTTTTTTTTTGTTTAGCAAAAATAAAAAAAACAGTGGTGATTAAATACCACCAAAAGAAAGCTCTATTTGTGGGGAAAAAAAATTGTCATATGGGTACAGTGTTGCATCACCGTGCAATTGTCATTCAAAGCGTGAGAGCACTGAAAGCTGAAAATTGGCCTGAGCAGGAAGGGGATGAATGTGCCCAGTAAGTAAGTGGTTAAAGCTCTATTGAAATACATATGTGAAAACTTTTACCTGCCAAATCCTGCCAAAGGATCTGTAACTCTGCTCAGCAAGTTTTATGATCCTTGCAGAACAACCAGATCGGAGAAACCTCTTTTCTCTGCTTCCTTTACATGTACTAGATGAATGTATATATATATAAAAAATTTTTTTTTAAATAAAACCCACAAAACTGACCTTCAGAGAAACAGTTAAAGGGGTTTTCAAGGCTTAACGATTTAGGCCTCATGCACACGAGATGCAGTTAAACGCGCGTTCAGATGCAGTTGGACAGTTTTTTCAACTGCACCTGAACTCATTCAATGTTATCCTATGTGTCCATGCACACAGTCTCGTTTTTTTCCGTTTATATGCAGTTGCGTTTAATCTCGTTTTTCCAGAAGCAAAAAAATGCGTTCAGAAACAAAAATTTCTGCGTTTCAGACGCAAAACGCGGCTAAACGCGGCACCCGCGTTTAGCCGCGTTTGCGTTTATATGCGTTTTTAAAGGTGACCTTTTTTTTTACATTAAAAATCTCAAAAATGATTGCAAATGATGAAAAACCATTAGAAAAATATTTTAAACAATTGCAATTGCAAGTGGACAATCCACAACTTGTGGCAAGTGACGTGGCAAGTGGACAATCCACAACTTGTGGCAAGTGACATGGCAGGTGGCAAGTGATGTGGCAAGTGGACAATCCACAACTTGTGGCAAGTGACGTGGCAGGTGAAGTGGCAAGTGACGTGGAAAGTGGACAATCCACAACTTGTGGCAGGTGACGTGGCAAGTGGAAAATCAACAACTTGTGGCAGGTGACTGGCATGTGACGTGGCAAGTGGACAATCCATAACTTGTGGCAGGTGACGTGGCAAGTGACGTGGCAAGTGGACAATCCACTTGTGGCAGGGGACGTGGCAAGTGACGTGGCAAGTGGACAATCCACTTGTGGCAGGTGATGTGGCAAGTGACGTGGCGAGTGGACAATCCACAACTTGTGGCAGGTGATGTGGCAAGTGATGTGGCAAGTGGACAATCCACTTGTGGCAGGTGACGTGGCAGGGGACGTGGCAAGGGACGTGGCAAGTGGACAATCCACAACTTGTGGCAGGTGATGTGGCTGGTGACGTGGCAAGTGGACAATCCACATCTTGTGGCAGGTGACGTGGCAGGTGACGTGGAAAGTGGACAATCCACATCTCGTGGCAAGTGACGTGGCAGCTGACGTGGCAAGTGACGTGGCAAGTGGACAATCCAAAACTTGTGGCAAGTGACGTGGCAGGTGACGTGGCAAGTGATGTGGCAAGTGGACAATCCACAGCTTGTGGCAAGTGACGTGGCAAGTGGACAATCCACAACTTGTGGCAGGTAACATGGCAGGTGACGTGGCAAGTGAACAATCCACAACTTGTGGCAGGTGACGTGGCAAGTGACGTGGCAGGTGATGTGGCAAGTGACGCGGCAAGTAGACAATCCACAACTTGCGGCAGGTGATGTGGCAAGTGACGTGGCAGGTGATGTGGCAAGTCACGTGGCAAGTGGACAATCCACAACTTGTGGCAGGTGATGTGGCTGGTGACGTGGCAAGTGGACAATCCACAGCTTGTGGCAGGTGGCATGGCAGATGACGTGGAAAGTGGACAATCCACATCTCGTGGCAAGTGACGTGGCAGGTAATGTGGCAAGTGACGTGGCAAGTGGACAATCTACAATTTGTGGCAGGTGACGTGGCAGGTGATGTGGCAAGTGGACAATCCCCAACTTGTGGCAAGTGGACAATCCACAACTTGTGGCAGGTGCCGTGGCAAGTGACACGGCAAATGCAAGTGTACAACTGCTCTCTATGCTGCTGCTGCTCACTCTGATCAAAATAGCAGAAATAGTTAAAAAAAAATGCTTTGAGAGCTTGGGGAGGGTCTACATGATGTTATCTTTATAAACGCGTTTAAACGCAAACGCGTCTAAACGCGGCATGCAAACGCGGCAAAACGCGCATTTCTAAACGCGCGTTTCAGCTTTTTTTTAACAGAGGTTTCATCTGCGTCTCGTGTGCATGAGGCCTTTCCCTTAATGCATTCTGTGCAGCAAGTTAAAACCTCTTCTGTGCTGCAGAATCACCCTGAGCACCCCTTTATACTTGCCTGAGCCCAATCTCGAACCAGCCCTATGCCTTAGGCCTCATGCACACGAGACGCAGTTAAACGCGCGTTCAGATGCAGTTGGACAGTTTTTTCAACTGCACCTGAACTCATTCAATGTTATCCTATGTGTCCATGCACACAGTCTCGTTTTTTTCCGTTTATATGCAGTTGCGTTTAATCTCGTTTTTCCAGAAGCAAAAAAATGCGTTCAGAAACAAAAATTTCTGCGTTTCAGACGCAAAACGCGGCTAAACGCGGCACCCGCGTTTAGCCGCGTTTGCGTTTATATGCGTTTTTAAAGGTGACCTTTTTTTTTACATTAAAAATCTCAAAAATTATTGCAAATGATGAAAAACCATTAGAAAAATATTTTAAACAATTGCAATTGCAAGTGGACAATCCACAACTTGTGGCAAGTGACGTGGCAAGTGGACAATCCACAACTTGTGGCAAGTGACGTGGCAGGTGAAGTGGCAAGTGACGTGGAAAGTGGACAATCCACAACTTGTGGCAAGTGACCTGGCAGGTGACGCGGCAAGTGACTTGGCAGGTGACGTGGCAAGTGGAAAATCAACAACTTGTGGCAGGTGACTGGCATGTGACGTGGCAAGTGGACAATCCATAACTTGTGGCAAGTGACGTGGCATATGACGTGGCAAGTGGACAATCCACTTGTGGCAGGGGACGTGGCAAGTGGACAATCCACTTGTGGCAGGTGATGTGGCAAGTGACGTGGTGAGTGGACAATCCACAACTTGTGCCAGGTGACGTGGCAAGTGGACAATCCACAACTTGTGGCAGGTGATGGGGCAAGTGATGTGGCAAGTGGACAATCCACTTGTGGCAGGGGATGTGGCAAGTGACGTGGCGAGTGGACAATCCACAACTTGTGTCAGGTGATGTGGCAAGTGGACAATCCACAACTTGTGGCAGGTGATGTGGCTGGTGATGTGGTAAGTGGACAATCCACAACTTGTGGCAGATGGCATGGCAGGTGACGTGGAAAGTGGACAATCCACATCTTGTGGCAAGTGACGTGGCAGGTGATGTGGCAAGTGACGTGGCAAGTGGACAATCCACAACTTGTGGCAGGTGACGTGGCGGGTGATGTGGCAAGTGATGTGGCAGGTGATGTGACAAGTGGACAATCCACATCTTGTGGCAAGTGACGTGGCAGCTGACGTGGCAAGTGACGTGGCAGGTGACGTGGCAAGTTACATGGCAAGTGGACAATCCACATCTCGTGGCAAGTGACGTGGCAGGTGATGTGGCAAGTGACGTGGCAGGTGACGTGGCAAGTGACATGGCAAGTGGACAATCCACTTGTGGCAGGTGACGTGGCAGGGGACGTGGCAAGTGACGTGGCAAGTGGACAATCCAAAACTTGTGGCAGGTGACGTGGCAAGTGACGTGGCAGGTGACGTGGCAAGTGATGTGGCAAGTGGACAATCCACAGCTTGTGGCAAGTGACGTGGCAAGTGGACAATCCACAACTTGTGGCAGGTGACATGGCAGGTGATGTGGCAAGTGACGTGGCAGGTGATGTGGCAAGTGACGCGGCAAGTAGACAATCCACAACTTGTGGCAGGTGATGTGGCATGTGACGTGGCAGGTGATGTGGCAAGTCACGTGGCAAGTGGACAATCCACAACTTGTGGCAGGTGATGTGGCTGGTGACGTGGCAAGTGGACAATCCACAGCTTGTGGCAGGTGGCATGGCAGATGACGTGGAAAGTGGACAATCCACATCTCGTGGCAAGTGACGTGGCAGGTGATGTGGCAAGTGACGTGGCAAGTGGACAATTCACAATTTGTGGCAGGTGACGTGGCAGGTGATGTGGCAAGTGGACAATCCTCAACTTGTGGCAAGTGACGTAGCAAGTGGACAATCCACAACTTGTGGCAGGTGCCGTGGCAAGTGACACGGCAAATGCAAGTGTACAACTGCTCTCTATGCTGCTGCTGCTCACTCTGATCAAAATAGCAGAAATAGTTAAAAAAAATGCTTTGAGAGCTTGGGGAGGGTCTACATGATGTTATCTTTATAAACGCGTTTAAACGCAAACGCGTCTAAACGCGTCTAAACGCGGCATGCAAACACGGCAAAACGCGCGTTTCTAAACGCGCGTTTCAGCTTTTTTTTAACAGAGGTTTCATCTGCGTCTCGTGTGCATGAGGCCTAAGAGCATCAGCTCTCTCCCTCCTCGCAGGGAAGATTGATAGCAGCAGGAGCCATTGGCTCACAGAAGTGGAGGACCAAGGCTGCAAGTATGACAGTTTTTTTTTCCTCTCAAAATAATAAAAAGGCTTAACTCACTTTAAATAACACAGCAGAAATACATACATGGGAGCTGTTGAACTTGCTAAAGAACAATATTTTTTCCAGCCATCCTGAGATTGGACAGTGAAGGAAAAGCAACATACTGTGGGCTCATCCCTTATTTCTCTCTACCTATCCACCTTTTAGTATATTCCTTATCAACATATGTAGATACTATAGTGCCAGATTGGCTCCCAATTCTGCCCCTTGTTCTCCAAGTTTCAGTGTTAAGTCCTGTACACACGAGCAGAAAAAAGCACAGAAAATACCGCTTTCGAATCGATCGTACAATAATCGGATCGGTTCAGTGCGAATATAAAAAATAGAATTGAATGCGTCCAGGTGCATTGTAGCGCAGCTATATGCACATAACCGCAGTTAATCGCAGTCTTTTGTGTCAACTGCGGATAGCAGCCTGAGTAGGACAAAAAAAAAGGGTTGCTATGGGAACGACTATATTAGATAACTGCAGCTGAAAGCAACTGCACAGAAACGCACATAAACGTAGGTAATTGCACTGTACAAATGCAGCTGATCGCTGTGCCTGGAGTCTTGAATTTCACAGAAAAAAATAAACATGCTAAGCTGCGGCAGAACAGCCATCCGTGTGAAAGGGGCCTAATAAACACCTCATTTTTGAGCGCTTCTTATTTCTCCTTCAAATTTACCCAGAGGACATTTGAAGCTTTTTACCTTCTAAGATACACATTCTATAGATGAACTATCATAGTTTTCAGATTTTGTTTTACAAACATGGTTACCTCTTGCCACTGCTTCCTGCCGGCCCTTTAAAGAGGAAGTAAACCCTGATGAGTTTACTTCCTCTTTCATTCCCTGCAAAGGTAAAGCATAATGGGCTACTATGCATCGCATAGTAGTCCATTATGTGTCACTTACCTGACACAGGAGCCAGCGAAGTCACCACTGTCCCCTGTAGTCCGGCGCATCCATCTTCTCTGTGGGGTCTCACTGCTCCGCTGCTGTCATTCGGCAAAGCCGTCACTCCCGCGGCATCTTCGACGTCGACGATGCCGTGCTCAGTGCGCCTGTGCGCCGCTGTCTACAGCGCATGCGCCGTGGACAGCGGTGCCTGTCTTTAGGCAAATCTCTCCTAAACCGTGTAGGTTTAGGAGATATTTCTTGGACCTACAGGTAAGCCTTAATCTAGGCTTAGCTGTAGGTCAAAGTGTGTTGTAAGGGTTTACAACCACTTTAAGGCCTCATGCACACTGGTTTATTGTAAAACGCTATTTCTCCTAACAGTAGAAAGTCCATGTTAAGAACTCATCTAACCTGTGTATTTAAAAAAAAAAAAAAACGTTTAGCAGGGTTTTGGTTTTTGGGCGTTTATTTCATTGGCCAGAATTTTTGATTATTCTAGCTATTAAAATGAATAAACGTTGAAGTGCTAATCGTGCCCAGTGTTTGACAGCTTCAAACGTTTTTCTGCCAAAACTCTGCTTCTCCTGGACACACTGGCAGTTTTTTTTTCTTTTTTTCCTGCCACTAAATTCTGCTAGAAGCCTATGTATGCAAGGACACATAGGCTAACATGCAGGTAAGTTTAGAGGCAGGAAAAAAAAAAAAAAAACACCAGATGCCCCTGGGAGAGGATGTGAAAATGTCCAGTGTGCATGAGTATTGAGTGGATCATAACCCCAGGAGATTGAGATTGACTAGCACGACGATCAGAACCCATCCTGCTCACTCTGGACCACACAGTGCATCTGGAAAGCATTCACAGCACTTTACTTTTTCCACAATATGTTATGTTACAGCCTTATTCCAAAATGGATTAAATTAATTATTTTCCTCAAAATTCTACAAACAATACCCCATAATGACAATGTGAAAGAAGTTTGTTTGAAATCATTGCAAATTTATTAAAAAATAATAAAATAAAAAAATCACATGTACATAAGTATTCACAGCCTTTGTTCAATACTTTGTTGAAGCAGCTTTGGCACCAAATACAGCCTCAAGTCTTTTTGAGTATGATGCTACAAGCTTGGCACACTTATTTTTGGCCAGTTTCCTCCATTCTTCTTTGCAGGACCTCTCACGCTCCATAGGGTTGGATGAGGAGTGTCGGTGCACAGCCATTTTCAGATCTCTCCAGAGATGTTCAATCGATTTCAAGTCTGGGCTCTGACTGGGCCACTCAAGGACATTCACAGAGTTGTCCCGTAGCCACCTCTTTGTTATCTTGTCTGTGTGCTAGCATCGTTGTCCTGTTGGAAGATGAACCTTCACCTCAGTCTGAGGTCCAGAGCGCTCTGGAGCAGGTTTTAATCAAGGATGTCTCCCATTTCCTGCTACTGAAAAACATCCCCACAGCACAATGCTGCCACCAGCATGCCTCACTGTAGGGATGGTATTCGCCAGGAGTGGTGCCTGGCTTCCTCCAGACATTACGCTTGCCAAAGAGTTCAATCTTTGTTTCATCAGACCAGAGAAGAAGTTTCCCATGATCTGACAGTCCTTCAAGTGCCTTTTGGCAAATTCCAGGCGGGCTGTCATGTGCCTTTTACTGAGGAGTGGTTCCGTCTGGCCACTCTACCATACAGGCTTGATTGGTGCAGTGATGGAAAGATGGTGGTTTTTCTGGAAGATTCTCCTCTCTCCACAGAGAAACATGGAGCTTTGTCAGAGTGACCACCGGGTTCTTGGTCACCTCCCTGACTAAGGCCCTTCTCCCACGATCACTCAGTTTGGCTGGGCAGCCCTCCCTTGGAAAAGTCCTGGTGGTTCCAAACTTCTTCCATTTATGGATGATGGAGGCCACTGTGCTCATTGGGACCTTCAATACTGCAGAAATGTTTCTGTACCCTTCCCCAGATCTGTTCCTCGATACAATCCTGTCTCGGAGGTCTACAGACAATTTCTTGGACTTCATGGCTTGGTTTGTGATCTGACATGCACTGTAAACTGTGAGACCTGTGGGGGGGGTGGAGCCTGTGCCCTTATGGATGTACCGCCACTGATAAACACACACACACACACACACACACACACACACACACACACACACACATACACATACACATACACATACACATACACATACACACACACACAAACGCATGCATGCACACACACAAACAGTAGATAGATAGTTTTATAAAAACTGGCAGACCTTTACCGTAGCTCTTCCTGCCGGGTACTGCACTGTAGGGGGAGACAGAGCACAGCGCTCACTTTAGGTTAATGTGAGGAGCTCCCTGCACAATGCCAATTACAGTTCGAAATTGGCTGGCGATCGTGGAGCTCATCTCAGCCGCCCCTGCCGTTCTTCCTATCGAAGAGTACAACGACACTGACAAGGCTGCAATGCAAGCCTGCAACGACACTGACAAGGCTGCAATGCAAGCCTGCAACAACACTGACAAGATTGCAATGCAAGCCTGCAACGACACTGACAAGATTGCAATGCAAGCCTGCAACGACACTGACAAGATTGCAATGCAAGCCTGCAACGACACTGACAAGATTGCAATGCAAGCCTGCAACGACACTGACAAGATTGCAATGCAAGCCTGCAACGACACTGACAAGACTGAAAATGACACTGATAAGGCTGCTTTGATGGGCATTTAAATGTAAGTTTTTTTCCTTTAAACTTCCCTCCTAAACCTGGGGCGCGTGTTATATGCTGGCGCGTGTTATACGCCGATAAATACGGTATTTCTTTTACCAGCACGGAGGCACTTTATACATTTCAACACATTTGTGGATTATAAGGTTTGTGACGCTGTGATTGCACGCTCTATGGTAAATGGACTTTGCACGTCAACACACATTTTTTATTTAGTGTCATTGCCTCAAGGCACTTATGCTAACATCCAGATAGCGCAGAATTTCCCCTATAAATATTGCATTTTCAGTCATATGGGACGTGATCAGTGCTAGCAGCTGTCCTGATAGGGGGTGTTACATAATTAGAGATTTTGGGTAGCTCGCAAGATTTCTTGGTTTTAGATTTTTAATATGTAATTTTTTTTTACCAAATAAATATTTAGTACAAGACAAAAGATCCCATGACTGAGCACTGTGGGTTAGCTAAAATGTTAGGTTAGCAGGCGATACTTGCTTTGCAACTCCTTTTTAGATTACCCCCACTAAGCCACCATATAGGGCCTGCGGCACTGAGATGAGTCGCCCACTTAAACTTGTGTAAAAACATTGCATTATTTAGAGTCTACAGCACTATTTAAAGTAAAATCTTGCTTTTAATTCCACATGGGGTTATGGGAGGAAAGAATACCTAATCCCAATTTCTGCAAAGTAAATAGAATTTCCAATTTAGAGAATTATCACAGCAACAGGTGTGCCCATTAGAGGATTTTCAGTACTTATTCTGATTATAATGTAAAGGTAAATTCAGTTATGGATTTTGATTTGTTACATTAAATCAGCTTAGGCTAATGTAAGTAAGCATATGCCATACCCATGGACCACTGTAGAAGTAGCCACTACTACATTGATTGCGACTTCCTTCTGGGTCCCATGCTGACTAGCTGCCCTGTTGCATAGTAATGGCAAGCTCCATTTGCAGTATGGCTGCATTTTTTCAATGAGCGCAAAGTGTTCTCTGATTGGACGAGGTGGAGATTGTGATGTCGCCACTCTCCCTCTGACATTAGGCCTAACATTTCCCCATTTTATCCAAAACAAAATATATATATATATATATATATATATATATATATATATATATATATATATATTTATGGTCGAAGCCCTATGGCCGATACGGATATGAACCAATATACTTTACCATAGGATTAACAACATGAAATGGACCTGAAGTGTGCCCTGGTCTGATGGTCGGTATACCAAAATAAGGGGGCATACCCTTAGATTAGAAATTAATATTTTGTGAAGAGAAATGACTTTGAGAAATGCCCTGAAAAGGGGATGGGAGGGTGGGTGCCGCGCACCGGAAACCGACAAAGACCACAGGCGAGCGGGCTGGTTAAATACCCTCCGGGCTCCTCCCATAAATTCAGGCCACCATACTGGCCTTCCTACTTATGGTCGAAGCCCTATGGCCGATACGGATATGAACCAATATACTTTACCATAGGATTAACAACATGAAATGGACCTGAAGTGTGCCCTGGTCTGATGGTCGGTATACCAAAATAAGGGGGCAAAAACATTCAGGTAGGGGTGTAGTTTTATTCGTTTTAGCTTAATTAGATGAGCGAGTTTGGTGAATGCTTGTGCCACTTCCGCACGAGGATTGGGGATGTACTGGGCGAGGTAGGCAGGGTTCCAACTGCTTAGTCTCTCAATGACGTGACTTGGGACCCAGGCCAACATGCTGCCAAGGGTGCTCAAATACTAAAGAGTGACCACGTTATGGACTGGGGTCGAGGTGTAGGCTGCGTAGAAGGACCTAACCGAGAGCGGTCCTGACCTAGCTTCATCAACAAGATCAACCTCGGCCCAGTTGTCGGTGGTGAACGCCATGGCCTGTCCTGTCTTGACATGACCCCAGAGTCGAGAGGCTGTCATGACCGGGTATAGCTTGAAGAGGGAGGAAGTCCAGGTAAACCCGGGGTTTAGGAGTATCCCTGATGCCATGATTCTGTAAGCCAGTGGTGGCCAAAAATTGCAGCGAAGCCTGTGGAGGCTGCGGCATCCGTCACTACCAGGGGTGACAGGGCATCGTAGATGGTATAAACATCGCTATACCAATCCATGCAGTACGGAACCTTCCGACATAGATAGGACTGCTAATGCTACGGCATCTAAATTAAGGATCTAAGCGGGGTCCTGCGTCCGTGAGAGGGAGATCAGGAGGCGTGACATAAAGATTGACCCTGGGGAATGGCCCGTATTGTAGATTTTGACCATTCGTCAGGTGGTGTCTGTGTAGAACTTGGCTGCCAGTGCTACTAACGAAAAACTGGGTAGGCCGTGAAAACCACCAAGGGCCCGGTAGATGGCCGCTTGGACGACTAGACTGGGGAATGTGCGAGGATTTTGTGTCCCTAAAGATGGCAGACGTGATGGGCCAGTGTATGCCGTTGGCTATGGGCTGATGCCTCTAGATGCCTCGTAGTGGGGATTTTACTGTATGGGCCGTAAAGACAGATGGCTCTCCGAGTCCTGTAATGATAAGAAATGCTGAACGCTGGCTAGGTATAGCCTGACTGTGTAACAAGAAGAAGCCAGTTGCGTGTGTCAACACGATCCCGGTGCAGGACGGAAGTTGAACTCAACTGTCCTAAGGGAGAGATGACAGACAGGGAACGGTGAATGGCTTGTAAGAAAAGCCACAGAAGACAAGTGGCCAATTAAGTGCTGCTGAAAACAACGTGTAGCCAGTTTGTGGGCCACTGAGAATGTGCTAGCAAAAGAATGATTGCAAGAAGTTATGCTAAGTCGTGAGCCTTGGCACGATTGCAAAAGTTGTGTTTAAACATGTGCTTGCGACAATGGCACGGGAGTTTGTCACTGGAGATGTGTTCGTAGTGACTCTGAGAAATTCGTGTTGCCGCATGTGCTTTGCGAAGACTGCAGGAGTTGTGCTTGAACGTGTGTTTGGATGCGTGCTTGCAACGATTGCAAGATGTAATGCCAAGATGCGTGCTTGCAACGATTGCAAGATGTTATGCTAGGACGCGTGCCTGCCACGATTGCAAGGAGTTACACCAGGATACGTGCTTGCCATGATTGTAAGAAGTTATGCCAGGATGCGTGCCTGCAATGATTGCTTAGCTGTTATGCCAAAATGCGTGCTTGCAATGATTGCAAGATGTAATGCTAGGATGCGTGCCTGCAACGACTGCAAGGAGTTCCCCAGGATGCGTGCTTGCCATAGTTGTAAGGAGTCATGCCAGGATAGGTGCTTGCAGCGATTGCAAAGAGTTATGCCAGGATGTGAGCCTGCAACGATTGTAAGGAGTTATGGTAGGATACATGGGTAGCCAGGTTGAAAAAGACAGAAGTCCATCCAGTCCAACCACAAATCAAATAAACAAAGTATCGCACAACCCAACATACCCAATTCTACACCCACAGCTGATCCAGAGGAAGGCAAAAAACCCCAGCAGAGCATGGCCCAATTTGCTACGGCAGGGGAAAAAATTCCTTCCTGATCCCTCGAGAGACAATCGGATTTTTCCCTGGATCAACTTTACCTATAAACATAAGTACCCCGTTATATAATGTACATTTAGGAAAGTATCCAGGCTTTCCTAAAGCAATCTATTGAGCTAGTCAGAACTGCCTGCTAGCAATGATTGCAATAAGCTTGTGCCTGGACATCTGCTTGCAATGATTGCAAGAGTTCTATGCTTGAATGAGTGTTTGCAATGATTGCAAGAGGTCCATGCTTGAATGCGTGTTTGCCATGATTGCAAGAGGTCTATGCTCGAATGCGTGCTTGCAACGATTGCAAGAAGTCTATGCTCGAATGCGTGTTTGCAACGATTGCAAGAAGTCTATGCTTGTATGCGTGCTTGCAACGATTGCAAGAAGTCTATGCTAGGATGCGTGCTTGCAATGATTGCAAGAAGTCTATACTTGGATGCGTGCTTGCAACGATTGCAAGAAGTCTATGCTTGGATGCGTGCTTGCAACGATTGCAAGAAGTCTATGCTTGGATACGTGCTTGCAACGATTGCAAGAAGTCTATGCTTGGATGCGTGCTTGCAACGATTGCACGAAGTCTATGCTTGGATGCGTGCTTGCAACGATTGCACGAAGTCTATGCTTGGATGCGTGTTTGCAACGATTGCAAGACGTCCATGCTTGAACGCGCGCTTGCAACGACTACAAGAAGTCTGTGCCTGGAACATGTTTGCAATGATTGCAGGGAGCGTATGCTTGGGTGCGTGCTAGCAGTGATTTGCAAGAAGTTGTTTCTTGGATGTGTATGGAATGAATCCGATATGAATCGGTCGAACAAACCGAATCTTATATGAGCCGATCGCATGAAATTAATCTGACAAAATCCGTTTTAGAGTGTATGAATTTAATCTAATATATAAGAGACTGTGGAGAGTACGGGATGAACCCGGTGCGAATCAATTTGCCGCTGGGGCGACTGGAATTGAAACGGGTTGTAGCATGTATGAAAATGAAACTGACACGAATCTTTGTATCTATATGTAACAATCCTGATAGGAACCGATCGTAAGATGTATGAAAGGAAACCAAGATGCATTGGATTGTGCGACTATCAGGGGGAGTAGTAGTGAGGTGAAGGTTTAACGAACGAATCGAGACCCTTGGCTGAAATTCGAAGCACGAAGGATCGATCTATAGTGAGTGTCGGACTTGGAGGAATGACAGGCAACATGCGAACGATACCTGTAATGCTGACATGACGGGTGCAACCAATGTATTGTTGGTATGAGTGGATTAGACTCAAGTGACAAGAGTGCGCAGTGAATGAGTGAAATGTTTGCTGTGACATAGGCTGATTGCGATAACCGACGTTTCAGACGAAAAGAGATGAGATGAACTGTGGAGCATGTAACGAAATGCGACCGAGCCAATTCGGAACAAAACAATTGGAACACACCGGAACAAATCGGTGCCTCACGGATGCGACTGACTCGAATCGGGGCACGGTATATGACGGTCAAATTAATGAAATATGTGTTTATGACAGAGGCATAAGTCGATCGTGCCGCGACTGCGACTGATGAGGAACCGGACCCTGGAGTATGCACTGAAATTAGGTTAAAGCACCGGGGCACACCGTAACGAATCGGTGCATAACGTATGCAACCGGATTCGAAACGGAGTGCGGTACGTGGCGGCGAAATTATTTTGATTGCCATGACAGAGGCACGAATCAATCATGCTGCTGTTGCGACTGACCGTTAACCATGTACGCTCTGGAGCATGTACTGAAATGTGGCTGAAATACCTGGGACGCGCCGAGACGAATTAGCGCACGATGCGACTGGATTCGTATCGGAAGCGTGATACGTAACAGTGAACCGATTTCCCATGACAGAGACATGAATCAGCGAACCGAAACCTGCAACCAACAATGAATCATGACTCTGGAGCATGTACTGAAATGAGGCCGTAACAACTGGGGCACATCGGAACGAATCGGTGCATCATAGATGCGACTAGATTCGAATCAGAGCGCGGTAGGTGACAGTGAAATGAGTGACAAAAGTTTGCCATGACAGAGGCCCGAACCGGTCGTGCCGCGATTGCGACTGACAACGAACGGGACTCTGGAGCATGTACTGAAATGAGGCCGAAAAATACCTGGGGCCGTCCGGACGAATCGATGCACGGGGATGCGACCGGATTCGAACTGAACGTACTTATGTGACAATGAAATGTTTCCCATGATAGAGCTACGAATCGGAGAGGACGCAACCTGCGACCGTCAACGACCGGGCTCTAGAGCATGTACCGAAATGAGGCCAACGCAACTGGGACACGTCGATCGAACCTGCGCGTTTTGAGAAAAGCGACTGGTTTCGATTCGAACGTAATAGGTGAGGTGAAATGACTCCCATGACAGAGACCCGGGTCGTTTTAACGACGAGCGGGCTCTGGAGCATGTACCGAAATGAGGCCGAGCAAGTAGGGGCACACCAGAACGAAACGGCGCATTTAGCGGATGCGACTGGTTTCGAATCGGAGCGCCGTGCGTGACAGAAATGAGTGAAATGATGAAATGACCTACGTGAGCCAGCTATGGCAGAGGTACGAGTCGTTGTGCCGTGAGACACGACTGGCAACGATTTTGACTGTGGAACACGGTAACGAGACTATATAACAAGTTCTAAAATAGTGCAGTTTTTCCTACCAGCAATATCTACCGAAATGACGCCCATGAAATGAAGGGCGCTGCGAAATTGGAGCGTATTGAGTGATAACAACCGATATCATAGCGAACGATTCGATATTTCAGGTTTTAACGACACTAAAAATAGTACAGGAAGGTCAATCGAGACCCTTACCTGCGGCAGTCGAGCTGGCGACGTTGTACAGAGCCAGCGACGTTGTACAACCGAACGGGAAAGAAAACCACGAGAGAGACGTTTTGTCCGAATGGAAACGAAACACGAGCCGTCGGCCTAGTGACGTAGTGCCGCGCACCGGAAACCGACAAAGACCACAGGCGAGCGGGCTGGTTAAATACCCTCCGGGCTCCTCCCATAAATTCAGGCCACCATACTGGCCTTCCTACATATATATATATATATATTAAATTGCATTTACATAAACTATAGTGAACACATATTAAATGAAATGGTGTATTCTTTTGAAATCTGTCTAGTAGAATCTTTATTGGTAACAAATCACCTGTGTGGGAATCATCACTGATTGAACATACCATTTTTATGGTTGGCTTTTTGCCTTCCTGAAAAACTCAGTGTTTTTTCTTTTTTTTTCTTTTCTTTTAATAACTGTGTTGCACTGTGTGCATTAGGATGTGTGTGAACCTTTTATTGTGCAGTCATAGCATGTAATCGCATCTAATAGAAGTCTACAGAAATTCTAAACCCATCAAAACCCCAACACAGATGTAAATGCCTTTGTGATGCTGCTAACAAATGCCTTGTGGGGAGTAAAATTGTATGCTGGCAGCCAAATTGTACTCTAATTTTACATTCATGTGACTATCCCACATGAAAACACACTGGAATGTGTTTACATAGTTTATAAAATACACATTCTAAGGTTTATTTTGAGCATTTGTTACATTATCTGTTAATCTCCTAAGTAGTAAGATGACCACCCTCTTCGCAGTTGGTAAATCTAAAGAAGATTATACATATTCAGTATACAAATGTTATATGACCAGACATTCTGTGATGTGTATGATCAGAGATTCAGAGAATTGTGCTGAGTGATCAAAGATAGTTGTTTGGTCACAGTAACAACTACGTATGTTTGCCCCAAAACCAAAGACAGTATTTCAGTGAAGACTGTGAAGCATAGTGGTGGAAATGTTATGGTTTGGAATTGCTTTGCTGCTTAAGGGCCTGGACAGCTTGCAGTCATAGAGTCAACTAAACATTTTGAATATTCTCAAAGTGTGCTTGAATGTAATGTCAGGGCATCTGTCCAAAAGTTCAAATAAAACTGGAAAGGGCGCTTTTAATATCATAATGTTCAAAAGCACACTATCAAATTCACCAAGGAATGGCTCAAAAAGAGGGTTTTGTACTGCCTTAGGCAGTTATACAACATTTCTACAGGAAGCAATTTTTGCTACAGGGGACATACCAGCTTTTAATGCCAAGGGTGTACTTAATTTTTCCACAGAATACCGTGTGTGCGTGTGTGTGTGTGTGTGTGTGTATATATAATATACATATATATATATATATATATATATATATATATATATATATAATTTTATGGTTACATGATTGAAAAGCCAAGTATTTCTTGTATTCTTATAGTTTGTCAGCTTTTACTAGTAGGCATTGTTTGAACAGAATTCTAATGTTTGTGTATTCAAATATGTAAAAAAGTAAACGGTTACTAAGGGATTAAGAGTCCGTGTTTGGAGTCTAGTTCAAAGCTATCTGCATAATCTCGCCATCTGAGGTGTTCTGCCCCCTGTATATATGTTGCTCTGGGGCATAGAATTCCCAACCCTAAAGACATACGTTTTTCAACCAGATTATATAGTCGCTATTGTATGCCTGTTTTCAACTTGGTAAACTTTTGGCCACTTGGTATGGACAGCAAGTACAATCCCAATTCCCAAAAAGTTGGGACGCTGTGTAAAATATACATAAAAACAGAATGCAAAGATTTGCAAATCTTATAAACCCATATTTTATTCACAATAAAACAAAACAAAAAACAAACTATCAAATGTTTAAACTGAGAAAATGTACCATTTTGAAGAAAAAAAATAAAGTTAATTTAAGAATTGATGGCAGCAACACGTCTCAAAAAAGTTGGAACAGGGCCTAGTTCAGTATGGTGTGTCACCCCCTTTTCTTTTAACAACTGTAAACATCTGGGAACTGAGGAGACCAATTGCTGGAGTTTTGGAGGGAGGCATGTTTTTTGGTGGGAGGCATGTTGTCTCATTCTTGCCTGATATAGGATTTTAACTGCTCAACAGTCCTTGGCCCTTCTTTGTCATATTTTTTGTTTCAAGATGCATTTAATGCATTAATAAAAAAAAAAAACTTCTGTGTGCAGTAGAGCCCCTGGCCCCCCTAAAACTTACCTGAGGTCCATCTGGAGCCAGTGGTTTTGCACAAGAGAATTGGCTGCCTGGGACTCCCCTCCTCATTGGCTGAGGCAGCAGTGCGGCGCCATTGTCAAGTGAAGCTTTATTGTCATTCTACTACACGTAAGAACATACAGTAGAACAAAATGTCGTATCTCACAGGGCCACGGTGCTACATACAAATTAAACATAATTCTAAATGAATATGCAAAAAATAAAAACATCAATAAAAAAAACCTATACACATCTGGGAACTACATAACTGTACATATACTATATGTTTCCAAAAGTCTTTATAGCAGCAAGTGTTTATAAAAGTGTCTAGTGCATATTCAAGATTAAAAAGGAGGGAACGTGAGACGTTCCTGGTCACAATTTATAGGTTATAGAAGAGGTTTCATAAAGGATTGGATTTGAGGGCTCTCACAGCCTGGGGGAAAAACTGTAGAGCAGTCTGGCAGTCGAGGTTTTGATACTCCGGTACCTTCTACCTGATGGCAAGAGCTGAAAGAGACTGTGGGAGGGATGGGTAGGATCCCTCACGATACTGGTAGCTCCCGTTGCTGTCAGTCAAAGTCAGTAAGCCAATGAGGAGAGAGAGGGGTTGGGGCCAGGCCACGGCTCCATGTCTGAATGAACTCAGGGAGCTGCGGCTTGGTGCCAGTACTTGTTACATGCTGGTAGGTTAATTGGCTTCTGTTCAAAATTGGCCATAGTATATGAATACGAGTTGGGGACCTTGGATTGTGGGCTCCTTGAGGGTAGGGAGCAATGTATGTTTGGCGTGCTGCGTAAATTGACAGTGCTATATGGGTACCTTAATAAGAATTATATACCATAATGATATAATAGATGAGCATCTTAATGAGACACAGTGTATGGGGATAGGGACAAGTGTAGACACTCAGGTTAAACTGGATGGACTGGTGTCTTTATTCAACCTTACTATGTAACTTACATGTTACACCCTGAATATGGGTGTAACATGTTCAGAATGGTGGACTAATTTTAAACATTTGATAAGATTTCTATTGTGAATAAAATATGACCTTATGAGATTTGCTAATCATAGCATTCCGTTTTTTATATAGATTTCACATAGCAGCGTCCAAACTTTTTTTTGGAGTTGTATTTACATATTAATAACAAATAATAAAACTGGTTCTCCCTGACCTGTGTAGCTACAGGCATTATAAAGCAAATGATCCTCTCATCCTCAAACTTCACAGCAGAAGCAATTCATTTGTTAGATCAGCTATTAGAAGCTGCTGCAGATACAGTGCCTTGAAAAAGTATTCATAACCCTTGAAATTTTCCACATTTTGCAATGTTACAACCAAAAACGTAAATTTATTTTGTTGATGTAGCACCCTGGAGTTTAGGCAGAGTCGCTCCTAAATTTACCTGCTAGGAGAAACTAGGCTAATTGTTAGGGATCAATTGATTTCTCCCAAAGTCTGCCATTGCTGCACTTTTCTCTTATAATGCTAGGTGGCCAGGTACCTGGTGGCATTAGATACAAGAAGGGCAATGCAAGGTCAGATTATGGGTATATGGGGAATCTCAGCCAATGGGCAGGGGTTTTCTTGAATCCCTTGGCCTGCTGGGAGAACCTATATATTTAAGTGGAGTCAGGTGATCAGTGTTCTGTGCCACCTGGGCGGCTGTCTGGGTGGATGTGTGTTGTGCTTCCCTGGGCTGCTACGCCAGAGTTTGGGCCTTTCCCAGGTACATCTGTCTGCTAGGCTGTCAAAAGGGGCCTATCCAGAAGCAAGAGAGCAGTGCAGGGTTGGGATTGCGGCTTGCAGTCCAACCTGAAGTGCTGGTTCTGTTCAATCCATCATCCCAAAATGGAAAGATTATGGCACAACTGCAAACCTACCAAGACATGGCCATCCACCTAAACTGACAGGCCAGACAAGGAGAGAATTAATCAGAGAAGCAGCCAAGAGGCCCATGGTAACTCTGGAGGAGCTGCAGAGATCTACAGCTCAGGTGGGAGAAACTGTCCACAGGACAACTTTTAGTTGTGCACTCCACAAATCTGGTCTTTATGGAAAAGTGGCAAGAAAAAAGCCATTGTTGAACGCAAGCCATAAGAAGTGCAGTTTGCAAGAAGCCATGTGGGGGACACGGCAAACATGTGGAAGAAGATGCTCTGGTCAGATGAAACCAAAATTTAACTTTTTGGTCTAAAAGCAAAACCGAGTGTGTGGCGGAAAATGAACACTGCACATCACCCTGAACACAACATCGCTATTGTGAAACATAGTGGCAGCAGCATCATGTTGTGGGGATGCTTTTCTGCAGCAGGGACAGGGAAGCTGGTCAAAGTTGATGGGAAGGTGGATGGAGCCAAATACAGGGAAATCTTAGAAGAAAACCTGTTATGCCACATACACACAACTGGACGATTGTGTATGGGCTTCACCTGACTTTTTTTCTTCAAAAATTCAGATGGACCTAGAAACAGAACACGTTTCAAATCTGCCCGACGGAATCAATTTCTATCGGGAAAACCATTTGTCTGTATGCTGGTCCGACGGACCAAATACAACACTATTGGCTACTGGCTATTGAACTTCCTCTTCTAGTCCTGTCGTACATCATTGCGTTCAAAACTAACGGACTTTGGTCCGTTCGTGTGTGGGCAAGTCCGTTCCGTCGTAACTCCGTCTGACCTTTTCTGCCGGAAAGTCCGGTCGTGTGTAGGCGGCATTAGTCTGCAAAAGACTTGAGACTGGGGTGAAAGTTCATCTTCCAGCAGGACAAAAACCCTAAACAATACAGCCAGAGCTACAATGGAATGGTTTGGATCAGGGATTTCCAAACTACGGCCCCCAGCTGTTGCGGAACTACACATCCCGTTAAACTCGGACATTCACAGTCATGACTAGGCATGATGGGAATTGTAGTTCTTGAACAACTAGAGGGCCATAATTTGGAGACACCCCAGGTTTAGATCAAAACATATTCATGTGCTAGAATGGCCCAGTCAAAGTCCAGACCTATATCCAACTGAAAATCTATTGGAAAACCTGAAAGTTGCTGTTCAGACGCTCTCCATCCAATCTGACAGAGCTTGAGCTATTTTGCAAAGAAGAATGGCCTCTGTATGTGCAAAGCTGGTAGAGACATCCCCAAAAAGATTTGCAGCTGTAATTACAGTGAAAAGTGGTTCTACAAACAGTTTGAAAACCATTTATCGTTTTTCCTTCCACGTTTTTGGTTGTAACATGACAAAATATTGAACATTACAAGGGGTATGAATATTTTTTAAGGCACTGTATGTGCAGGCATCTCTAATTACTTGCCATTTTTACCCACAGCATTTTTTGTTCTCTTTAAGCCAATCAAATGCACATGTGTATGTAAAGCTGAAAATAATTGCATTCCCTTTTTAAAAATCAAACTCAAACCAAACAATCTGACTAAACAATTTCAGATATTTAGCCAAAGGATAGGTGGCAGTTTTTTTTTTTTTTTTGTTCCATTGTAGAAAGGAGGAATCAAACTAAGTAAATGAAGACAGCTTTTACTACAGCTTTAATCCACATTTAATCAGTCTTTACACCTTTTAACAACAACAACAAAGTTTTATTTAGTCCTCCAGCATTTGTTACTTTGGCAGTTGTCATTGTATAACTGCTTATAAAAAGAAATGAAAATGGCATTGCTTTCTTCTGATTTTAACAATAATGAGCAGGGCCCTCCTAATCCTTCAGTATTGAAGTGTATTGTAATTGTGCTGTATCCCTCTATATAAGTATATATATAATTGTGCTGTATCCTTCTATATAAATATATATATATATATATATGTGTGTGTGTGTATGTATGTAAAGCGCTACGCCAACTGTTGACACTGCAAAAATCCTGTATAATATTTAAATTAATGTAGCACCCTCTACCAACAGGTAGGTGCTAGTGTGGATTTTTTGGTAGGGAATCTGCCAGCACAGGTAAATTTAGACAGGTCTGTGCTTTGAGCTAAGTCTGTCTGTTTTGATCTGGGGGCTGGGAGTGGTAAGTGTAGCAGTGGGTGTTACCACCTGTGCTCTAGTTCTGAGGTGCCTCCCCTGCTTCCAGGGAGAATGTTCTGGAAGGGGGCAGGGCCTGGAGCTGGAGTGGCAGAAAGCTCATGTGGGAGCCCTGACCAATGCCGATTGGTATTGGCAGGTGGCGGGCCTCCTATATAAGCCAAGATGACATGCCACTGGGGGGAGTAGTCGGCCGGGTGAAGTGGAGAATTGAATACTGGACAGCAGGAGGGCACCCCCATCTGGGGGTCGGGGGATCGCAGGAGGAGGCCCGGGAGAACTGGGAAGAAACTTTGCCTCTACACGGTTATTGGCAATGTCCTCATCTTTACACGGTCATTGATGAGGAATTCCTGGAGTAGAGGGGCAGGTGATGCTGTCGGAACGTATGGTCCGGTTAAAGTGGGAGTCCGCCGGGACTCTGCGTTTTTTTTTTTTTTTTTAAAGCCAGCAGCTACAAATACTGCAGCTGCTGACTTTTAAAATAGTGACACTTACCTGTCCAGCGCGCCCGCGATGTCGGCACCCGAAGCCGATCTCTTGATCGTCTCTCGGGTGCTGCCGCCGCCATCTTAGGTATGGGAATCAGGAAGTGGAGCCTTTCGGCTTCATTTCCCGGTTCCCTACTGCGCATGCGCGAGTCCCGCTGCGCAATGAGGATGGACCCGCTGCCTCTGGGATCTGTGTGTTTCCCAGCAGGCAGCGGGGGACTTTCGGAAAGGGGAGTAATCTACGCCCCTTTCCGCAGAGAGCTATCCCGGAAGTGGGTGCAGATACCTGTACTGTACAGGTATCTGCAACCCCCTCCCCCCTGAAAGGTGCCAATTGTGGCGCCGGAGGGGGGGAGGGTTCCGATGAGCGGAAGGTCCACTTTAGGGTGGACCTCCGCTTTAAGTTCTCCATCAAGGACTCGGGCAGAGAAAGGTCTGTGAGTGTACCACAGTGGAGGGGTGGCTGTGGCAGGAACTCTGTGAGGGAACTTCACTTCTACGCAGCCTTTAGTGAAGTCCTCATCATTACACGGTCAATTATGAGGAGTCCTGGATCAGAGGAGAGACTGTGGGGATATGTGTCAAATCGATGTGGCCTGAGAGCACAGGATTGGCAAGTAGGGCTAGCTGGGAACAGTAGTCGACCGCTCAACATGTGCTTTTAAACTACTAGGCCTCTGGGGAGAGGTACTGCAGGCCTCTAGCCTAGTAGCAGCGAGCAGCCAGAGTCTGCTTTAGGAATCATTCAGAGGTGGTCTTTTTTACTTAAAAGAAGATGTGACATTACACTAATAATTACAGTATAAGTTTGTGCAGGAGGAAAAAAAGATTACTGGGAACATCACCCTTACACGGTCAAGGGTGATGTCCTCATCCTTACACGGGCATGGGTGAGGAAGTCCTGGAAGTAATAGTCTGTGGGAGTTAAGCCGAAGAGGAGTAAAAGTCTGCATGGTGATGCAGGGAAAAGACTGCAATTGTTAAACTGTGTACATCAACCCTTCAGGCTCAAACTATGTACTAATCAGCGAACAACTTTCTAAATATGATGGCAAAGTAAATTATTCTATGGACATCCCATATTCCCTTTCCCCAACCAAGTTGTACACCCCAATAAACAACAACAAAACCAGCAAAGGACTGTTCATTGTCCCTGCACGTGATGTATTAAAGTCTGGCAGCGGGGTGATTTGGTGGATGTTTTGTTACTAGTGGAAACTACACAGCTACACTATTATAAGAAGACAAGAAAGGAGCAGAATCAAAATCGGGCTGAAAATCTGAAATAAATCAAAACTAATGCTTTATCTCTTGGGTTCTCTGTTGGTAATATCTCTGAGTTCCCAGGTCTGCATACCTGCTGTGTCCAGCATGAAGGGTTCTACATATTTTTAGTTTATGTGAACAAAATTCTTATTTTACAAGTATTTTATTTACAGGGCTCATCCACAACACTGTGTTTGCAAATCACAATGAGATATTAAGTAAAGCCTAGCAGTGTTTCACAGTGAAGATTAATTAAAGTAGACCTTAAATGAAGATTTATTTTATAGACTATGTCTTTAAAAAAAAGTTTATTGCACCTAAAGAGTACACTGAAGAATTTATATTGTTTTGTATAAAATGTATACTCCAAAAGAGCAGTGCATTTCCTGTGCTTAGGCCCTCCTAGGTGTATATCTGCATTGTGAGGTCATCTAAGGTATCTCTACTTGCTGCTCTCAAGAGATTTAAGGATGTCATCTTTCCCCTTTTTGGAGAGGAAGCTGTACCTCTGAGGTGCATGAATCTTCCTGTTTCTGCTTTATTCTGTGCCACCTCTCCAACTTGTTGATCAAATCCCCACCAGTCATCACATTGCCACTGATCAAGGGAGCAGATTTCTCTTGAGGAGCCAAACTGTTCCTCTACCAATACGGCTAGCTTCACACGGCCACATTGTGCAGAGTATGGTAAATTGGTAAGGGGGAAATGGTCAGTTGCAGGGATCCTCTAGGCCAGTGATGGCAAGCCATTTTGAGCCCGAAAACACGAAACCTGCCCGAGTACCAAGTCTGCTATTCTGGAGACCCTTTTTCTTATTCTGGAGACACAGCTGATGTATATGTCGGTATACCCTTGATTAGGAACATGACATCACCGGGCAGGATATATATACATGTCTGAAGCAGGAAAACAATATGTAGAAACCACCACTTCAATATTAAAGCAAAAGAATCAACATATACCAGAAAAACAAACCTCTGAGCTGTGAAATTGTACCTGCGGACTCTGTGGCGTCACTAGGGTTGGTGTTACTTGGTGAGGTAAAACATGGTGCCACCCCCTCTCCACTAAGGATAGACCCCCCCCACTCAGTCCAGACCCCCCTCTCCACTAAGTATAGACTCCACGTCCTTCAGTACAGACCCCTTTCTCCACTAAATATAGACCCCTGTCCCTCAGTCCATACCGCCCCCTCCACTAAGTACAGACCCTATCCCTCAGTACAGACTCCCCATCCACTAAGTGAAGACACCCCCCTCCCTCAGTACACACACACCCCTCTCCACTTGTGCTAATAGGGAAGTGGGGGTCTGTTATGTGCTAGGGGGGCATTTTGGGAGAGGAGAGAACTTGTGCTAGTAGGGGGGTCAGATATGTGCTGAGGGGTGCTTTGGGATGTGAGAGGGCTTTACTCTTGTAGGGGTTCAGATTTAAAAATCCAACCCCCACTTCTAGCATAGTTCCTTTCCCTTCACCCTCCTGTGTCCATCTACAATAAAATTAGTACAGACCTCAGATCAGGGCGGGGTACCCTTCCACCAGGCTGTGCAGATGTACACAGCGGAGGAGGGGGAGGCGGATTCGGTCCACAGCCACTCTGCAGGACTGCGAGAGATGCGGATCGGTGCAGGCCATTAGAATGTCACCGGCTCCGCCATTCAGTGTCGTCGTGACTTCATCCCGTGTGGGAGATTCTATGTGGTGTGTAGTTCTATTGAGGGAGGTTTGGGCGCATGGTGTGGATGAGATGCACCTCGTATAGGATTGTCAGTGAGTGTGCGCTCTTCTTCCTCGTGTGCCCACAGAGAGAGGGCTCTGTGTGCCATGGGCTCCCCATCGCTGCTCTAGGCAGCACTGATGATTAGTTTTTGCCCTCTGCTTGCTTTTTTTTTTCTTTTGGTCATAGCTTCCACTAGTTAGGTCCTTTTTTAAGGGCCAATTAACGCCACAAAAATGCATTCTGGGTGTGTTTCTGCATGCTTGTTTTTGATGCGTGTTCAATGCATTCCAGTGTGCTTTTTTTTTCTTTTTCTTTTTTGCTGTTATGCAATCTGTTTTTCTGCGTTCCAGTACAGTTCAATGCAGCATGTTCTACTCAATTTATTTTGACTGCACTGGTACACACTGCACTGGTGTGAACTATGCCATTGGAACACTCATGACCTACTGTCCATGCGTTTTTGATGCAGACAAAAACGTACTGGACTGCATTCGGTCTGAAGATCCCAAAGGGTTCGTATACAGCATTCAATGTGCAGTCCTGCCTGTGCCTTTACATTCATTTTTGATGTGTTTAATGTGTGTTTGTCACGTCAATTTTTTTGCCATTATTTAGGATTATTTCTTTACTGAGGTGCATTTACATGCATTCGCATTCATGTGCGTTTTTGGTATGTTTACGTGCAAAAAACAAAACAAAAAAAACAAACGTGCTGTACTTTTATTTAGATGCACATGCAAGTACCACAATGGTGTAATCTAGGCACTTTGAAAAAGAAAAATATTTCTTTCATATGCATTCATGCTGTGTTCAAAAATTCGTGTGACTGCATCTGGTGTGCACAAGCCCTTAACCTTTCACTCTCTGCTGGCAGAGGGGTGTTTTGCTGTTCAGGTTTATTTCCTCCTCTTGAAAAGATCTCCTCTAGCTGGCTGCAAGTGTTTAATATGGGATATTCTTGTGGTATTTCATTATTTTCCAATAAAAAATAAAAGAAGGTACTAAGCCAAAAAAGGGGAAGAAAGACAAACACTATAATGGAGATTTACTAAACCTGGAGCACTCAGAATCCGGCACAGCTGTGTATGGTAGCCAATCAGCTTGTAACTGCAGCCTGTTCAGTTAAAGAATATACAAATCCGACATTTCATATTCCTGATATGTGGCTGCTGTACCATGTACTTGTATGAGAAAGTCTCCTGTTCTCTTTGTATTGTTTCCTTTGTATGAAATCTCTGGTGTTCCTGTCGGCCCCTTTACGTGAGGTGGTCAGGAAGCAGTGAAAAATAAAAGAAGCAAAACACATCAAAAATCGCATCACAAACACAACACTAGTATTTCTGGTGCGGTTCCATTGAAGTCTATTACCCGATAATCGTGGAGAAAAAAGTCCCCAACCCTTTCCAAAAATGCACCGGCTGCAAAACGCATAGATGTGAACTTGTACCATAGAAAACCATGTTAAATGGACTGCAAACTACAAAACGCACTAAAAAAACGCATACTGGTAGGTGTGAACCTAGGGTAAAACTGAAATAGCATTTTAGTCAAAAGACTGTGACTAAAACTAAATTGAAATTTTAAGTCAAAATTAACACTGCCTGACTCCATGCAGCTGAAAACAGAGAATGTGTGATCACTTCTACAAAAAGGGAAAAAATGTATTTGTGTTTTTATATCTATACACAAATGCTTTGCCTTTTATTTCTATTTTTAAACTGAAGGGGTTGTTTTCCAAGGTGAGGGTTTACTTATGCAGTACTTAAAGAGGGATTCCACCTACAAAAAAAATATTAAAAGCCAGCAGCTATAAATACTACAGCTGCTGACTTTTAATAAATGGACACTCACCTGTCCCGGGATCCAGCGATGCCGGCAGCCGAGGCCGATCGATCGCTCGGCTCTCGGCTGCTGTAGTCACCATTCTAGGTGAGGGAATCAGGAAGTGAAGCGAATCGGCTTCACTTCCCGGTTCCCTACTGCGCATGCACGAGTCGCTCAGTGCAATAGGAATTGTCCGCACTGTCTCTGGAACCCGTGTGTGTCCCAGCAGACAGCGCGGCAGGACAGGAAGAGGCATAGACTCCCACGGGAGTCTATGCCCACAAGTGGGTGTAAATACCTGTCTTTGACAGGTATCTCCACCCCCCTCCCCCCTGAAAGGTGCTAATTGTGACACCGGAGGGGGGAGGGATCCGATCAGTGGAAGTTCCACTTTAGGGTGGAACCCCGCTTGAAAGTTTTGCCAATAAAACCTGGAAGCAGATTGATTTCTCTGCACAGCTGTACCAGATTTTGCATGCTCCAATTTTAGTAAACCCCCCCCATATCTTTTTAAATTGAATAACGATTTAACAACACTTTCATTTTCTGACTCCGCAAAACCAAACTCTTTTGTAGTCTTGTATAATTAAAAGTTTTCTTGCTTTGAAGTCAAATTAGTCTTTGAATCATTCATGGATCTCATATCTGAAAACTTCATATTCCATCCGCTTCTATGAGCACCTGAGGGAGACTGTGTTTTTTTGCTCCTGGACAAGAACATACTTCGAACATTTCATTAATTTGTCACATACTTGGATAACGTGCAGCATTTCCAATTACATTCCAGAGCTTTACACATGGCACCCGTGCTGATGCGTGGCTGAAAAAATATACAATTAGAAGCCTGAGAGAGTAAAGTGGATCTGATCGATTTAGAAATGATAACATAGTCTGCTGTGAAAATGTTAAGATAATCGTCTCTTGGCTGGCTCTCTCGTGATCCATTACATTCAGAAGACATTAACTACTTTTGTGATCTGTTTGTTGTATCTGCAGGCAGATTTGGCTACTCCCTTGCTTCAGGTAGGACTTTCTTAGAATTTCCTTGAACATACAATTATAATCTTTAAATAAACTCATTCTGCTTCCCCTGCAGTACTTCAACAGATGCTATGAGTCATCAAATAAAACTAGTATGAAAACTAGTAGGTTTTTCTCAAAGCAGCCTGATATTGGTTTGCATATGTTAATTGCTTATTTGTATCAATTTACAAAATGCAAAGTGAGCAAACAGAAGAGAAATCTAAATCATATCAATATTTAGTGCGACTACCCTTTTGGATTCAAAACTGCATCAATTCTTCAGGGTATACTTGCACACAGTGTTTGAAGAAACTTGGCAGGTAGGTTGTTCCAGACATCTTGGAAAACAAACACAGATCTTCTGTGGATGTAGGCTGCCTCACATGGATGTGTGTGCCAATATTAAAGTGCTTGTATAGTCATTTTTGGGACTTTTACCTACAGGAAAGCCTATAATAAGGCTTACCTGTAGGTAAAAAAAAATATCTCCGGTACGGTTTAGGAGATATTCCCCTCACAATGCGCTGTTGACTGCAGCGGCGCATGCGCACAGGGGATTCTCGGCTGAAAGCCCGGCAGACGCCGGACCCTGCCAGCAAGAAATCTCCCGCGCGCATGACGATATAGCGGCTCCGGCCACTCACAGCGCAGGAGCCGCGATACCCGGAAGAAACGCAGAGGGAACATGTCACCTCCCTCGGCATGGATCGGACCAGATGTCGGGGCCTCGTTCTAAGGTAAGTATTTCATAATGAGCTAGTATGCGGTGCATACTAGCTCATTATGACTCTTCCTTTGCAGGTGGGAGGAAAACAAAAACCCATCAGCGGGTTTACAACCGTTTTAATAGCAACTGAGCACCCAGCAGCTGCCCTTGCAAGAATTTTACAAGCCTGGTGATGTCACAGGGAACAATGAAAGCTGGTCCTTGCTAAAAAAAAAAAAAAAAAAAAAAAAAATTGTAGAAGAAGATGGGAAGGTTTGGGGGGACGTTTTGTTATTACTGAACGTAAACTTTAACTGCCTCATAAAATCTATTAGCCCCAGAGTACATAAAGCTATTGGTGGCTTCTTTGGGACATTGTTTTAGTTGCCTGTGCTGTTATTGTCCCTTATGTTGAAGGCATTTCCAGTAACATTAGCACAGTTGACTGCAAGCTCTTGTTTCCATTCACTCTTTTAGTGGTAGCCAGCTAAGAAATTGAGAGACCGGGGGGGGTGATTTCTAGGAGGTATAGAGAAATCTTTTGACCCATGTTTAAGATCATGTTTCCACTAATGTAAAGAGAAGAAAAAAGCAAGCATTTAAGGATCCCTGACAGATCTGCACCCGCCGCCAGGTCTGTGGGCCATGGATCCAGGATAGCTCTTGTTATACCATTGCATCGCTATGCATTGCAAGCATAAAACTACAGAAAAATGGATAAACTGCACACAGATCCCAACCATCTGTCTTCCTGTCATTAAAGAAAGCAAAACATTATTTATAAAACATTTATTTCCCCCACAAAATGATGGCACTTCATCCCCTAGTCCTCCCCCCAACTATTCTTTCTTGTGTTTATACAATCCAAATGGGTCTTTACAGCTGGCCTGTGATTTTATGATCTACAAATGGGTATTTATTACTAGCCTGTAGTGTTATTCCTTTTAAATAAGAAAACCAAACTCTCTTTATTAAAAATGTTTACTAGAGCTCAGGATTTCATTATTTTGAATTATTGAAAGGGATTCCTTACCATCACTTTATTATTAAATTAAATGCATGGTTCGTTCTTTTAAGTTTTAAAGGCATGCAATCCAAATAAAACTATTTATAGTATAGCCTTAAAGTGTATGTAAGCCCTAACCATGCACTCCTCTTATATGCACCCTTTTGGTTACATATACCATTTAACCATTTGCCTACCGGGCACTTTCACTCCCTTCTTGCCCAGGGCAGATTTCATCGCTGTCACAATTTGAATGACAATCGCACGGCCATGCAACACTTCACCCAAACCAAATTTTTATAATTTTTTAGAGACCAAGTTTTCTTTTGGTGATAGTTAACCACTTCCCGACCAGTGTACGCCGGTGTACGTTGGCAGAATGGCACGGACAGGCAAATGGGCGTACAGGTACATCCCTTTAAATTTGCTGCCATGCCGTCGCACGCGCACTGGTCGGGACCTCCGTGAGTCCGATCGCAGGTCCTGTGGACTTGATCGCCGTGATCGTCTCGGGGAGATTCTAAAGTAAACAAGAATCTCCTCATTCTGGCTAGCAACAGTGTCACTGATCTCTGCTCCCTGTGATTGGAGCAGAGATCGGTGATGTGTAAAACACAGCCACGCCCCCCCACAGTTAGCAACACGCCCCCTAGGACACACTTAACCGCTACACTGCCACCTAGTGGTTAACCTCTTCACTGCCAGTGTCAATTGCACAGGAATCGGTGCATTTGTATAGCACTGATTGCTTTATAAATAACAATGGTCCCAAAAATGTGTCAAAAATGTCCGATGTGTCCGCCATAATGTCGCAGTCACAATAAAGACCACTGATCACCGCCATTACTAATAAAAAAAAAAAAAATGCCATAAAACCATCCCCTATTTTTTAGATGCTATAACTTTTGCGCAAACCAATCAATTGCTTATTGCAATTTTTTTTTTTAAACCAAACATATATGTAGAAGAATACGTATCAGCCTAAACTGAGGAAAAAAAAGTGATCAAGCAGGGGTGATCAAATACCACCAAAAGAAAGCTCTATTTGTGGGGGGAAAAAAAGACGTCAATTTTGTTTGGGAGCCATGTCGCACGGCCGCGCAATTGTCAGTTAAAGCGGCGCAGTGCAGAATCGCAAAAAGTGGTCTGGTCTTTGGCCAGCAAAATGGTCCGGTCTGAAAGTGGTTAATCACCACTGCGTTTTTATATTAATATGCTGCACTGATAGGCGGCACTGATGTGGAGGCGCTTATATATGGCACTGATTGGCATCGTTAAGGGGCACAGATTGGCAGCACTTGTGGGAACTGTTGGGACTGTGCTGATAATCGGTACACTAAGAATCAGTGCCCTGATTATCAGTGTAGATGTTCTCTGTGTTGGTTTGCCAGTTATCGCCTCTCCTCTTCTCATGCGCTGTCAACGTGAGGAAAGGATTGCCAATAACTGTAATCGCCTGACAAAGAAAAAGTTGGTCACATGGTAAAGAGCCACTGTGATTAGCTCTTTACCCCGAATTGTGATCAGCTGTGTCCCAAAGACACAGCAATCGCACATAAACGCCAACGTGCGCCGCAGGGCACATGCGGGAATCGCAATCATGGGAGGAAATTTATAGACGCCCTCCCTGCAATGTGAGCCCACACTGTAGCCAGTTTTAGCCCAGTTCTATTTCCTTAAAGAAGTAGTACAAGTAGTACTGTGGGTCACATGAGTGCAGTTTGTTCTGACAGTGGGCCCGCTGTTTGGCTGACCTCACAGAGCTGGTCCAGGCTCAGGAAAGATTGCGAACATATGGTCAGAATTTGCTCAAATGCCTGGACCAGCACCCGGCTCAGGCTCTCAGCGGCTGTCTGAGAGGCTATGGAGGGGTCGCTCCTGCCCCCTCCATAGCCCAACGCTCCAGTAAGCGAGGGGGGCAGAGCAGACAGCAGTGACTGACAGTCACTAGCTCTCTGCTCAGGGTGATTGAGAACTGAGCGATCGGTGGTGTTTGAGCACTCAGTTCTCAGTCTTAGAGCCAGCAGGGGACAGATACAGCATTGGACCGATGCTGTATCCACCTAAAGTTAGTATGATTCTGAAAAAAACCCTCTCTTCAATGTATCTACATTCATTTTTATCTCTAGTATTTTATTATTGGAGGTTCTTTGCCCCCAGTACAGCCTGTTTTAACAAAGCAATGCTTCTGTAAAGTGTACTGCAATAAGTTGCTGTAATACAGATGTTTTTTGTCCTCCTTATTTACATTCCTTTATAGTTTTTCCTAAACAGTGGTAATTGTTCCAAATGTGCTTCACATATTTACTAATTTTAGCAATTGGATTATTTTCCTTTATTTTGTTTTCCTTCCCGTGTACGGGGCCTTGCACTGCCCTGGGAATTAAATGCATGCTAGCCTGTCTGGTTTTCAATGATTTATCATGAGGACCTTTGGCTGCAAATGTCACCTCAGTACTTCAAAAATATAAACTTTAAATATTTGTTTTGTCACACCGAGTTCCTTTAAATCTGTTACTTTCATAAGCTCCTTCCTTCTAGACAAGATGACGAGTGTGGTTTATTTCTTCTGTAAGTGTTAGGTAAACAGATACACCAATGATATTCTTTACAGACAAAGACAAGTTGTATGTGTTTGTACATATACCGTATAAACTAAGCTATGAATGTTGTATCATTTTGTGTGTGCACTTTTTTTTTGTCATTAGTTCATTTTTAAATTATGGCATGTAGCTACCTTTTTTTGTTTAAACTTTGTTTATTAGGTGCAGTCTCAGCTTCACAATCATGGCACAAGTTGTGTTTAAGCCCTTGTACACACGGTCGGAGAATCCGTCGGAATGTGTCCTATCGGACCGTGTTGTCGGATAATCCGACTGTGTGTGGTATGCATCGGACTGTTTCCGTCGGATCAAATTTTCAAACTTGCTGGAAATATTTTCCGACAAACTGGTTCGATCGGACATACTCCGATCATGTGTAGAGAATTTCGATCGGACAAAGTGCCACGCATGCTCAGATCAAATTCCTACATCAAAGCTATTGGCTACAAGCCTGAACGTAGTCCCATCGTAACGAAATTACGTCATCACGTTCTGAAAGATCGGATTTTTCGACAACTTTGTCCGACCGTGTGTATGCAACAGTTTCAGATAAGATCCGACGGACAAAATCCGACCGTGTGTACAGGGGCTTACAGTGTGTTTAACAGTGACAGACAGTCTCAAGTTTTAACAGTAATAATAAGAAAGAAAACCTATAGGAACAAAAAGCATCATTATGATATAGGAAGCTAATGCATAAATTTCTATACCTAGGCCGTGTTAGTCTGACTGATCAACTACAGTTGCCGATATATGTAGTTACCTTTTAATCCTTCATTATTTTAAATACATAGGGGTGTAGTTTCAAAAGTTATTCATCCTGAAAAACTGCATGTAATTTCTTTCTGTGCAAATGGGAGACAAAACAAAATGCTACTAGGCCATTTTCTTTATTAATTAGTATAATGTGAATCAGGAAAATGCTGCATTATGGTCACTAGATGGAATTGATGATCATAAGTAATAACTACTGATTTACAATGACCATTGACTTCATTTGTTGGCCATAATGCAGAATTTTGCTGATTCACTGTATCATTATGACTGAAGAACATTTGCCCTGGAGAGAAAAATCGCCTAATAACATTTGATTTTGCAAGGTATTCACACCGAGTGCTCACATCAGATGCAGTTCCGTGCACTTTTTTCTGCACTAAAAATGCATGCAGTGTTTTCCATGTATTCCAATGGCTCTACTTCACACCAGTGCAGTCAGTTTCCGGCGCAGAAAATAAAGTAGCGCTTGCTGCATTTTTCCTGCATGGGACTGTACTGGAACACAGCAAATTGTATCAAAAATGCACTGGAACTGCATGTGGTGTGAACTGTAAGCAAAAAACGATCTGGAGTGCATTTTTGTGTTGTGAACTGGCCTTCAGGGTGCGCAATTTTAAAGCGTGACATGTTAGGTATGTATTTACTTACTAATTCCGATCAGGAATGAGACTCCTCCATGCTAACTAGTTACGCGATCCCCGGTGTGGTTTTGACAAAGCACGAATCTCATGGAAAACGCGTCAACCTTTTTTTCTCCCCTGCCAATAACTGTTTGTTTTTATGATTTTTGACACCATAAAGCCGACACTGCATTGTGTGAGAGTGCAGCCAATTCTCTTTTTGTTTCATGTATCTATTTACTTGGCTTTACCTCATGTTCTATATGTTGCCAAAAAATTGGGTTATAATGGGTGGGGGGGGGGGGGGGGGGGGGTTGCATTAAAGTTTTTTTTTTCTTTTCTTTAGAAAAATTGTTTGAAAAACCTCTGCGCAAATACCATGTGACATACAAAAAATTGCAAACACCACCATTTTATTCTCTATGGTCTAAAAATGGTCTCTATGGTCTAAAAATATATAATGTTTGGGGGTTCTAAGTACCGTAATTTTTTGGCGTATAACGCACACTATTTCCCCCCTAAAACCAGGGGAAAATCGCGGGTGCGTGTTATACACCGATCCTTGTCGTCTCTGAGGGAAGCGGAGCGAGCGACGTTGAATTACATAGAGCCGCAATCTCCTGTATACCCGGTGCTTGGTCACTCACAGCCACGCCTCCTCACTGTTCTGTCTATCATATGAGCAGGGCCAGGAGGCGAGGCTGTGAGTGACGGACCGCTGGGTACACAGGAGCTTGCGGCTTTTGTATAATTCAGCGGCGCTCGCTCCTTCTGTTCCCTCGGAGACAGCAGGGATAATCCAGCACTGGCAAGGCTGCAATGATGGGAAAGGTGAGGCTTCAGATGGGCACTAAACAGGCTGCATTGATGGGCAATTTAATGGCTGCAGATGGACACTGAACAGGCTGCATTGTTGGGCAATTTAATGGCTGCAGATGGACACTGAGCAAGGTGCATTGATGGGCAATTTAGATGCTGCAGATGGGCACTGAGCAAGGTGCATTGATGGACAATTTATTTATTTTTAATCGGAAAAAAAAAATTAGTTTTTTGTATGTTCGTTGATACAGATACATAATATGCGGAGAATTACAGATTACAGTATAAAAATTATTCAGTACAGACGTATGGGCAATCTTTATACTGGAACCACCAGGCACGCAATTTTGATAGGCAATTTAGATGCTGCAGATGGGCACTGAGCAGGGTGCATTGATAAGCTGTGACCCTAATTTTGCTTTAAAGTCCTTTATTAAAAATGTAAGGTTCTTTCTTTAAACTTCCCTCCTAAAATTGGTTTGCGTGTTATATGCCCGTGCGTGTTATACACCGATTAAATACAGTCATTTTCTAGCAAAGAATACTAATTTGTACATGTAGTAGAGAAGTGCCTGGTGTTCATGTGGTTAATATTTTTTTTATTGAAGTTTAAATTCTAACCACAGCCATTTTCATCCCCAGTTTTGTTTCTCTATGACCCCACTGTGGAGAATTTTCTTCATTCTCTATTCCCGTGACACCTGGTCACAAAATGAAGGGGGTTGACACCAGGATAGGTAGGCACAGCCTGCAAACATGGTCAGAACATCTACCCCCTTCCCAGTCATCTAAAAATGTGTTTTTGTTTTGTGTATGACCCTATTAAAGAGATTTCTCATCATTCCCATGTGCCAACAGAAATTTCTTTTTTGTAGCTACTCAGGCAACAATAAAAAAAAATCCCTGGCTGCAGTGTTTTGGCAGGAGTTGAGCATTAAGTTTTTATCTGATCAACGGAAGCAATCAAAATCCAATAATCCTCCTTATGGTCGATTCAGACTCCGTTTTGATTGGATTTGATTTGAGTAAATCAGCCAGGGAAGAAATTCATCAGTCATGTTTCATCAGTCAGTAGCACTTTGTTTGTGAATACGATTGTATATGAGTTGATCAGATTTTGAGATTATATGGTGGAAGCAGAGATGCGATCATTTACATTGTAAGTAAATAATGGTCAAATCTTAACCACTTGCCGCTCGCCATGTACCAAAATGACAGTGGTAAAGTGGTTTCAGTATCCTGACCGGACGTCCGGCAGGATATAAAGGTGCTGCACGCCCCCGAGGGCACGCATCACAGCTATCGTTGTTGCGGGGTGTCAGTTTGACACCCCGCAACACCGATCTTGATAAAGAGTCTGACGGAGAATCTTTACAACGCGAGCAGCCGTTTCCAATCACGGTGGTGATTGGCTTTCCCTCACTCGTGTCTGATCGATTATCAGCACAGCCCCCGTGAGGATGCCCACACTGAACCACCAGGGATGCCACTAGAACCACCAGGGATGTCACCACCAGTTATGCCACCCTAGAACTCCTGGGATGCCAATCAGTGCCCACAATGGATGCCAATCAGTGCCCACAATGAGCATCACTGATTGGCGGGCATTATTGTTTGGCACTAGTTGACATCCATCAGTAACATTTATTAGTTAATTACAGTGCCCATCCATGCCACCTTTCAGTGCTGCATATCAGTGTTCATTGGTGTGTGTCAGTGCCCATCAGTGAAGGAGAAAAATTACTTATTTACAAAGTTTTGTAACAGAAACAAAAAAAAAGGTTTTTATTTCAAATTTTTATTTTTTATTTTTTTTTATTTGTTTAGCAGGAAATAAAAAATGCAGAGATGATCAAATACCAACAAAAGAAATATCTATTTGGGGGAACAAAATGATAAAGATTTTGTTTTGGTAAAGTGTAGCATGACCGCGCAATTGTCATTCAAACTACGACATCGCTAAAAGCTGAAAATTGGTCTGGGTAGGAAAGTGTATAAGTGCCCAGTATTGAAGTGGTTAACCAATGATCAAAACCAATTTGACTGTGTGTGGTATATTGACTTGGATATCTACTGATTCCTATGGGCTAAAAAGTGACTGGATAAGAAATGCATCATTTATTGAAGCGTGTGTGGCCACCATTGGAAGGGTTAAACGCTAAGCACCAAAAGGGATAAAACAATATATACTGTATAGTTGCTACTCAATGACAACCAGTCACAGGGAACTTCTCATTTACTATCTAAAGTTTTAAATATTTCCGGTCTTGATAATTGTAGCTGCACCTTTTTTTTTTCTGGTATTATTTGAACACTTTATACAACCCCAATTACAAATAAGTTGGGACGCTGTGTAAAATCTACTTAAAGCAGAATGCAATGATTTTCATAAACCCATATTTTATTCGCAATAGAAAAAAAAGTTTAAAATGTATAAATCATTGCATTCTGTTTTTTATGTAGATTTTACACAGCATCTTATTTTTTTTTTAAATGGGGTTGAATTATTATTACTAGTATCATTCAACCCTTGCATCATGCAGCAGCTGTGCTCTGCACATGTTTGTATGCAGAGTAGTCTCTGAGTTCTAAGAAATGTATCCAGTAGGTGGCATCTCTAGTCTATTTTCTAATCATCTGTGATGCCCACAAAGGCTCTACTGAATTAAAGGAGAACTGTCTAATCAAAGTCTACTATATCGTTTTCTAGTATCAGAGCTGTTCAGATCTTTAAACGCAGCCTTTTAGGAATTGTATCCCTTGTTCTGCAGATGGGAGGGCTTCAGAAAAGTAAATGATCTGATCTCCTAAATTGTGCCTGAAACAAGGAGTCAGCTGCAGTGCAGGCTAATTCCCAGACCTTGCTGTCACTGATAGCTGTCAGTCTCAGGTGACAATTGGTAAACACTCTGGTAGCAAGTGATTGCAAGGGGTAATTTTGGGGGGTGTTTCCAATGTCCTGGTGCTTCAGGGCCTTCAAACTGCAAGAGGTAGTCAAGAAATGATATGTGTAATTTATGCTCCTAGAAAACCCGACGGTGCTCCCTGCAAGTTCGAGCTCTGTATGTGGCCACTCTATGTAAAAATCTCACACGTGGTTTTATTCCATACTCTGGAGGAGAAGTAGTATGTGTTTTGGGGTGTAATGTGTGGTATGCATATGCTGCGTGTGAGAAATAACCTGCTAATATGACAATTTTGTAAAAAAAAAAAAAAAAAAAAAAAAAAATAGGTAAATATTGATTTTGCAAAGAATTGTGGGAAAAAATTACAACTTCAAAAAACTCACCATGCCTCTTACTAAATACATTGGAATGTCTTCTTTCCAAAAATTGGGTCATTTGGGGGGTATTTGTACTTTCCTGGCATATTAGGGTCTCAAGAAATTAGATAAGCTATCAGTACTTCAGGTGTGTTCAATTTTCAGAGATTGACATTATAGCTTGTAGACTCTATAACTTTCACAAAAACCAAATAATATACACTGATTTGGGTTATTTTTACCAAAGATATGTAGGGGTTAAAATTTTGGCCAAAATTTATGAAGAAAATTGACTAATTTGCAAAATTTTATAACCAAGACCAATTAATTTTATTTACAGAATTTTCAGTCTTTTTTTTCTTTTACAGCGCATTTTCAGTCTTTTTTTTTCTTTCATTGGGTATCGATCCCCAATGCCAGTAGACGGGGCTGCAACCCCGTCTTCCGGAAGTTAGGCTCCCTCCGCCGCCGGACCAACTAGAAAGCGAAGCGTGCTTCTCGCATGCACAGTAGGGGACTGCCTGTGAAGCCAAAAGGCTTCACTGCCGGGTTCCCTTAACAGGAATGGCGGAGGCTGCACCCGATAGATCAGCTTAGGGCTCCCTGAACAGGTAAGTGTCCATATATTAAGTCGGCAGCTGCAATATTTGTAGTATTTGTATTTTTTGGTGAGGAGGCTGGACCTCCTCTTTAGGTATTTTTGTAACTGCTATTGTTAGTAAAATTAAAATGTCAACAAAATTGAAGACTGTCTCTGTTGCCTTGCAGATTGATGGTGAAGTCAGCGCCGGCACAGCATGGAGTTTGTCTACAGCTGGATTGTGAGCAAAATCTATTTTTTTAAACACAGAGTGGTAGGCTTTCCAGAAGATGAACTTCTTCTCCCACCTCTGTGGTCCCTAGAGTCGCCTTTTAAGCAATGGACTATATACTCCAAAGCAATGTTTGCTTCCTCTTTTATTTGCTTCCTTGTTTTCCTCATTCTTCAAGTTTGCAAAAGAACTCCTGTCACTTCCAAAGCTATGGCCAGAAAGTTATCAGCAGCACCTTTAGAAGACGTGTGTAAATCCCGGCGCCCTCTCCTGGACAGGTGGCTGCATTACTTTGTCCTGCTTCTTGTGATAAGTTTGTTCATTTCAATCCCTTGGGAATGGTTTCGGCTATACAAGATAGAAGTGGCCAAGAAGATGAGAATACTTTCAGAGGTAAGCTATAAAATATATAATATCCACAGTGCAACAGTAATACTGCATAGTACAGTTTTTTGCATGTTTGCTGCCAAGTTGAATGGCACGCTGGCTTTTTCTGTCTGTCAGGGACTACAGTGGTTTGAAAATTCTCCATTCCACCCATAATAATCAGTACTAAAAGAAAACAATTTCAATTTTGATAGATTTTATTTTTTTTTATCCAGAAAACAGTCTTTATTTGAATACATACAGTCCAAAAATCAACAGTAGTCCTTATTCACCACATACAAAATCCAATAGCCATAAGGAATATTGCATATTTGTAGCAGCCACCATCATCATAGAGCACACAACTTAGAGCCATAAACCACCTTGCAATGAAACAGAAGTGTGAGTGACTTAGATAGATTTTACTTAAAGTGGATGTAAACCCGATTTTTTTTTTTTTATGTCATAATGTAGAGTATAAATAAGATTTCCTATCATTTGAGTCCAATCTTGCCACAAAGAGTTAATCCATCTCTGAGCAATCATCTTTTATTGTTCAGTCAGATAAATCTTGACAAACAGAGAAAAACTTGGTCAAATCCTCCCCCTTGCTGTGAGTGACAGGTGATTTACATATCTCATGTACTAGCCTAAGACATGCATTATTTTTTAATTCCCTCCCACTCCTTTCTTCTGCTGCTCTGCCAGAATTGGATGTTCCACACCTCAGCATGATTTGGCATGTGGTTACTTTCCTGTCTTTTCACTGGATTTTAGTGATCATAGCAGAAGTTCAGTGTAAGAAATACACTGGAGAATATGCATATTGACAAGGGGAGTGTAGAGGTGGGCGGGGATTCTACTGACATCACGACTCCACCCACCGAGCTCTGTACAACAGACCCGCCCACAGTATATGCAGTTTTTCAGGTCTCATAGCAGACAGAGGGGAGACATTTGACAGGTAAAGATACATGCAGGAGGCATGTATATCCTTCCAGATAACCCCTATGGCAGTAGTTTAGAAAGGATGACATTGGGTTTACATCCACTTTAACCACTTCAGCTCCGGACCAATAAATACCTTAAGGACCAGAGGTCTTTTTGCAATTTCGCACTGCGCTGCTTTAACTGGTAATTGCGCGGTCATGCAATATTGCACCCAAACGAAATTTGCGTCCTTTTCTTCCCACAAATAGAGCTTTCTTTTGATGGTATTTGATTGCCTCTGCGATTTTTTTTTTTTGCGATATAAATGGAAAAAGAGCGAAAATTTTGAAAAAAAAAGATATTTTCTTCTTTTTGTTATAAGAAAAATCGAATAAACTAAATTTTAGTCATACATTGAGGGCAAAATTTATTCAGCCACATGTCTTTAGTAAAAAAAATGTCAATAAGCGTATATTTTTTGGTTTGCGCAAAAGTTATAGCGTCTACAAATTAGAGTACATTTTCTGGAATTTACACAGCTTTTAATTTATGACTTCCGATCTCATTTCTTGAGGTGCTAAAATGGCAGGGCAGTACAAATCCCCCCCAAATGACCCCATTTTGGAAAGTAGACACCCCAAGGAAATTGCTGATGGGTATGTTGAGCCCATTGAATATTTATTTTTTTTGTCCTAAGGGATTGAATAATGACAAAAAAAATTTTCCCCAATCGTCTTTCAGGACAGCCACCTTAGAGAGACACCGGCTCCTCCCCTCTGAGGAAACACCGCCTTCAATTTCATAATTTAAGCCTCCTCCTCCCTTCGTTCCTCAGTTATGGTGTTTCCTCCGGCGTCTCCAGGTGCTATGCTTTCCCCCCTCCAGTGCTCATTCCAGCAGTATTAAGGAAATTTCAAGTGGAGAACACTACCCTCATTCTAATTGCACCTCACTGGCCCAGGAGGCCGTGGTTCTCGATCTTGAAGGGCCTGTCTGTAGAACCCCCCTGGATTCTCCCAGTGCAGGAGGATCTCCTGTCTCAAGGTCCGGTGTTCTGCCCTCAGGTAGGACGATGGAACCTGGCAGCGTGGCTTCTGAGGAAGAATTGCTAAAAGCCAAGGGCTTCTCAGACCGGTTGGTAGCCACTCTTCTAAACTGTAGGAAAAAGGAAACCCAGTCCATTTACTTAAAGGTATGGAAACGGTTTAACAGCTGGTGTTCAGAGGGTTCCTTCAACGTGCATAGCCCTATAGCCGTTCTAGAGTTCCTACAGGCAGGGGCGGATAAGGGGTTAGCGCTTGGAACACTAAAAGCTCAGGTTTCCGCTTTGAGCGTGTTTTTAGAGAAACATCTAGCGTCAGATCCTTGGGTCGTAAGGTTCTTCAGGGCCCTAGGTAGGCAAAGACCAGCTTCAAGCTCCCCCTTCCCGGTTTGGGATCTTTCTTTAGTTTTACAGGTTCTCACAGGGGAACCTTTTGAGCCGTTAGAATCTTGCTCATTAAAGCTGATCACTCTCAAAACGGTGTTTTTGGTAGCGATCACTACAGCAAGAAGAGTAAGTGAACTCGAAGCCCTTTCTGTCAGGGCTCCCTTTTTTCAGGCTTTTCCGGATCGTCTGGTTTTGAAGATAGATCCGGCCTTTTTGCCTAAGGTAGCTTCTAGTTTCCACAGGATGCAGGAGATCGTGCTACCTACATTTTGTTCAAATCCAGTTAGAGAACAGGAACACATGTTTCACAGACTAGATGTTAGAAGATGTGTTCTTTATTATTTAGACTGCACAAGTCAGTTCAGAAAGACAGATTCATTTTTTGTTTTATTTTCAGGGGCCAGGAAGGGTTCCAAAGCCTCTAGACGTACCATAGCTAGATGGTTAAGGTTAGCCATTGGGCAGGCATACGTGGCAGGGGGATTAGATCCTCCAGCGGGCATTAGAGCACACTCAACCAGGGCCGTGGCAACTTCTCAGGCAGAGTGGGCTGGTGCGTCTCCGGAACAGATCTGTAGAGCTGCAACGTGGTCCAGTTTTTCTACGTTTGTGAGACACTATAGACTGGATCTTCTGTCAGCCAAAGACCAAGCCTTTGGTCGAAAGGTGCTACAGGCAGTAGTCCCACCCTAAGGTAATATACTCGCTTATCCTCTCTAAGGTGGCTGTCCTGAAAGACGATTGGGGAAAAATGGAATTACGTACCGGTAATGTCCTTTTCCAGGAGTCTTTCAGGACAGCACCGGTTCCCACCCAAATTGTTGCAGATCATCGGGAACTCATTGCATGAGATCGTCAGGTAAGACTTAAAAAGTTTATTTGTTTGACGTGTTCTTGTGTCTCCCCAGTTTGGCCGGAGGTACTCTGGAAGAACTGAGGAACGAAGGGAGGAGGAGGCTTAAATTATGAAATTGAAGGCGGTGTTTCCTCAGAGGGGAGGAGCCGGTGTCTCTCTAAGGTGGCTGTCCTGAAAGACTCCTGGAAAAGGACATTACCGGTACGTAATTCCATTTTTTTTTTACAAAAAGTTGTCACTAAATGATATATTGCTCACACATGCCATGGTTATATGTGGAATTGCACCCCAAAATATATTCCGCTACTTCTCCCGAGTATGGGGATACCACATGTGTGGGACTTTTTGGGAGTCTAGTCGCGCACGGCACCCCGAAAACCAATCACCACCTTCAGGATTTCTAAGGGTGCAAATTTTTGATTTAACTCCTCACTACCTATCACAGTTTCGAAGGCCATAAAATGCCAAAATAGCACAAAACCCCCCAAAATGACCCCATTTTGGAAAGTAGACACCCCAAGCTATTTACTGAGAGGCATGTTGAGTCCATGGAATATTTTATATTTTGCCACAAGTTGCGGGAATATTACAAACTTTTTTTTTCCCAAGGCGTCTTTCAGGACAGCACCTGAGAGATAGCGACTCCACCCTCCTCGTTAGGAAACACCTTCTTCCTCCAGACTTTAAAGGGAGGCGCCTCCCTACCACACATCAGTTTTTGTGTTTCCTCCGGCCCGGAGGGAACACCTTTTGGGAAGGAGTCTGTTTCTCTTAGGTGTTCCTGAGGGACTAGGCTTCTTTCCCTTTTTTTCCTCCTTTAGAGACCCGCTGTCCTCCCGACCTACCCACGGCTCGTCAGCGGTAGCAAGCGGGCTCCTCTTCCCCTCTTGTGCTCGGAGAGAGCCGAAGACTCGGTGGCCCGCACGTTCGTAGGCGCGGCGGCGCGCGTGTGCCGCCGCCATGTTTGTTTTCGGCGGTCGCGCCGGAAGTGACAGAGCGGGTCATCGGGTCAGCTGAAACGTCGTTTCCGGCGTGGACGCAGGGGGGAGGAGGGAGGACAGGTGCTGGTGCCTATTTCCGCTTCCGGTCCGGTGCAGCTGCACGGCGTGACTCCGGAGGTGGCGTTTAGCCACAAGTGGATCTCTGCACAGCTGATTATGGAAGATTCAGCGTCTGCAGCGGTGGGGACAGGCACAGGCACCAGCAAGGCCCAGGTAAGAGGCAGCAGTTAAAGTCTGCCTTTCTTTTTCTATTTCCTGGCGTTTGGTCCCGCTCTCTCCTTTCTTTTTTCCCCCCTGGTGGCAAGGGGCCTGTCTGGGCACTAGAAGCTGACTGGTTTCTTCTCAGTGCACCTGTGTGGTGATCCCTATCAAAGCTGAGACTGGGTCTCACTAAGGGTTCCCTGGTTTTTTTCCCTTTTTTGTCTTTTTCTTCATAGGCTAAGAGCTCTGACCCAAAGAAAAGATGTCCTTCTTGCAGGGCCAAGCTGGGAGAAAATTGGAAGAAAACCTTATGCAGTCCCTGCATTACTTCTTTAGTTAAAGAGGAATCTGCCTCTGTATGTGAGGATCTGGTGGCCTCTGTAAAGAAGGAGCTGTACGCCACGATCCAGAATTTTCGTCACTCACTAGCAAACCCGGCTGCTAGTCAGCCTTCCACTTCAGAGTCTTCCCAGGGGTCTCTCTCAATCCCGGTGTTAGAATCTCTGCCTGAAGACCCTTCAGATAGGGAAAAGCAGTCCACTGCTCTTTCCGTTAAAGATTCGGAAGAGGAGTTGGAGGATTCTGAGGTAGCCCCCTCTAAATTCAAACTGTCCCTTGAAGAGGTCGATGGGCTCCTTAAAGCCATTCATGCTACGCTTGGTTTAAGTGAGGAGAAAAAGGAATTATCACTCCATGACCGCATGTATGCTGGGTTGGATGAGCCTAAGGGCCGAACATTCCCAGTTCATCCGGTCATCTCTGAGGCCATTAGGAAAGAATGGCAGGATCCAGAGAAAAAGCCCTTTTTCTCCAAAGCCCACAAAAGGCGTTTTCCTTTCGAGGAGGACCCTGCAGCAGTATGGAACAAGGTGCCCAGACTGGATGCCGCCTTTTCCCAGGTTTCAAGATCCACAGATCTGTCCTTTGAGGATATGGGAGTTTTGAAAGATCCGATGGACAAACGCACGGATCTTTTGCTCAAGAGATCATGGCAATCAGTTATGAGCAATTTAAAACCAGCAATGGCCACAACGTGTGTAGCCAGAAATTTAGAATACTGGATTAACCAGTTAAAGTCACATATAGCTGCAGATTCCCCTAAACAGGAAATCTTAGATTCTTTTCCTACCCTGATTACGGCAGTGGCCTATGTTGCAGATGCCTCAGCTGAGGCAATTAAGATATCGGCCAGGTCAGCAGCTCTAACTAATGCTGCAAGAAGAGCCTTATGGCTTAAAACCTGGCCGGGTGACTCGGCTTCAAAGAATAAGCTGTGTGGGTTACCCTTTTCAGGAGACTTGCTCTTCGGCTCTGACCTCGATAATATTCTTGACAGGACAGCCGATAAAAAGAGATCCTTTCCGGTCAAAAAGAAAAAGCAGGTACCAAAACGTCTTTTTCGACCTCAAAAAACTCAGGATCAGGACAGCAAGTTGCAAGGGAGAAGGAAAAGTTGGTCCGCCCCGAAGCCGAAGGGTAGAGGCGGAATTCTCTTCCGTCCTCCTACACAGGCCGAAAAATCGCAATGACTCGTCTCTGCGGGTGGGCGGAAGACTACAAGAATTTCTTCCGCAGTGGTCAGGGATAACTTCAAATCAGTTTATCCTGACCACTCTCGCGCAGGGTTACTCACTCGAGTTTGTCAACGACCCCCCAAAAAGGTTCCTGATTACCAACACCCCGCGGGATCCAGTAAGGGCCCTGGCCATGAAGTCCTCTCTAGAGGAACTGATGCAACAGGGCGTAGTAGTACAGGTACCCCTGCAAGAACAGCAGGAGGGGTTTTATTCCCATGTTTTCCTAGTAAAGAAACCGACAGGGAAGTTTCGGTTGATTCTCAACCTAAAACCTTTAAACGAGTCCATAAGGTACAGGAAGTTCAAAATGGACTCAATTTTTTCGGTCAGAAACCTGTTGACGCCAGGATGTTTTATGGCGTCAGTAGATTTAAAAGACGCATACCTACATGTTCCGATCTCTCCCCAGTCTCAGAAGTTTCTCAGGCTGGCGGTGAGGTTGGGGGGTATGGTTCATCATCTCCAGTTCAGGGCCCTACCCTTCGGCCTGTCATCATCTCCCCGAATTTTTACCAAAATAATGGCAGAAGCTTTAGCGCCACTGCGTCTTCAGGGAATCGCAGTTATTCCTTATTTAGACGATCTGCTGTTTTTCACCCCATCCAGCGAGGAATTGCAGACCAATCTAGGCAAAGCTCGCAGCCATCTGGAGGCGTTGGGTTGGATTTTGAACCTCCAAAAGTCGTCCCTAAACCCATCTCAGGAGATTCGGTTTTTAGGGTTTCTAATAAATTCGGTGGAGCAAAAAATCTTCCTTCCCTTAGACAAAAAGGACAGGATTTCCGGTGCAGTGTCTTTATTACAGACCAGCCAAAATCTGACAGTAAGACAGGTTATGTCAGCTTTGGGAGTTCTGACTTCAGCAATGCCAGCAGTCCAGTGGGCAAGAATGCATTTCAGGTGTCTGCAGGCTTTCCTTCTAAAATCTTGGGATCACACAGTGGCATCCCTAGAGGCAGAGGTGAGAATGTCAACCCAGGTAAAAAGGTCCCTATGGTGGTGGAAAAGACAGGAGGTCTTATCGGAAGGGTTAGTCTGGGCTTTTCCAGTCGGGAAAAGACTAACAACCGACGCCAGTTCCTGGGGGTAGGGAGCCCATCTAGGAACACGTTTCACTCAGGGGTCCTGGGCCAAAGAGGAGACAATAAGGTCCTCAAACTGGAGGGAACTCAAGGCGATTGCCTTAGCTCTGGAGTTGTTTGTTTAGGAACTGCAGTCCCATCACGTCCAGGTCCTAACAGACAATGCCACGGCAGTGGCTTATTTAAACAGACAGGGGGGTACAAGAAGCAGGTCGCTTCAGGTACTGGCCATGGAGATTCTTCGGTGGGCGGAAAAACATTTGTTATCCCTATCAGCAGTCCACCTAAAAGGGGATCTAAACAGGGTAGCGGACTTCCTAAGCAGAAACGCTATTCGGGAAGCAGAATGGTCTCTAAACCCGGAGGTATTCACAATGATTGCCGGAAAATGGGGTTTACCAGAAGTAGACCTGTTCGCCTCAAGGGTGAACGCCCAGGTTCCCCAGTTCTTTTCCCTGGACAGTCGCGATGGCTCGCTGGGCACAGATGCGCTAGCTTATCCATGGAAATTTCGTCTTTGCTATGCTTTCCCCCCATTTCAGTTAATCCCGTTAATTTTAAGAAAAATTCAGAGGGAGAAGGTACCAGTTATTCTAATCACGCCCTTTTGGCCAAAAAGGGCTTGGTTTTCGACAGTTCTAGGCCTGGCAATCAAGCCTTGTTGGCGTCTGCCCCTCAGACACGATCTGTTGTTGCAGGGCCCAGTGAACCATCCAGGAGTGGCCAGCCTGGCTCTCACGGCCTGGTTTCTGAAAGGCAGCTCCTTAGGAGCAAGGGGTTTTCCAACCGTTTGATCTCGACCCTTTTAGCAAGTAGGAAAAGGGTTACGAGGGCCATTTATTCTAAGGTCTGGAAGCGTTATAAAACTTGGTGTTTGTCAGCCGCTCAGGTGACAGGGAGCCTTGTCTCCATCTTGGAGTTTTTACAAGATGGTGCAGACAAGGGACTGGCAGTTAGTACCCTGAAGGTGCAAGTAGCAGCCCTGACGGTGTTCTTAGAAAAATCTGTGGCCTCAGATCCGCTGGTGATCAGGTTCTTTAGAGCTCTTAAAAGATCTAGGCCAGCTCCTGTTAAGGTTTTTCCTAGATGGGATTTGTCGGTAGTCCTACAGTCTCTAACAAAAGGGCCTTTTGAGCCTCTTGTGGAGGCTTCCCTTAGGTTTCTCACATTAAAAACCGTGTTTCTGATTGCCATTGTCTCTGCACGCAGGATCAGTGAGCTAAATGCTCTGTCAGTTAAAGAACCATATCTTTCCATTTTTCCTGACAGAGTTATTCTTAGAACAGATGCAAAATTCTTACCGAAGGTAGCTTCAGTTCAGAACCGTATACAGGACATAGTACTGCCAACGTTTTGTGTTAACCCCAAAGGAAATAAGGAGACTTCTTTCCATACTTTGGACGTCAGAAGGACTCTGCTGAGTTATTTAGAAAGGACGGAGTCCTTCAGGCGTTCAGATTCACTGTTTGTACTTTTCTCAGGAAGAAAAAAGGGTTTTCAGGCTTCTAAAGTTACTTTAGCTAGATGGCTGAAATTAGCTATCTCAGAGGCATATTCCCAGGCAGGGTTATCTCCTCCAGCAGGAATTTGTGCACACTCAACCAGAGCTCTGGCGTCTACGTGGGCAGAGAGAGCTGGTGCCACCCCTGAGCAGATCTGCAAGGCGGCGACGTGGTCGAGTTTTCACACATTTGTGAAACATTATAGACTGGATCTCACTTCTGCCAGCGATCAGGCGTTTGGCAGAAAGGTCCTGCAAGCTGTTGTCCCGCCCTAAGGGGTAAGTCTCTGTTATCCTCTCAGGTGCTGTCCTGAAAGACGCCTTGGGAAAGACCAAGTTAGACTTACCGGTAACTTGTTTTCCAGAAGTCTTTCAGGACAGCAAGCATCCCGCCCTATGGTATTATATTATGCTACGCTGTGACTAACGTATGTGTTTATGTGTTCCAGCCGGGGCCGGAGGTTCTCTTCTACAACTGATGTGTGGTAGGGAGGCGCCTCCCTTTAAAGTCTGGAGGAAGAAGGTGTTTCCTAACGAGGAGGGTGGAGTCGCTATCTCTCAGGTGCTGTCCTGAAAGACTTCTGGAAAACAAGTTACCGGTAAGTCTAACTTGGTCTTTTTTGCACCAAGTTGTCACTAAATGATATATTGCTCACACATGCTATGGGCATATGTGAAATGACACCCCAAAATACATTCTGCTGCTTCTCCTGAGTACGGGGATACCACATGTGTGGGACTTTTTGGGAGTCTAGTCGCGCACGGCACCCCGAAAACCAATCACCACCTTCAGGATTTCTAAGGGTGCAAATTTTTGATTTAACTCCTCACTACCTATCACAGTTTCGAAGTCCATAAAATGCCAAAATAGCACAAAACCCCCCCAAATGACCCCATCTTGGAAAGTAGACACCCCAAGCTATTTACTGAGAGGCATGTTGAGTCCATGGAATATTTTATATTTTGCCAAAAGTTGCGGGAATATTACAAACTTTTTTTTTTTTGCACAAAGTTGTCACTAAATGATATATTGCTCACACATGCTATGGGCAGAAGTCAAATTACACCCCAAAATAAATTCTGCTGCTTCTCCCGAGTACGGGGATACCACATGTGGGGGACTTTTTGGGAACCTAGCCACGTACGGGACCCCGAAAACCAAGCACTGCCTTCCGGATTTGAATATAAAATGCTACCAAAAAACCTGTTAGCGATGGCAGGGATCAGGCCTGACTCTGCGATCGCTGCAGTTATGTGTTTAGTGTTTTGTAAGTGACAGTGATCGATCGATACTGCACTTGGGTGGGCTGGGCAGAGGGGCAAAACGCAGGTGCCAGCAGGTATTTGGGCTGATCCCGCTAACAATGCGTTTTTTTGGAACAATAAACTGCTGGGGACGCTAGTATAGATCTGATCAGATCAGATATTGATCTGTTCAGATTCTATACCACTACGGGAGGTGTATGCTTTGTGTGTGGGTGTTAGCGGTACTGGCACTAACCTAGCGCTGCCTGGGGTGACGCAGACCCTGACCCTAAAACCTAATTGATATCACCCGCCGGGTGATCAGGGGGTTAAACCTTTATTGGGTAATAAATGGTGGGTGCCCTGATGCTATAAAAAACAAACTAACCAGAGTCACCCGTAACACTTATACGGTGATCAGTGGTGAAAGGGTTAACTAGGAGCAATCAGGGGGTTCAAATTTTTATTAGGTAGTATATGGGGGTCCCTGGCGCTATATAAAAACCTGACGGGGAACCTAAATAACTAACTGGCTAAGCAGCGTCACCAGTGAAACCTATACTGTGATCGCTGGTGAAAGGGGGTGAAAGGGTTAACTAGCAGAAATCAGGGGGTTAAAACCATTATTGGGTAGTATATCGGGGTACCTAGCGCTATAAAAACCTGGCGGTGAACCTAAAAAAATAACTAGCTACCTAGCGACTGTAGCGACACTAATGCAGCGATCAGAAAAACGATCGCTTAGTGACACTGGCAAAAGGGGGTGAAAGGGTTAACTAGCAGAAATCAGGGGGTTAAAACCATTATTGGGTAGTATATCGGGGTACCTAGCGCTATAAAAACCTGGCGGTGAACCTAAAAAAATAACTAGCTACCTAGCGACTGTAGCGACACTAATGCAGCGATCAGAAAAACGATCGCTTAGTGACACTGGCAAAAGGGGGTGAAAGGGTTAACTAGCGGCAATCAAGGGGTTAAAACCATTATTGGGTAGTATATCGGGGTACCTAGCGATATAAAAACCTGGCGGTGAACCTAAAAAAATAACTAGCTACCTAGCGACACATGCAGCGATCAGAAAAATGATCGCTTAGTGACACTGGCAAAAGGGGGTGAAAGGGTTAACTCTAGGGGCAATCAGGGGGTTAAATCTTTATTGGGGGGTGATAGGGGGCTACCCTGGACCTAACACTAACTGTCCTGACAGTTTTTACTGTCACAACTGACACTGAATGCATTGATCAGTAAAGAAATGATCAATGCAATCAGTGACACTGTGACTGGGGGGGATCGGGGGGGGTTTGTGTGCCTGTGTGTACCTACATGTCAGTGTAGTGTTGGTGCACACTTACTTTCTGTCTTCTCCTCGTAGTCCGGTCAAAAAGACCGCCCCGAGGAGAATGACATCACTTCCTCCTTCCTGTGTAAACAATACACAGGGGAGGAAGCTTCTCATTGGCCAGGAGCGATCCAGAGGGGGTGGCCGAAAACCAACGGCCACCCCCTCATCACGGAGCGCTCCTGGACCGAATCGGACCGCCGTAACCAGCGGGAGGGGGTCCGATCGGACCCCCCACCCGCTGGAAGGCAATCACGTAGATGTACGTGATTGTGCCTGCCTGTGCCATTGTGCTGACGTACATTGGCAATACGGCGGTCCTCAAGTGGTTAAAGCAGTATTAAACCCAAAAGCAAACCTGTATTATATTGCAGCCTACCAATTCATAGCTGTGATGGCTGCATTCGTTTCTATTTTCTCCTAGTGATACAGCCAGTAATTCTGTTCTTTTTCCACATTACAAGCTCCCTTGCAGTTACACAGATGAGACAAACCATTTAACACTGGCCGGGGTGCTTAAAATTATTAGCTTTTATTTATGTAAAACGTTTATCCCAAAAAGGAAAAATTTTTTTTTGCTGTAACTGATTGTAAAGTGTGAGCTGGAGTTCAGCTTTAATCTGTTACTGTATTTAAATCTGATAGTACATTAACCCCCCAGACTGACAATACTGCTGTCTAAATCTGCCACCTGTGCTCCTTCACCCAGAGTGGTGCCTGTACAATACTAGAGGTGTGTTACTGGCCAGAGTACAAGGGGAAAACATAAGGGAAAAGGCCTAAAAAAGAAAGCAGCCATTACGTTTAAAGGGGTTGTAAAGGTTTGTTTTTTATTTTCTAAATAGGTTCCTTTAACCTAGTGCAGGGGTAGGGGACCTTGGCTCTCCAGTTGTGTTGAAACTACAATTCCCATGAGACATTGCAAGACCCTAACAATCACAGGCATGACTTCTAGAGGCAGAGGCATGATGGGATTTGTAGTTTCAAAACAGCTGGAGAGTCAAGGTTCCCTACCCCTGACCTAGTGTATTGTTGGTTCACTTACCTTTTCCTTCGATTTCCCTTCTAAATGTTTTCCCTTCTAAATGTTTTCTGTTCTGCATGACTAAACACCGCTCGGATGATGGTGTGAAGTTTACTGAGGAGAAACAGGAAGTGAGAAATTCAGACAAAGAAAATAAAACATTTAGAAGGGCAATCTAAGGAAAAGGTAAGTGAACCAACAATGCACTAGCTTAAAGGAGCCTATTTAGAAATGAAAAAACAAAGCTTTACAACCCCTTTAATGATTGGTAAGCTACAATATATAACATTTTAAGTTTTGGGTTTAATACCGTGTTAACCACTTGAGTCCCCCGAACCCTTTTCTCCCTTAATCCTCCTGATTCCCAGAGCTCTTTTTTTCTTTCCCGAGATGTCTTGATTCCACACTTTATGCGTTTTAGCATTTGTAGCCAAATGTATTATTTATCTTTTTGGAGGACAAGGATGGGACTCTAATTTGATATATGTATACATATATTTTGTAACTGTTAAAAATATATATATATATATATTCCTGTTCATTTTTTTAAAAATAAAGCATTTACATAGTTGAGCATCCCTAGTTATTAATTTCAAAATGTATCCATCAAAATCTGCAGATTAAAATTATATCACAGAAGTGTGATTTTTAGGTAAAGTGGTAAAGGTGAAAATGAATTACTTTAAGAGAGCTTTGTTCCCCTTTTCGAAAGTACATTGCGACACACACAATTCTGTTTGATTGTTTGCATAAATTTAGGATAAGTCCAGGTCAGTTTGGTGAAGACACAAAATAACACGGTGGCAACGTTTTTCACAAGTTTGCGATTGTTGAAAACATGCCATTTGAGTTTTCAGCAAACATTTGATCCTTGCGCAATAAACGTCAATAAAATGTCATCTAGATCATTGTTGGAACCAGGTGATGAATTTGAAGAGAATTTTTATAATAGTTGGAAATAAAACATACAGTGCCTTGCAAAAGTATTGACCCCCTTGGCATTTTTGTCATGTTTTGTTGCCTCACAACCTGGAATGAACATGAATTGTTTGAGGATTTGCATCATTTAATTTACAGAACATGTCCACAATTTTGAAGATGTTTTTATTTTTATTTTTTTATTGTGAAGCAAACAACAAAGGACAAAATAACAGAAAAAGTCAATGTGCATAACTATTCACACCCCTAAAGTCAATACTTTGTAGAGCCACCTTTTGTGACAATCACAGCTCCAAGTCCCTTTGGATAAGTCTCTATGAGCTTGCCACATCTTACAATTGGGATTTTTGCCCATTACTCCTTGCAGAACTGCTCCAGCTCCTTCAAGTTGGATGGGTTGCACTTGTGAACGGCAATCTTTAAGTCTGACCACAGATTTTCTATTGGATTGAGGTCTGGGCTTTGACTAGACCATTCCAACACATTTACATGTTTCCCCTTAAACCACTCAAGTGTTGTTTTAGCAGTGTGTTTGGAGTCATTGTCCTGATGGAAGATGATCCTCTGTCCTTGCCTCAAATCACATGCAGAGTGGTATAGGTTTTGTTCAAAAATATCTCTGTATTTAGCACCATCCATCTTTCCCTCAACTTTGACCAGTTTCCCAGTCCTGACTGCTGAAAAACATCCCCACAGTATGATTCTGCCACCACCATGTTTCACTGTGGGGATGGTGTTCTTTGAGTGATGTGTTGGGTTTGCGCCAGACATAGCATTTTCTTTGATGGCCAAAAAGTTAAATTTTAGTCTCGTCAGACCAGAGCACCTTCCTCCATACATTTTAGGAGTCTCCCACATGCCTTTTCGCAAACTCAAAATGTGCCATTTTGTTTTTGTAATGGCTTTCTTCTGGCCACTCTGGCATAAAGCCCAACTCTATGGAGCGTGCGGCTTATTGTCTCCTACGTACAGAAATTCCAGTCTCTGCTGTGGAACTCTGAAGCTCCTCCAGGGTTACCTTAGGTCTCTGTGCTGCCTCTGTGATTAATGCCCTCCTTGCCTGGTCCGTGAGTTTTGGTATGCCACCATCTCTTGGCAGGTGTGCTGTTGTGCCATGTTCTTTCCATTTGGATATGATAGATTTGATGGTGCTCCTAGGGATCATCAAAGATTTGGATATATTTTTTTATAACCTAACCCTGACTTGTACTTCTCAACAACAATGCCCCTTACTTGTTTGGAGAGTTCCTTGGTCTTCCTGGCAGTGTTTGGTTAGTGGTGCCTCTTGCTTAGGCATTGGAGCCTCTGGGGCCTTTCCAAAAGGTGTGTATATGTAATGACAGATCATGTGACACTTAGATTGCACACAGGCGGACATCATTTCACTAATTATGTGACTTCTAAAGGTAATTAGTTGCACCAGAGCTTTTTATGGGCTTCATAACAAAGGGGGTGAATACATGCGCACATGCCAATTATCATTTTTGTTATTTCTGAAAAATAGTTTTATGTATATATTTTTCTAATTTTACTTCACCAACTTAGACTATTGTGTTCTGATCCATCACATATAATTCAGATTAAAAAAACATTGAACTAAAGGCTGTAATATAACAAACTAGGTAAAAAGCCAAGGGGGTGAGTACTTTTGCAAGGCACATGGGGTATGTGGGGTTTTTTGCATGTTTTTTTCTTCTTGGTGGGCCAGGATCTTGTCAGTGGAGCGCTAATCAAGCCACCCCCGTCACTTCAGCAGCAAGTGGATCACTACAGCAATGATCTATTGCTGCAGGCAGTCTATTGCTGCCATGATGTCCCATCACTTCAAATACAATTCTTCTGCAATGTATTTCCAATTATCTGCTACAAGGACTCCTATGGGGCTCTGTGTAGCATGATCTGAAGCCCAGGATTGTTTCTTTCAGCTCCCTTGGAACCTGGAGTAGCTGCTGAGTGCTGTTGCGTTTTCCTACTCTGTTCAAAACAAACACATTTTGGCTGAAGTTGTACTATAAACTTGGCAACCTAGTAAATGCTATCGGAATCCCAGGAATCTGAGGAACAATTTACCATCTTAGCCAATGGCCATTGTTTTATTTGGCATGAGGTACACATGTAACGTTTGCTCCCATTAAGTGCAAGCTTTACCGATCTTTTGTTTTTTATGATCCATGGGTAATGCAGGCTGGCTTAAAAAAATATGGTGTATCCTTACTAAAATGTATCTATAATCTGAAATAGGAATTCGCTGTCATCAAAGATTTACTATCCACTTGTTATGGCCTAGTTACCTGAAATAGGACACTCTGGCAGTAGTAAAACCTACATGTAGAATAATTCTGCGAGACAAACTTTTAAAGTTTGGTGACACAAATTTCTCACCCTCTTTCAATATGGTCAGCATGTCACCCATTTCAAGCCGCTTATCACTTAAAGTGGTTGTAAACCCTCCCCCACAACTTTGTCCCATGTAAATCAGCATAAAAAACCCTAATGGACACTGCTTGTAGATATCTCCTTACTTGCTTAGTATTGTTGTAATCCTTTTTGTTCTTTAGAATGAAGTCATTGAGCATGCCCAGATCTTCCCTGATTTACGGCACACTCTCTATGTGCTTATCTATCTGTTATCAGGACTTCCTACAGGAAAAAAAACACTGAACTCCCAGGAGACTTCTGAATCATTCAGAGGAAGCTCCTACACACCATGTGACCATGTGACATGACATGCAGTGTAAACTTGGCCATTACTGCAGTCTTATCAGCTGAAGCTGATAAGACTGACAAAGGGAAACATTAGACATCGGCACAAGTAAATACTATGAAATAAACAAGTAAGCTATGAACAGGGAAGCAGGGTTGCCATAGAAACGTTGTATTGAGAAGAAGGCTTGGGTAACAGTACAGAAAGTGCTCAATGTAAGAGCGGAAATGCACTCCACTGTGGACTCAGAAAATAATACTTAAGATGACGCTGCCTAACCCCTGCAAACAATTTTTTTTAAGTTTCTTTAAACAGTAAGTAATATGCGATTTGGGCTGGATTACAGTGGCTATAGTTTGATAATTACTTAGTATAATGGACTAAATGAGGAGAAGCATCAGAGTGGGAGAGTTTACTTCCTCTTTAAAATGCAAGTTTATGTCTGTACATTCTATGCCTCTAAACATAATGACGATAAAAGCAAAAACCCACCGTCGGGATATCCCTTATTTCCCAATCATACATTATAGCAGGACACAGGAGGAGCATTGAGGTACATTGGGTTATGGCAAAACAAGGCTGTAAAGACAGCCCAGGATAACCTCACAATTCCAGCATGCCTTAGTTCTTTAGGTACCTCTGTAGGCTTTGTTGAGCCATCTGTTTTTTTTTTTTGGACCTGTTGACCTTTGCTTGCTCTGTTGCCCACTCCTCATTTGGATGGCCTTTGAACATTCCAATGTATTCCAATGTACCTAAATACTAACCCTATGTGCTGTAATGTACTCCAAAAGAAAGATTTTACAGTAAATCAAAAAACATAGTTTGTAAATCAATGCAAAAACTCCACCTGACCTGCTAAGATTTTGACAACTATTGCTATTGGCTGTACATCACACAGGAATTTTGACAGCCGGCGTCCGGGAGCTTATTCCAGTGCAAGTACAGGAGATTTAAATAGTGATGCTCCATTAAAGCTGTTCCACACACACTTTTCTATGTTAATGTCATTGCTTTTAACATTCTTTAAAGAGTGCTCAATGGTCGTTTATTTTTATTTTTTTTCCTCCTACCTTTCGATATCTTCTGGGGTTTGTGGTCCTACTGTTCTTTCCCTGTGGGTGGGTTTAGTGCGGGTATCAGCATCATTTCCGTTGTTCTCTGCACTGTCTCCTGAGATCTCGTGTAATCCATCCCAGGAGTCAGTGCGCCTACCCAAAGTGAAATCTCGCGTGACATCACAACAGGGGCGGGAGCTTCCGAAGACACCACCCATTGTGATGACTAGAGAGGTTTACGCCGCTTGACTCTGTTGCCATTGAGCATGCACTGGAACCAGCAAGGCATGCTGGTAGTTCTAATCGAATGGAACAAAGAAATGATTGTTTGTTGGCTTCAAATGCCCACAAGCAAAATGAAAACTCATGTAAAATTTTTTATAAAGTGCCAATTTGATATAGAAACGGAACTGGATACCGCAAAGCAATATTAAAAGCAATATTAAAAGTGAGTAAGACGCTAGTATGTTAGTAATTTTCTAATGTACAAAAAAAAAAATCCTGTGTGCAGAACCGCTTTAAATGAAGAACTGCAAGTATTGTAAAGATTAGATACAGGAAGCAGGATAAAAAGACAGGGAATGATAGGCTGCAAAGTCCATCATGAAGAGGCATTTTTGGAAGTAAAAAAATGTTTTTATGTGACATTTTTATAGCTGCTACGGTTCTTATAACAGTAAAGTTTATCATTTTGACTTTAGATCTCCTTTAACAATCAGTTTGTTTTTCTGCCAAGTCATTTTTACTTGACTTAATTCCAATATTTCTTCCAGTTTGAAATATTCTATTGAGTATTTATTGATTCCCTTTCCTTCAAATTTTCTTTGAGCGTCTACGGTGTCCCCTTAAATGGGATATAACGTTTTGTCTTCAGGCCGATTTATTCTAGGACTAATGAGTTTTGTGCTTCCAACATGTTATAATGTTTATACATGCCATTCAGTGGTTCTCACTTCTCTCCCTAAGCCACATGCGTCAAACACAAGGCCCGCGGGCCAAATCCGGCCCTCCAGGCCATTTCATGTGGCCCTGACACCGCTCCTGCAGCTGTGGCAACCCCCACGTTTCTGCCCAACCTTGTCTCAGCCGTCATGGCATAGAGGAGGACAGAACTCCTCTTCCAAATACTACGCTTCTCCGTGCAGCCACAGAGAGGCTTGTCTCTACCCCCCTCAGCTCTTCTGTGCTGCTCCAGCACCCCCTTGGTCTCTCTGCCTCCACTGGTCTCCGCTTTTATCAGACTCTGGCAGCTGACTTCAGACCTCCTCCAGTCCTACTCCAGACCATGCTGCTTCCAAGCTTAGTCCCTAGCTTCTTCCCAGCAGCAGCACAAGGTAATGAAGGGTGCACTGTGATGTAAGGGAGGGTGTGGAATTGCTCTTGACATCTGATGTAAGGGGCATGGGGTGCTCTTCGATATCTAGCCTTATAGATACAACCGGCCCTATGAGGGCAACCATAATGCTGATGCGGCCTGCAATGAAATTGAGTTTGACACCCCTCCAATGAAAGTGGGAGAGCCTCAGCTCTTGTGCACATTGCTGGATGGAGATGGGGCTCAGGTGAGTTCAATGATGGGCTGTGCAGGGAATGCATTAAGGTAAAACACTTTCTGCCTTTACAACCATAGATTCTTTGTGGGGAACTAATAAGGACTGGTGTTGGCATAAAGCCTGTGCTACTCTTCTTAAACTGAGGAAACCAAACAAATCCTTTCTAATTATCAAAGGAGGAGCATGCCCCTTTGTAATTTAGGTGCAGTCAGCTTTGTTTTGTTTGTTTTTTTCGATGCCATGTCTGCGCCATACACAGCATAGACAGGAGAGATAAATCTTCTTGCTCCCGCTCCCTCTGATCACCTCTATACCCCAGCTCTGCCCAGAGAAAAAAAGACTGTTAAACCCGGGTTTACCAGCCAGGCATGTAGGCAAGGAGTGGAGCTTTCTCTACCTGTATGCAGGCTCTGTCCATGCAGAGGCATTTAAGCTGTCTGCTAGGACAGACCTGAAATCTGTGACATTATAATGCAGAGGGAAGCTTTGTTAAAGTGGTTGTAAACCCTTGCATACCACTTTTACCTACCGGTAAGCCTATAATGAGGCTTGCCTTTAGATACCGTAAATATCTCCTAAACTTGCACCATTTCACTGTATCAACATGTGCCAACGTCATTGGCACATGCATACTGCAGAAATGTTTCTCCAGCTGCTCTGCCGTCACTGACGGCTTCCGTGTGCATGTGCGGGAGTGACATCAGCGCAGCGCCAACCAATCACAGCGCCGGAGCCCACAAAGCCTGGAAATAACTCTGGGAGACGTGTCGCTGGCCACAGCAGCGTGCCGGGACCGCTGCAGGGGCTTCAATCTAAGGTAAGTATTTCATAATGAGCTGGTATGCTATGCATACTAGCTCATTATGCCTTTGCCTTGCAGGTTTTTTTTCTTTTCTTTTTTTTTTTTTTGTGGGTTTACAACCACTTTAATTCCCCTGTCTATGATTGAAAACTTGGACAATATCTTCCGGAGGGGGGTGAATATTTTAACTCCTTCTTTTTCGTATGGAAGGTTTTGAGTTACAAAGCTCTTTAAATAGGCCTTTTTTCCCCAGCATTTACTGGGGACATATACCTTTTCCTTTCATGTCCTTCAGTCTTCTGGTTTTGCTTTTTCATGTGTGCTGTAACTATGTGTACTTTTTATTAATTTGCAAAAGACTTGTTTACTAGATGTAAACCTTTGCCTGCTGTTGATTATGAGCACATGGTTTACTTCCATGCCTCCTCTCTCTGAACAAATGCTAATGTTTAACATTATATTGAAGATCTCCCAGGCAGGTTGACCACATCTTGACATGAGATTTTTTTTTTTCCTTGTAACAATAGACTGAAGTGGCAATTTTCCAGCAGCTGTGTTCTGTATACGATTTGTTTGTCTTTTGTAATTTGTTGACCAAGGAATAACTCAAAATGTGTTTAGTTCTGTGTCTTCTGTGGGATGTGGGTTGCCGTGTTGAGGAAGCTGGTCAGTGCTAAAATAGAAATAAATCCACTTTGTCCAACTCCAAAACACATACAAGGATAATATACCAAAATAATCTTGGTATTAACAAATGGAGAATTTTAGTGTTGCTTTTTAAGTAGGACCTCTACTATGAAATCTGTGCCCCAAAGGCTTGATCCAGTCTAGGGCTGCGCTTGGTCCAAATCAGATTGAGAAGAATGGGTACTATGTGCAAATCATAGGAGAAGTGATAAAATTCTTATCTGTGAATGAGTTGTGCCTCTGTGGTACCTCTGAGAGTCCAGAATCTAGGAAAGATGATGTGTTTGGTGGACCTTTCCTGAAGGTATTTGAACTCGCATTACTAAAGAATTTCTCGGAGACCTAGTAAGTGGCAAACCACAGAATGTGAAATGTACATTCCATAATGTGCTAGATAAGATTGTTGAAACAAAATCGTCTTGTGTTGCATGAAATAAAAAGAACGACAATGCGAACAGAGCAGTGTTCTGTTTAAAGAGTAATAGGACATTGGACAGGTGCAACATAAAAAAATATATAAATTATGATCTGGTTTGTCTGTTACTCTGTTCCTGAGAGGCACCCAATTGGGTAACGGACCTGAGTCAGTTGGATGCCGAGTACCTCACAACACAGATGCTGAAACCTTCCTCAGATGGGGGCTATAGTACTGACAACATAATCAGTCAGGTGCTATGTTGGTGCTTCTGTAACGAATGGAATAGAGTTGGGGTGCTGACATTACTACAGGAAAAGATTGGCCCACGTGTTCCGTATATACATCCGCTTCATTTGGCAGAGATGGATGCTATGCAAGTCAAAATCTAGTCAGTGTCTCGAAAAAGAGCCCGTCTAAACATTGCAGACACAGTCATTGAATTGAAAATAGGTTTTCAAAGCATAATCTGGACCCTGTGAGGGCAGTCAATTGCCTTCTCCTCAAACGCTTTTTTTTTATAGATCTGGTACTTTCACTCTCTTCAGTTGCTTGCAGGCTCAGTGCCAGTTCAGACAGACAGTTCTACACGACTTCAAAGTTGCGTGACTTTCACAGCTGACATCCTATGTGACTTCATTGCGCCTTGGGACTTCATTAACCAAAGTCAATGCAAGTCGCTCAAAAGTAGTGCAGAAACCTTTTTCTATATCGCTGCAACTTGAACCGCACCAATTAGAGCAGTTCCATTGCCGTTAACGGGGTGCAACTTGTCATGTGAATTGAACTCTCAAGTTGCGTGACAAGTCACGTGACAGGTCGTGGCAGTTGGAACCGGCACTTAAAAAGTATCGACACCCGAGAAATTCTTGTTGCAGAACCCATATTGCTAAAGTTTGCAAACATGTCGGAGGCTACAAGAAAGTGTTTCCAGAGTTCCATGCACTGTATATAACTGCTCTGGTGATTGGGGTATCGTGTGAGAGTTCAGTCTCCACACTTTCCTGGTAAAGAGAGATTACAGTGAGCTTTCTGATACCGTCAGAATGTTGTCTAGATACCATCTAGGCCTCATGCACAGTGGGCATGAAATTAATAAACACCCAAGCCTGTAAACATGCCTAAAAGCTTGTAAAAGATTTAGACACTTTTACAAGCGTCAGGCTTTTTTTCTGCCAAAACGCTACTGCCAGGAGGAAAGGGAGTTTGCAAAATGACCTGTGTGCATGAGGCCTTATACCTAAGCTCTCACTGGGTTCTATATTTATGGCCACTGGAGAATAATTCATCATCAAATGTTACAATAGAATTGGTCAAGTTGTCAAAGTCAGGTCTCAACGTTTTTCTTTCTTCCTTCTTATGCACCTGCTCTGTTTACATTAGCTATTGGAAGTGGTGGTGGCTGCTAACTCACTGCTGGCAGGAGGGAGCTGAGCTACATTGTAAAAGTGAGATGCTTGGGCTGCAAACAAAAGAGAATAGGGGCAGAGTTTTGGTTTGCTTCTTTAAGCTGACCTGACAACCCCTACCCAACTCTGCAGAAATGTATACTTCGCTAATTCCAAAGGCAGTGGCCTCTGGAAATTGTTTACATCCCGCGCTTAATGTCTTCTGTCTCCCAGAAAAGTTTATGGAGCTCGTCTTGTGGCCAGGAGATGGAGGTAGACGGGCTCCATGGAAGTCTTTGGGGCTTTATTGCTCAGGCATGGCCAGGAGACCCGAGGACTTACGGATCTTGATATAACTAGTCCCCAAAGACTGTTGACATTAGTTTGAAGTAAGTATGAATCTCTGGAGAGGAGATCTGTTAGGCCAGCTTAAAGAGGTCAGCCTAAAGGGGCAAACGGTGTCTCTAAACAGATTCCTGCAATAAGTTTGAAGCAGGTGTGTGACTGCTTCATCTCAGTCTCCAAATGCCCCACTTTGATAGAATCATAATCTAGGAGATTTTTATAAATTGAATGAGGGGTCCCGCTGCGCACAGTACGGAATGAAATATGCTCATCATCCATATGAGACCGGCAAGTATAAGCCCTTTTCTCAACTGCAGGCGGAATGGGGTTTACCTAGTTCTTAGCATTTTCAGTATGTGCAACTTAAACATGCTGCACTGGCTCAGTATGGTCCTGGTAATGTGTCTTTTGCTAACACCAAGTTAGAAGTTCTTTTACTGCAGCCGGAGTTTACAGTACTAAGCCGGTATCTGACTATTATTCGGCACTGGCTTTTGTAGATAGTAGGCAGTGTTATAAGGCACGTGACTGATGGTTCTATATGGTATAGTTTCTGATTAAACTGAGGCATAATGGTTAGATGTGCACATGACCTATGTAGGCACAGTTATTTCTTCCAGGGACAAAATGATACAGATACGTTACTTACATCAAATGTATTATACACCGCAGCATCTTTTTAGAATGGGTAAAGCGACATACAGACATGCCATAAATGTCAAATCAGCAGAGGCATATGGTTTGGGAGTGTCCTAAAGTTAGAGCTCTGTGGTCTAAAGTTCCGGAATTTATAGCTGACACATTTGCTTTACCAAAACATATGTAGTCCTCTGGTTTGCCTTTTAGTGGTGCTTGAAGATGAAATGATGGATACCGCTACTTAGCTTTTTTTGAGGCTCCTGTTCTTTTATGTAAGAAAATTAATAGCTTTAAACTGGATACCGACTGATACCCTTGAACTGGCAGCCTGGAAAAAAAAATGGTTAATTCTGATAGCCCACTCTCAGATGATAGAAAAATATGGTACAGGTGGGTGGATTCTTCTGCAACAGTGACCGATAACCTGTAGAAATAGTAGAGGTTAAAGCGGGAGTCCACCGGGACTCCGCGTTTTTTTTTTTTTAAAAGCCAGCAGCTACAAATACTGCAGCTGCTGACTTTTAAAATAGTTACACTTACCTGTCCAGCGCGCCCGCGATGTCAGCACCCGAAGCCGATCTGTGGATCGTCACTCGGGTGCTGCCGCCGCCATCTTGGGTATGGGAATCAGGAAATGGAGCCTTTCGGCTTCATTTCCCGGTTCCCTACTGTGCATGCGCGAGTTGCGCTGCGCAATAAGGACGGTCCCCGCTGCCTCTGGGATCTGTGTGTTTCCCAGCAGGCAGCGGGGCACTTGCGGAAGGGGGCGGGCACTTGCGGAAAGGGGCGTAATCTACGCCCCTTTCCGCAGAGAGCTATCCCGGAAGTGAGTGCAGTTACCTGGATAATCCCCTCCCCCTGAAAGGTGCCAATTGTGGCGCCGGAGGGGGGGAGGATTCCGATGAGGGGAAGGTCCATTTTAGGGTGGACCTCCGCTTTAACACTAAGGTGTTAGTGTTATAGGATCAGATGGTTAGGGGGGGGGGGTGTTCTGCATGTTCCATAATGTTATCTATTGGAAAGCCTGTTGAGACTATAGCCACGTACACGAGATCGTATTGTTCGCCAACAAAACCGTGAAATTTTGTCCGAAGAACGTTGGCCCAAACTTGTCTTGCATACAAACGGCCACACAATCGTTGGCCAACTAATACGAACGTAGTGATGTACTACCTTGTTTTTCAGCTCTTTAGCGCCACCCTGTGGGCTCCTGCTAATTTTGTGTTAGAAGTTTGGTGAGTGTTGATTCACGCTTTTCATTTTGTGCTTTTCAGTTAGTTTCTGAAAGGCCATTCATCAACCAGCCATGTTGCAGAATTTGACGAGATAACATGTTCTTTATTATTGGCTTTGGAGTTATTGCTTTGACATAATTTATTTGGTTGAATAATGCTTTGATTTGGTGTATTCTATATTTTTGGATGCATAGAATGCACTTTTTGGTTAAGTTCTATTGGCAGATAGCATGTCTAATTTTTTTTGTTTTCTTTTTTTAATGCACAATAAAAAAATTGTGGAGAATAATACTTGGCTATGTGTTTTACTTCAAATGACAGTTTGGGAGTAGGCAGTTACATTTTAAAAAATACAATGTAAAATTGACAAGGGACACCAACATAGTTGTATCTTTGATCTTAAAAACTACGGGATAATGCTAAATATCTAAAAAGGTTTTGGGACTTGGACTTTTTAGGCACAGTAGACAAAGATTAGTAAAAAATATTTTAATTACAAAAATTCACATACAAGACCACAACATATTCTAAAACATCCACATTAACATTATTGTACAAAGTTATACATGATACCGCTGCTGAGTATAACCAAAAAAATACAAAAGCAACGGGATGAAAAAGAAGCCATTCCTTATTCCTATGGTATATAGTCCACAGGCATGGTTCAAAAGCAGGTAGGTGGTGTAGTGATGTAAACGATATTGAATAGAGCAATATTGTTTACATCAGTACACCGCCTACCTGCTTTTGAACCATGCTTGTGGACTATATACCATAGGAATAAGGAATGACGTCCTTTTCATCCCTTTGCCTTCGTATTTTTTTTGGTTCTACGCAGCAGCGGTATCATGTATAACTTTGTACAATAATGTCAATGTGGATGTTTTAGAATATGTTGCGGTCTTATATGTGAATTTTTGTAATAAAAATATTTTTTACTAATCTTTGACTGCTTTGCCTAAAAAGTCCAAGTCCCAAAGCCTTTTGATATTTCCCAAATTATAGGACATGCCACTTTATACTATTACTGTATCCACAGGATCACTCTGATTTGATACATTTAATCAATTGATACGGGATAATGGTGTTGTAACCCAAATAAAAAAAAAAACAACATAATAATATTCTTGATATCGCTAGGGGAAAAAAAAACCCTTGGAAAATTAGTTTACAATAAATCCATCGGTATCACCAGCAAAGCAGCTTCATTATCCCATTAAAGAAGAAGAGAATGTGCGCTGCATTTGGAGATTTCATAATGTGGCACATCCCGAATGTTAATTCTCCATTACGAGCGATAGTTTACAAGACCGACTGATTCTGGCTAGTCCTTGCTTCTGAGCATGCATGTTTGTACTTTGAACTTTTGTCCAACGGACTTGTGTACACACGCTCGGAAAATCCGAAAACAGACATTTGTCCACGGAGAGTCTGACAACAATTGTCCGATGGAGCATCAAACATTTCCCGTCGGTAAATCCGATCGTGTGTACGAGGCTTAAGAGATGTTGCGCAACTCTGCATCCAGATGGGGGGTGGGGTTCACTTAAGGTAGGGCTGTTTGTTTTGTTCATCTTACCCTGGTATGTTTTTTGGGGTTGGGTGGATGTTTTTTTTATATAAATAGTCACACTAAATGCTGTATGTGAATAAGATGATATGGTTACTCTACATGGGGTAGCAGTGTCCATAGCAGAACCATTTAGGAAGGTCAGTTTTGGTGGAGTACACATACTGCGTTATGCATTGTATGTGATTTTTTTTTTCTGTTTAAAAGTATATTTGTCCTGTATTTTGAAGTACAGTATGTCATCCTCTGAATGTTTTATTGTATAACTATTTGCATGTGAAAATAAAAATCATAAAAAAAAAAAGGGAGGCAAACAGAATAAGTGTGCATTTTCTGAAAGTGCACGTATCCTTTGAAGATGAATAAGAGTACAGGTTTTATTATCGTAAGTGCTTTGTAGTGCAATTCAGTTTGAATGTCACCCCCGACGTATTAAAGTAACGCATCTCTGATGCATCTGAATTGCAGCGACCGGCAATGAGATGTATGTTTGCAGCTCATTTAAATGATTAGGCTTCATTAACACAACACAACACATGTCACTGTACTACAGAGATGTGAGTTGGACCTTAAAGTTGCAGCTGGTTAAGATGTAAATATTTGAGTGTCCATAGCCCAACCACAGTTTTTTCTTAAAGTAGCAGGTTTTAAAAAAGGGTCTATTACATATCCCCATAATCCAGTGGATGAAAGTTGTGGTGCAGGGTACATTATATTGTCAAAATAATTGGGACACCTGCCTTTAAACGCACATTAAATTTAATGGCTACCCAGTGTTAGTCCGTAGAGTTCAATATTGAGTTGGCCCACCCTTTGCAGCTAAAACAGCTTCACAGTCCACAAGGTTTAGGAGTGCGACTATGAGAATGTTTGTTTGAAACATTCCCATAGACACACTCCTATACCTTGTGGACAGCCTTCCCAGAAGAGTTGAAGCTGTTATAGCTGTAAAGGGTGGGCCAACCCAATATTGAACCCTATGGGCGAATACTTTTCCCAATACTTTTGACAATGTAGTGTCTATACTTTATGCAATGCATTGCAGTATATATAGATCCATTCACATCTATTCCTGTCTCCTGAAGGAGTTTGCAACCCTATTTCCCTACAACCTTTATACTTAAACTGGGAACAATGTGGGAGGAAGCAAAATAGACTACTAGTTTGGAAACTGAAGCGTTCGGAAGAAACCCACAAAAAAAAAAAAAGGAAATACACAGAAACTGCACACAAAATGTGTTACTGGTGGGTCTGAACCCAGTAGTTATGGCAATGATGATAACTATGTAGCCACAATAATGTATTTTTTTGTCTTATAAGTAGTATGGTTGTACAATGTCTCTAGAAGCCATTTTTGAAGTGTTTCTACTGTATGTCAATTGCCCTGAACAACCATTGCCCAAATAGAGGGGTATACTGTATGTTATTGCTGGATGCAATGTACCGTTTTTAACAAGTTCACAGAATTCATTAATGCATTTCTTATGTTGGGATTTAGGGGAATTTGAGTCAAAGGTTTAACCTCTTCCTCTCTAACATTTTTTGGAGGGGGATAAAAGTTGCCTAATTCAAACTTTGCATCCAGAACAATGAATGGAAGTTGTAAAATCTGTACCGCAAAGAACACTTGGTTCCCCCCCCCCTCTCCCCGGTCCAGCAGATGAAGAAAGATTCCACTTCATGAATGTTGACACTTTGGCTACACATCTGTCGCCAAAGGCTTCTCTTATTCCCTAATTTTGGCCAATGGCCACTGAAGCTGTCTGCGCGACGGTCTCAATCCTTTCATGCTTTTTTCAAGAAAAAATATTCTTCTCTTTCTCATGCTCTTGTGACTAATACAAGCTGTCACATCATTAAAATACAGTGCTGTTGGGTCACGCTGCATTTCTTTTCAAAATTATTCTAAACATTATTTTTTTCAAGATAACAAGACAATGGGAAATAAAGGGCACAGACCCCATTATCTAACTAATTGCAATAGGCTATACACAGAAACTAGAGGGGCGTAGAATTTGGAAAGGCCATTATGTGACAGGGCTAGTCCTTTAAGGGATGGCGATGATTGTGCAATAGTTATATGGGACAAAAGAAGAAAAAAGCCAGTGGAAGGGGATGCATTGCTGTTTTGTGTGTTGTACAGATCTGCAACCTGTTTAGAAGGTTTAACCACTTCAATACAGGGCATTTTCACCCCCTTCCTGCCAAGGCCATTGCGCGGTCATGCAACACTGCACCCAAATGAAATTTTTATCTCTTTCCCCCCCACAAATAGAGCCTTCTTTAGGTGGTATTTGATCACCTCGGTTTTTATTTTTTGCGCTATAAACAAAAGAAGAGTGACACGTTTGAAAAAAAACACAATTTTTTACATTTTTTCTATAATAAATATCCCAATTTAAAAATAAACAAAATAATGTTTTCCTCAGTTTAGGCCGATATGAATTCTTCTACATATTTTTGGTAAAAAAGAAAGACTTAAATATGCTTACCAGAATGGTTGGACCTGACTGTCAGCGACAACAGGTCATTTGAGCAAAGATTATCCCAATGAGCAGATAGACCCAAAGCATCACAGGGATCCTGGAAGGGTATGGGTATGCTCCACTGGTCTCCCGATGGTGTTGAGGGCAGGGGAACCACTGGACCTCTCACATTCAACCAAATCTTGGTCTCCAGTTAAATGGATGGATCAAGTAACCAGAGATGTCTGTATAATGTCACCATTTTTGACCTGCGCTATTGGAGCCCCATTTTTTATTTTTCCCATGTTTTATGGATGAAAGCCTTTCTTTGGGTTCCGGTATTGGTTTCGGGTTATCCCTTTGGAGGGTACCCTATATTTTATCCACTCGTCCCCTTTGGATGCCTTGCTGACTTCTCTGGTTACTTGATCCATCCATATAACCGGAGACCAAGATTTGGCTGACTGTGAGAGGTCCAGTGGTTCCCCCGCCCTCAACTCCATCGGGAGACCAGCGGAGCATATCCACACCCTTCCAGGATTCCTGTGATAATCTTTGCTCGAATGACCTGTTGTTTCTGACAGTCAGGTCCAACCGTTCTGGTAAGCGTATTTAAGTCATATTATTAATTTAATCTCCATGTGTTGGTTCAAATCGCTTTTGTGACATTGTTACTGTGAGATTCTTCTGCCTCCATGATGGACACTTTTTCTTTTTAGTTTTATTGGTGGACTTTAACATTGTTTTTTTAACACCATTGAAGTTTTGTTTCATTATTTGTTTTTTTGTGATTTATACATATTTCACTGTTTTGATTATTTAGCGCTACACTTTTACCCACATCCTTTAGAATTTTTGTCACATTCTTGTGTAGCTGCTCACCATTTTTTGTTTTGTGTGTATGTGTGTATATATATATATATATATATATATATATATATATATATATATGTATATATATTATAAAATTTATTTTTAATTTTTTGGTAAGTGCAGTCATTTTTCTCCATTCACAATTATTAATTAGTAAAATATCAAATGGTGAATAGACAATAAAAATGGTGGTTAAAGCGGAGGGTCACACACAAATTGAACCTCTGCTTTTCGGAAACCTTCCCCTCCTCGGGTGTCACATTTGGCACATTTTCAGGGGGGAGGGGGGAAGGGGTCTCAAAGGGAAGGGGTCTCCTGTGCGGTCCTGGGAGGTTCCAATGTTTGCAAAGCCTGAATGGTACTTCTTCTAGATGCCTCTCTCCCAGGACTAGATCAGTAACCAAAAACCGCTCAAATGCATCAAACCAGGCATAAACGGGATTCAGAGGAAAAAAAGGGAGACTATAGTGTAGTATGCTTTTAAATCAAGCGTTTATTCCATGTAATCAAAAGAAAGACATGTACTCACAATAAATGTATAAAGCACGCACAGTGTACAAACAAGCATCAAGCTCAAGGCCAGGGCGTCACTTCCGGTGTTCGTATGTCCTACAAGTGTCGTCACGTGACATCAGGCATCAGTTTTCATGCCAGTTATGTTGATTTCATATGTTTTTTTTTTTCCCTGCAGTCTGTGAGTGATCTGCGAGTGTGCGTAGGTGTACACGTAGGTCTGTGAGTGGTCTGCGAGTGCACGTAGCTCTGCGAGTACCTGGGTATTGTCTTGAGTATTAGTGTTAGGAAGCTAGTTGTTAGGTAATTTGGACAGGGTATAGTCCCCAATCCTCGTTAAATTTAAATTTAGGTACGATGGTGTTGAGTGGCGACTTGTTGTACATCTTGCAGCATGTATGCGTTCCTTGACCATCTGATCGAGGGTGATAACTGCTGTGCAAAATGTAAGTGCATTGTTTCCCTGGAAGCCCAGGGTTCTGACTCTCGGGAAGCAACTGTCAGCACTGAGAAGTCCCTCCATACTAAAGGAGAGCCAGGAACTTACACGGCAGGTGCCGGCAGGGGCCAGCACAGAGGCGGGTGGAGACAAAGAGGTGCAGGCACTAGCAAAGAGTAGATGGAAGAGTAGAGGGGTAAGTGCCGGGAGAACTCCTCCAGTTGAGAGTGTGGGGGGGGGAAGTGAAAAGAAAGATTCTGGTGGTAGGGGACTCAATTCTTAGAAGGACAGAGAGGGCAATCTGTGACAAAGACCTGAAGTGCCAAACTGTATGTTGTCTACCAGGCGCTCAGGTTCGATACACCATGGATCTGGTGGACAGATTACTGGGAGGGGCTGGGGAAGACCCAGCTGTCACTGTGTACATTGGCACCATGACAGAGGCAGATGGAGTGTCCTAAAGAACGATTTCCGGAACTTAGGAGCTAAATTGAGGAAAAGGACCTCCAAGGTAGTATTCTCAGGAATATTACCGGTACATCGAGCCACACCAGAAAGGAAGTAAACAAATGGCTGAAGAGCTGCTGTAGTAAGGAGGGGTTTGGGTTCCTGGAGGACTGGGATGACTTCTCATTCGATAACCGGTACTATAGAAGGGACGGACTGCATCTAAATGAGGGTGCAGATGAGCTGGAAATGAAGATGGCTGAAAAGTTAGAGAGATTTTTAAACTAGGCGATGGGGAGAGTGCAGAGGTAGAGATAGTCAGCGCGGAACATATTCCAAAGGGTAGTATTGGGGGCATTGGTGGTAGGTTGGCCAAAGCACATAAACCCAAGATAAGTATAATAGCAAGGCCTAGTTGCAATCTCGGAATACCCAATAAGAGGATAATATGCGACCGGGATAAACCATGTGGCATGTTCACCAATGCCAGGAGCCTGTTGGACAAGATGGGTGAACTAGAGATACTGTTGTACGAGGAGGATTTGGATTTTGTGGGAATTTCAGAGACCTGGTTCAACAGCTTGCATGGTTGGCTGGCAAACATTCAAGGGTATGCCCTTTATTGCAAGGCTAGAGAGGGTAAAAAGGGGGGAAGAGTATGCCTATATATCAAGAATAATGTACAAGTGAATGTTAGAGATGACATCACTAAGGGAGCTAGGGAGGAGTTGGAATCCTTATGGGTAGACCTCCAAAGGGATGAAGCTAAGGGGGAAAATACTGGGAGTATGCTATAGACCCCCTAACCTGAGGGTTACAAAATATGATACCAACATCCCAAGATTCCGGCCCCCCGGCGCCGGCGGCGCGCTCCCGATGGCAGGGCGGCATTGAATATTGGACGTACATGTACGCCAATATGCCTGCCCGTGCCATTCTGTCGACATACATCGTCGTGCGCTGGTCGGGAAGTGGTTAAAGAAAGCAACCATAATTGGAATAGAAAAGGCTGTCCCTTGCCGTCATGCTGCAGAGTAGGTTCCTTGTATTGTGTGAAAGCAGTGGTCTCTGTGCAGAGGTCTGAGGTTCCCCCCTGCTGAGTCAAACATAGCTCTGCATTCAGCAATTCTAATGCTTCCTATTGATTGGAGAGCTCTAGCTCTGACTCAGATAATGCCTAAATCCAAGAGTTGAGCCCCTTTCACACTTGTGCGACTTGTCCTGCAACTTGGGATGCAGAGTCGCACGACAAGTCGTACCCCATGATTTCCAATGAGTACTGTTCATATCTGTGTGAATTCAAAGTAGTCCCTGCTCTACCTTGGTCTGACTTTTATGCGACTTGAGGTCCATAGACCTCAAGATTGCACAGGCATTGCTTCAAGTTGCGTGACTTTCAGGTCACACAAGTGTGAGAGGGGCCTTGAGTTAATCTTGGTGAGATTTGTGTATTTTTTTTCCTGATCGGTGCATTGTGAACGTTTAGCTTCCTGTAATAAAGACCGTTCACTGCCGCTCTCGGTCCTTGTGCAGGGTGACTGGTCTTGTCTCCACCCCTCTTGTAGTTTTCTGCAGGCAGCATGTAGTGGGGGGTGCCTGCCGAGTCCCTCTCACAGTTCTGTCTGCACAGGCTATGTAGAGCACTGAGATTTTTTTACTGCCACATCTATATGATATTAGCAGAGCTTGTAAAGTAATTTGGGGCACACAGCATGGATTTACATCCTTTGTGGCTATTGAGGAATATATATAACTACTTGCCGACCACTCGCAGTAAATAAAATGCAAGCAGGCGGCAGGTACAGTCATGATCATGTACATGTATGTGATGACCTTCTTCAGGGTTTGGGACGTGCATGCACGGGCCACCTGCCAACCCCTGCTCCCCTGCTGTGATTGGACACAGCACGAGTTTGGCAGCTGATTTCAGCCAATGATGTAGCTGATCGGCTGTGTCCAATCACACAGAGTTCTGTGTTTACAAACGCACAGAACTCTGTATATTATGTATTGTGTATTGTGAGCAGGGATCTGGCTGTTTTTCTCCCAGAAATGCAGGGAGAAAAAACAGCCAGATTTTAATTAAAAGCGGCACACAGTTAGCCCCTTGACTGCCCCTAGGTGATAACCCCTTCCCAGCCAGTGTCAGTACAGTGTCAGTGTACAGTTTTATCACTGACCTCTGTGTAAGTGTCACTAGGGACATCAGTGTCAGTTAGTGACCCTCCCTAGTGTCTGTTAACTGTAGATTGCCCCCCCCCCCCACCCTGTCACAGTCACAGTTACTGATCACTGCCATTACTAGTATAGCATTTATAGCTGTGTAAATTATAGTATATATACCATAGTTTGTAGATGCTATAATGTTTTCACAAACCAATAATATACACTTACTGGGTTTTTTTTTTTTTTTACCAAAGACATATAGCAGAATACATTTTGGCCTACATGTATGAAAAAAAATATGATTTTACTGGATATATTTTATATAAATATTTGCTAAATAGCAAAAAATGCCCTGGTCATGAAAGGGGTAAAATCTTCTACATGTCACGTGGTTAAATGAATGTTTTTGTGCTTGGATTGTGCTTTGTTCAGCTTTTTGCTAATCCAGCTGTAAAATGTTTTTCGAACAACAACTGTGTACATCTTCTGGACTTTCACAAGTAACAACAATAAATAATGAGTCAGCGCATGTAAACCATCTATGCAGAGCTGTCAGTGATGTGACAGAAAGCAGATGCAGTTTTGTTGTAAGTGGCGGTCACACAATTGGAGGGCAATTTACTAAATCTTGAGATGTTGTTTGTGTTTGGAGCCTGTTTGTCAAAAGCTGCAATCTGCCTTTGACAGATGACTGCTGTTTCTAAAAACACACTCTGTGGTGGAGGGTTTTGTCCTGTTGATTTAGCGCTACCACAATTGTCAGTCGAGGGAAAGTAGCGGAGAGCTTTGTAATGAAACTCTGAGGAATGGATAGCAGCCTATTAAGATTGTTTGTTCTGTTCTTCCATACTCTACTGGAAGTATAAAAATTAGAATCAAAGATTCCAATATTCATGGGATAGATTGCGATGGGCGCACTCACAAATGCGCACTATTTGCAGATGATCTGCTTTTGTTTATCACCTCGCCCATAATTTCCCTCCCTAATTTAACTCAGACTTTCAATCAGATGCTATGAACATCAGTTTGCCTGCGTCCCTGATTTCCAGACTACAAGACGCATTTCCTTTTACCTGGAGCCTGAGGGCTACAGTGTCTTGCGAAAGTATTCGGCCCCCTTGAACTTTTCAACCTTTTGCCACATTTCAGGCTTCAAACATAAAGATATAACATTTTTATTTTTTGTGAAGAATCACCAACAAGTGGGACACAATTGTGAAGTGGAACGAAATCTATTGGATTTTTGAAACTTTGGGGGCGTGCAAAATTATTCAGCCCCCTTGCGTTAATACTTTGTAGAGCCACCTTTTTCTGCGATTACAGCTGCAAGTCGCTTGGGGTATGTCTCTATCAGTTTTGCACATCGAGAGACTGAAATTCTTGCCCATTCTTCCTTGCAAAACAGCTCGAGCTCAGTGAGGTTGGATGGAGAGCGTTTGTGAACAGCAGTTTTCAGCTCTTTCCACAGATTCTCGATTGGATTCAGGTCTGGACTTTGACTTGGCCATTCTAACACCTGGATACGTTTATTTGTGAACCATTCCTTTGTAGATTTTGCTGTATGTTTGGGATCATTGTCTTGTTGGAAGATAAATCTCCATCCCAGTTTCAGGTCTTTTGCAGACTCCAACAGGTTTTCATCCAGAATAGTCCTGTATTTGGCTGCATCCATCTTCCCCTCAATTTTAACCATCTTCCCTGTCCCTGCTGAAGAAAAGCAGGCCCAAACCATGATGCTGCCACCACCATGTTTGACAGTGGGGATGGTGTGTTGAGGGTGATGAGCTGTGTTGCTTTTACGCCAAACATATCGTTTTGCATTGTGGGCAAAAAGTTGGTGTTAAGGTTTTCAGATGGTGAGTCTGACTTAGTGGAAGGGGACCTCCCTTACGGCTCTGGTTCTGGTCTCACTGGAATGGGGACAGGGAGACCGGAGCACAGCGGGGTAGGAGAGTCCAGCCAGGTGCAGCAGCAGGTACTGAGTAGAAGAGGATCCTCTGGAGCAGGAACTCACTGTAGCAGGAGAGCAGCTAGGAGAAGACTGCAGACCGTGGAAACAGGATGGATGGCACTTCAGGATGCGAGGTAGCAGATGCAGAAGCAGGCAGGAGCCGGCAGAGGTGTCAGGTACAAGCAGAGGTTCGGCAACAGGTAAACAGTCCAAGAAGGGTCAAACAAGCCGGGGTCGGAGCAGGAGAGGTCAACAAGGTCAGACGGAGCCGGGTCAGGTATCAGACAGGTAGCAGACGGATAAACAGGTTACTTCAGGCACAAGCTGCAGACGAACAGCACGGAACATCTGCAGCTGTTCCTTTAAAAAGGGCCACTGGCGCCAATAGCGCTAACGCGCACACGTGCGTGCGTGTGCCGCGCGCACATCCGAACGACGTGCACCCGCTCGCGCTCGGAGACGCGCGTGCCCACGACGACCCGCGGCACGAATGCGCGTGCGCGAACGTAAACCCGATCGTGCAGAACGGACGGATTCCTGACATTGCCCCCCCACAAGGGGCAACCTCCGGGTGCCCCCCCACAAGGGGCAACCTCCGGGTGCCCCCCCACAAGGGGCAACCTCCGGGTGCCCCTAACGATTCTCTTCTCAGGGTGTGCAGCAAAAAAGGCCTGAATTAATCTATCTGCATGTAGGTTAGCAGCAGGTTCCCATGAATTATTTTCCGGACCATAACCCTTCCATTTAATTAAAAACTGACCTTGTCCATGACGTCTTCTGAAATCCAGAATGGCCTCCACTTCATATTCCTCATTGCCATCAATCAACACAGGATCAGGAGGACCTGTTCCTCTACCGGGAAAAGGGTCAGGTACAGCAGGCTTAAGCAGAGCTACATGGAAGACCGGGTGTATTTTAATGGAAACAGGTAAGGACAGTTCATATGATACTTCATTGATCCTCCTCTTAACTGGAAATGGACCCAGAAATTTGGGTGCCAACTTCTTAGAGGGGCAAGCTAATTTCAAGTTAGAAGTGGAAAGCCATACCTGGTCCCCGACTTGAAGAATCAATTCTCCCCTTCTTCCCCGATCGAAGTTTCTCTTGCTATCCGCCTGAGCCTTGGTTATGGTCTCTTGTAGGATTTGGTTATTCCGCTGAAGAAAAGATACAGTGTCCTGTACCGCTGGAACGTGGGATTCTGAAACAATATCAGGAAGAAAAGACAGGTTAAAACCAAAATTAGCAAAAAACGGGGATTGGCCAGTGGTAGCATGGCTGGCATTGTTGTAGGCGAATTCCGCCAACGGTAAGAGGGAAACCCAATCGTCCTGAACAAAGGATGAAAAGCATCTAATGTATTGCTCGAGGGTTTGGTTAGTGCGTTCCGTTTGTCCGTTGGTCTGCGGGTGGTAGGCGGAGGATAAGGCCAATTCTATTTTCAGGGCCTCACATAAGGCTCTCCAGAAACGAGAGGTGAATTGCACCCCCCTATCGGAAACAATATTGGAGGGTACCCCGTGAAGCCTGACTATCTCCTTGATGAAGATGTGAGCCGTCTCCGATGCGGTGGGAGTTCCCTTCAAGGGTCGGAAATGGGCCATCTTAGACAAACGGTCACAGATCACAAAGATGGCTGTACAGTTCTCAGAAGGAGGGAGTTCCACAATAAAGTCCATTGTAATCATCCGCCAGGGGCGGTTGGGTACGGGAAGTGGTTTAAGCAGACCCCAGGCCCGGTTTCTGGGGACCTTATTCCGACTACACACGGGGCAGGAATTCACATATTTCTTGCAATACTCTCTCATGCCTGGCCACCAGAAGGAGCGCTGTACAAGCTCCAGAGTCTTGCGGACACCAAAGTGCCCGGCGAGCGGGTGATCGTTAAGGAGACCCAAGACCTTTATTCGGACGTCTTCCGGGACAAAGATTAGATTGTCCTTCCAAAGCAGACCTTCTCTGGAAATGAGCGTAACTCCTGGAGGACTGGAGGATACGAGGGAAGCTCTCTTTAACAGGGACAAAAGGTCAGGCTGGACAAGCAAAAAGGTGTTAGCAGGGAGGATGGTATCAGGGGGTGCGATGTCCTTGGAGCTATCGAACATGCGGGAAAGCGCATCCGGCTTTACGTTTCTTGACCCGGGGCGGTAGGTAATATGAAAGCAGAACCGAGAGAAAAAGAGGGCCCAACGGGCCTGCCGAGGTTTCAGACGTTTAGCGGTACGGAGGTACTCGAGGTTCTTGTGGTCTGTGTACCAGTAAATATCTCCACTCCTCCAACGCAGACTTGATGGCGAGTAACTCTCGGTCCCCCACATCATAATTTCTCTCTGCCGGAGAAAGTTTGCGAGAAAAGAACCCCACGGGGTGCATCAGGTCATCTTTACCTTGACGTTGGGAGACCACCGCCCCTACTGCTACCTCAGAAGCATCTACCTCCAGGATAAAGGGTCTTGACGGATCCGGGTGACTGAGAACGGGAGCAGAGGTGAACAGGTTCTTGAGTTTCTTGAAGGCGGCCTGCGCTTCAGGTCCCCAATGAAAACGTACATTTTGTTTGGTGAGCTGAGTGATGGGAGCGATAATGGCCGAGAACCCTTTAATGAACCTTCTATAAAAATTGGCGAAGCCCACAAAGCGCTGGATCCCCTTTTTATCAGTGGGGGCTGGCCATTCGAGAACAGCAGAAACCTTTTGCAGGTCCATCTTGATGCCTGCTGGAGAGATTTCAAGGCCGAGAAATTGGATATTCTGCTGCTCAAATTTACATTTCTCGGCTTTAGCGTAAAGTCCGTGTTGCCGGAGCAGCACTCTGCTGACGTGCCCACGATGCTGTTCCAGGGACCCGGAAAAGATTAGAATGTCGTCTAGGTATACAATGACGAAAATGTCCAGAAAGTCTCGGAAGACATCATTTATCAGGTGCTGGAAAGTGGCCGGGGCATTACAAAGTCCGAAGGGCATTACTAAGTACTCGTAATGCCCAAAACGAGTTCGAAACGCAGTCTTCCACTCGTCGCCTGCTCGTATTCTGACCAGATTGTAAGCTCCCCTCAAGTCCAACTTAGTGAAAATAGTAGCTGACCTTAGTTTCTGAAAAAGCTCCGGAATCAGTGGTAGGGGATAACGGTTCTTAATTGTGATTCTATTCAGCTCCCGGTAGTCCACACAGGGTCGAAGGGTCTGATCTTTCTTTGTAATGAAGAATATTCCGGCACCGGCAGGAGATGTGGAATGGCGGATGAACCCCTTCTTAAGGTTCTCGGTGATATAGACCTTTAGGGCTTCCTGCTCTTTCTCAGACAAAGGGAAGACACGCCCGAACGGGATTTCTGCCCCAGGAAGGAGCTCGATGGGACAATCGTAGGGGCGATGTGGGGGAAGAGAATCAGCCCCCCGTTTACTGAAAACATCCAGAAACTCTTGGTAGGGCTCTGGAACTGACTGACATAAGTCCTGGTCTGGGTCCAGACAGAGGAGCGTTCTGGACTGTACAGAAGCTCCAGGAAGGCAGTGATCCTGGCAGTAAGAGGAGAGGAATCTCACTTCCCCGGAAGACCAGTCGACGGAGGGGTTATGTGCCTGCAGCCACGGAATACCCAGGATCACAGGAAAAAGTGGTGATGAGATGACGTCCAGGGTTAGCAGTTCCGTATGTTGGCAGGAAGTGGTGGCTGGTAGTGGAAGAGTCTCCTGGGTGACTCGGCCAGACTTAATTTGTGAACCATCGGCCAGGAAGATGGAAAGTTCATGGGGCTTTTTCCGAAGAGGGATGGAGTGCAGGTTGGTGAATGCAGCGTCGATGAAACAGCCGCAGGCCCCTGAGTCAAGGATAGCGCTGACGTGAATCGTTCTTCCCTGCAGCTGAAATGAGAGCAGAAGAGCAACATGGAAAGTGTTGGAAGGCAGGGTTACAGGGTTGTGAGACACAGAAGAAAGGCACTTACGTGTCTTAACAGGGCAGTTGGTCACGTAATGTCCAGGGCCGCCACAGTATAGGCACAAGTTCATCTGCCGGCGGCGGGCTCGCTCTTCAGGTGACAGGGAAGGCCGGAGTAATCCGAGCTGCATGGGTTCTTCAGACATTTGGGCAACACTGGCAGGCCTCCCTTGAGGGGATGGAGTGAAGAAGGGTGCTGAAGAAGGGGTCCTGGCGGACATCCAGGCTGGTCTTTGGGGTTGGGTGGAACATTCCGCCCTACGCTCACGGAGTCTCCTATCAATCCGAATGGCCAAAGCGATTAAGTCCTCCAAAGAATCTGGGATTCCGACACGGGCCAATTCATCTTTAAGGCCCTCTGACAGGCCCATGCGGAATTGATGTCTTAGGGCCGACTCGTTCCACTGGGTATCTGCTCTCCAGCGTCTAAAGTCCGAGACATAGTCCTCTGCCGACCTTCGGCCTTGCTGGAGCGCAGTTAATGCAGATTCCGCGGTAGCGGACCGCTGGGGATCATCGTAGAGCTGAGCCATCCCCTCGAAAAAGGTAGAAAGGGTCTGGGTGAGAGGACTGTCATTTTCCAGAAGGTGATGGGCCCAGGACTGGGGCTCTCCTTGCAAAAGGGAGATAACGAAACCCACTTTAGTAGCCTCCAGAGAAAAAGTCCTAGGCTGCAGAGCAAAGTACAGTTGGCAGGCGTTACGAAAGGCCCGGAACTTGGAGCGGTCCCCGGAAAACCTCTCTGGGATGGGAACCCTAGGTTCAGGTGGAAGCATCATCACGGCCGTTTGAATGGCTGGCTGAACAGGAGGAGGCTGAGGAGCGGTGATTGGAGGACCGGAGGTAGACAGATGTTGCACACGTTCCTCCAGCCTGGAGTAACCATCCTGAAGGGACTTCACGGCTTGAGTCAGGGCCGCAAGGTGCGAGCAGATCTCCTTCATGGCGGAGGCCCCTTCCGCAGACTCAGACATGGGCTGTTCGTACTGTTAAGGTTTTCAGATGGTGAGTCTGACTTAGTGGAAGGGGACCTCCCTTACGGCTCTGGTTCTGGTCTCCCTGGAATGGGGACAGGGAGACCGGAGCACAGCGGGGTTGGAGAGTCCAGCCAGGTGCAGCAGCAGGTACTGAGTAGAAGAGGATCCTCTGGAGCAGGAACTCACTGTAGCAGGAGAGCAGCTAGGAGAAGACTGCAGACCGTGGAAACAGGATGGATGGCACTTCAGGATGCGAGGTAGCAGATGCAGAAGCAGGCAGGAGCCGGCAGAGGTGTCAGGTACAAGCAGAGGTTCGGCAACAGGTAAACAGTCCAAGAAGGGTCAAACAAGCCGGGGTCGGAGCAGGAGAGGTCAACAAGGTCAGACGGAGCCGGGTCAGGTATCAGACAGGTAGCAGACGGATAAACAGGTTACTTCAGGCACAAGCTGCAGACGAACAGCACGGAACATCTGCAGCTGTTCCTTTAAAAAGGGCCACTGGCACCAATAGCGCTAACGCGCACACGTGCGTGCATGTGCCGCGCCCACATCCGAACGACGTGCACCCGCTCGCGCTCGGAGACGCGCGTGCCCACGACGACCCGCGGCACGAATGCGCGTGCGCGAACGGAGACCCGATCGTGCAGAACGGACGGATTCCTGACAGTTGGATTTTGGTTTCATCTGACCAGAGCACCTTCTTCCACATGTTTGGTGTGTCTCCCAGGCGGCTTGTGGCAAACTTTAGACGAGACTTTTTATGGATATCTTTGAGAAATGGCTTTCTTCTTGCCACTCTTCCATAAAGGCCAGATTTGTGCAGTGTACGACTGATTGTTGTCCTATGGACAGACTCTCCCACCTCAGCCCTAGTTCTCTGCAGTTCATCCAGAGTGATCATGGGCCTCTTGGCTGCATCTCTGATCAGTCTTCTCCTTGTCTGAGCTGAAAGTTTAGAGGGACGGCCAGGTCTTGGTAGATTTGCAGTGGTCTGATACTCCTTTCGTTTCAAAATGATCGCTTGCACAGTGCTCCTTGGGATGTTTAAAGCATGGGAAATCTTTTTGTATCCAAATCCGGATTTAAACTTCTCCACAACAGTATTACGGACCTGCCTGGTGTGTTCCTTGGTCTTCATGATGCTCTCTGCGCTTTCAACAGAACCCTGAGACTATCACAGAGCAGGGGCATTTATACAGAGACTTGATTACACACAGGTGGATTCTATTTATCACCATCAGTCATTTAGGACAACATTGGATCATTCAGAGATCCTCGCTGAACTTCTGGAGTGAGTTTGCTGCACTGAAAGTAAAGGGGCCGAATAATTTTGCACGCACCACTTTTCAGTTTTTTATTTGCTAAAAAAAGTTTAAAATATCCAATAGATTTCGTTCCACTTCACAATTGTGTCCCACTTGTTGGTGATTCTTCACAAAAAATTAAAATTTTATATCTTTATGTTTGAAGCCTGAAATGTGGTAAAAGGTTGAAAAGTTCAAGGGGGCCGAATACTTTCGCAAGGCACTGTATGTCCCTTACTTAGGGATTCAGTTGACACTCTTGGTATCTTATCTTTTTTTATAAAGCCAACTATCCCCCTTTATATGAGAATCTGGAGGAGGATCTTCAGAGATGGGCAGGTCATGATTTGTCCTGGTGGGGTAAGATTCATTTTATTCACTACATATATCGATATTTCAATAGAAATTGGTGCACTATGTGTGGGGTGGCAAGGGTCATAGACTCTCCAAACAAGTCTTATTTGCACATAAAACGGCAGGCGGCCTAGGTCTCCCCCATCTGGCCAGGTATTACCAGGCAGCACAAGTAGCCCAGCTCTCCACAGTATATGCTTGGATGGAAAAGCTGGATTTGATAGTGATTGAATGGATGTCGGGGAGCGAGTACCTCTGGATTATGTCAAATGGCAAATGGCAAAGTGCAGAGCGCCCATATTGGCTCCCACTATCTAATGCTTTGGCTGTCTAAGATGGAGTGTGAAACATTCCCAATATGGTCTCAACTTTTCATTCTCTAAACCATCTGTTTAATAATCTTGCAACCCCCCCTCCCCCCCCAGTCAGGAACCTGAGACTTTCCGCTGGTGGCTCAATAAAGGCCTATACAGAATTGGGCACCTTGTGACCCCTCGAGGCCCATTTTCACTAGCCCATTGTTGATCCAAATTGAAAATGCCCTTGTCGAAAATCTTTTGATTTCTTCAGATTTCTAATTTCTTGCATTCCCTAGGTCTGTCAGTGACTAAGGATTCTATGGTCACCCCCTATGAGACATGGTGTAGCCAGGAAGCAGGACTTAAGGGAGGCATATCTACCATCTATAGGCTGCTGCTTGACTCCTGACAAATTTCCCTATATACGGCATGGGATTCAGATCTAGCCTCCTACAGTGATATGGTACGTTGTCACTCTTCCGTCCATTTGGCTTAAAAGGTTATTTTGAATGTTTCCCTAGTGGAAGCCAATGTCAAAGTACTGGCTAGGTAGTACATGGTACCTTTCCGTTTGTCGAGGCTTTATCTGTCTTCCTCACCCCTATGTTTTTGAGGATGCCATACGCTTGGCACTATGTATCCTATATGATGGGAGTGTCCGAGATTACGGGGTTTGTGGAATAAGGTGTTTGCTTTGATGCGGAAGGTTGAGCATCTTTCCCGCTCCAAGCAGCAACTGATCTTCTTTATGCTCTTGGCTGCAAAACTTTCTATAGCCATTCCTAGAAAAAGACTTTGGTCTTTATCTCACTATATAGAGGAAAGGTGTCTTGGATAATGCTCAACCAACAAATTGCCAGTGTGGTCAATGATGCTGCTAAGCAATTTGAGGCTATCTTGAGCCCCTGGGCATGTGAAGCTGTAGGGGATCCAAACAAGTTCAGTTCTCCCCCTGGGAGCTTCGCTAATTGTTTTTGCTCTCTGGGTTTCTCTCCCTACTCTTTTCCATTTCCCCTTTTGTCTTTACTCCATTATTTTCTGTCATGTCTGAGGTTCCTCTTGGTAGGGACTTCTCCTCTATTACAGTGGTTATATTTGGTACTCATGGCTCCTTTTTTGTGTGCATTTTGCATAGTGAATTGAGAAGTTTCTCCTTGACGTAAGTTTTGTAATGATTTTTCTAAAATCTTTGTCCTTTCTACTGTCGTTAAGGACATGCACGAGGCTACTCGGCTTCACAATGTTAATTTTTCTTTTCTCCATTTTTAACAATTGTTCTGGTTTTGGAGCGATGTTTATCATTCATTGTATTTGTAAAGCTTGTGCCAGAGTCCTGGCTGTTGTAACGCTAATGTCATTTTCTCTTTGTCAGACTTCAAATTTTCAATAAAAATGATTGAAAGAAAAAAGTAGGATCAGGCTGCTATCGTCAAAAAGAACAATTTTCTTTTAAAAATATTAAGTTCATGTGGCCAAGATTGGGCATGGCAATGTGAGCCTGACTTTGTGACAACGTTCTAAAATTAAACCTCAGGACTCAGAAATATTGCCAATCGCATTCCTCCTGTATTGAATTGTAATGTAACTGTATGGTCTGCCCTCACATTGTAAGGAGCTGCGTGAACTGTTGGCACTATATAAATCCTGTAAAATAATAATCATGGCAAATAGTCTAATTTGAGCTGTTTTTCTAGTAAATGGGTTTCTAAACTTTTCAGTACATGGGTTGCATCATATTTAACAAATATTTGGGGATTGTAAAAAAAAATTGTATATATATGAGTGAATAGTAAATTAACCACTTGACAACTGGGCACTTAAACCCCCCTCGTGACCAGACCAATTTTCAGCTTTCAGTGCTCTCACGCTTTGAATGACAATTACTCAGTCATGCAACAGTGTACCCAAATGAATTTTTTGTCCTTTTTTTCATACAAATAGAGCTTTCTTTTGGTGGTATTTGATCACCTCTGGGTTGATTTTTTGCGCTATAAATGAAAAAAAGACCGAAAGTTTTGAAAAATAAACACATTTTTCTTTGTTTCTGTGATAAAATTTAGCAAATTATTAATTTTTCTTCATAAATTTTGGCCACAATTTATACTGCTACATATATTTAGGAAAAATAACCCAAATTAGTGGATATTATTTGGTCTGTGAAAGTTAGAAAGTCTACAAGCTATGGTGCAAATCATAAAAAATTGATCACACCTGATGTACTCATTTCTTGCGACCCAAACAAACCAGGAAAGTACAAATACCCCCTAAATGACCGCTTTTTGGAAAGTAGACATTTCAATGTATTTAGTAAGAGGCATGGGGAGGTTTTTGGTGTTGTAATTTTTTCCCCACAATTCTTTGCAAAATTAAGAGGTTTTTTTTCCCCCCACAAAATTGTCATTGTAATAGGTTATTTCTCTCACGTTGCATGTGTATACCACAAATGACACCCCAAAATAAATTCTGCTACTCCTTCTTAGTATTACGATACCACGTGTGTGGGACTTTTCCACAGCCTAGCCACTTAGAGAGGCCCAACATGCAGGGAGCGCCATCAGTTGTTCTAGGAGCATAAATTACACATCTAACTTGTTGACTACCTATTACACATTTAAAGGCCCTGGAGCACCAGGACAGTGACACGTGACACTGACGTGGCACTGATGACAGATGGCACTGATACGTGGCACTGATGACAGATGGCACTAATATGTGGCGCTGGTGACACATGGCACTAATATGTGGCACTGATGACAGATGGCACTGATACGTGGCACTGATGACAGATGGCGCTTATACGTAGCACTGATGACAGATGGCACCTATACGTGGCACTGGGTACAGATGGCAGTGACATGTATTGTGGGCACTTTATTATTATTTTTTTTTACTCACTGCTGCTGCAGCCGTTCATCTCTCCCTCCTCACACGCTGTCTCTGTGTGAGGAAGGAGAGCCGGCGATGAGAGATGATCTCATATGTTTACATTTGGGATCATCTCTCACTGGACACGCCGATCGCGCTGTAAACAGCAGCTGGGATTGGCCATTTACAGCGATCGGTGACTGGCTGTGTCCAAGGCACATGGCCAGCACAGAATTTCCCCGATGCGTGCTCCCGCATTGCGGAAGTAAACAGGAGGACGTCCAGGGACAGCCTCCCGGCAATTGGCGTCCGTGCTGCAGCCGTCTTTCGGCTATAGCGCGGGCGCCTAATGGTTAATACTTTTTATTTGGATCTTTATTTTATTCAGCATGATGTCATTCAGAGCACAAGAGAAGGAACTTAAGTACTTCCTGTCCTTAAGGTGTACCCGACTATAGAGCCGCTGGATTCGCTTTACAGGCGGTGGAAGTGGTCCCTCCATAAACGTAAGGTATTTGGACAAAATGTTTTTAACCACTTCCCTACCCACCCATAGACATATGACATCCACAGATGGGCTCTCCCATCCTGGGCGGGCGTCATATGACCTCCTCGGTTTCCTGGCGGTATTGGAGGGGGCATGTGCCGCAGCACCGAGGAGCCGATGCACCCGCCCGGCGGCCACGATGACCGCCGGGCACTCGGGATCACTTGTTACAGAGCAGGGCGGTGGATCTGTGTGTGTAAATACTCAGATCCATGTCCTGTAAAGGGAGAGGAGACTGATCGTGTGTTACTTGTATATAGGGAAACCGATCGGTCTCCTCCCCAAGTCAGTCCTCTCCCTCCGCAGTTAGAATCACTCCCTAGGTAACACATTTAACCCCTCTATCGCCCCCTAGTGTTAACGCCTTCCCTGCCAGTGACATTTATACAGTAATCTGCATTTTTATAGCACTGATTGCTGTGTAAATGTGAATGGTCCCAAAATAGTGTCAAAAGTGTCTGATATGTCGGCCGCAATGTCAAAGTCATGTTAAAATCGCAGATCACCACCATTACTAGTAAAATAATAATAATAATAAAAATGCCATAAAACTATCCCCTATTTTGTAGGCGCAAACCAATCAATATACGCTTATTGCAATTTTTGTACTAAAAATATGTAGACGAATAGGTATCGGCCTAAACTTTTTTGTTTGTTTTTTAAATGAAAAATAATAAAAAATGCAGAGGTCATCAAATACCACCAAAAGAAAGCTATATTTGTGGGGAAAAAAATATTGATAAAATAATAAAAAAAAATTCATATGTGTATAGTGTTGCATGACTGCCCAATTGTCATTCAAAATGTTACAATGCTGAAAATTGGCCTGGGCAGGGAGGGGGGTGAAAATGCCCTGTATTGAAGTGGTTAATAAAGATCAGATAGATTGCGGCTAGTAAGATACACATTTTAAAGTAAATTTTATTGGATAATATAAACTGCAAATTGCAAGAACATCCTGAAAAAGGGTGAGGACTATTGGACAATGAGTAGGTGTCACATGTGAACAGACCGTGAAAATATAAAAACCGTTAGGCCGCGTACACACGCGGGGACTGTTCGTTCAACTTTGTCCGCTGAACAGTGTTTCGGCGGACAGTCCGCTCGTGTGTGGGCTTCAGCGGACAGTTTCAGCGGACAGTTTGACGAACAAAGTTTTTCGGAAATCCCGAAAAACTGTCCGCTGAAACTTGGTTTGAGCGGACAGTCCCCGCGTGTGTAGGCTTGTTCGTCAAACTAAGTTCCGCGCATGCTCAGAAAGAATTTATACGCCGAAGGTTGCATTGCAGTGTATAGGACGTCGTTTTCTAGTCCCGTCGTACATGCCGTTCACGTCATCGCGCAGGGTTTCAGCGGACTGTTCGTTCGTCGTGTGTGGCCAAGTCCGTCCATGCTAATTTTGAGCGGACTGTCTGCTGAAACTGTTTGACGAACAAAGTTGAGCGAACAGTCCCCGCGTGTGTACGCGGCCTTAATGGCTACCATCACTGTGTGACTCTGTTACTCACCTGCAAAAATACGTGCCATGGTCAGAGGGTGATTGCTTTAGTTAAAGCAAACATTCTCCGTGTTGTAATTCCATTTGTTACCAGGCTGACCTCATTTTGTTCTCGAAGGTGACAGCTGTCAAACAATCGTAACCAAATGAATGGACTTTTGAAATCTGAATTGGAACAAAATACATCAATAAAGGGAGTGAGTAAACAAACAGAAGATAGATTACCCCTATTACAGTGACACGAAAACATTTTGATTAATGTGTTAGTTTCCCACTGTTCTGGGAATATGTTCTTTGTTCCTAGACTTCAGCTTTCATATGTTCATTCCTCAACATTCTTTGTAGATTTTTTATGAGCAAAATATTACTCAGTTTCCTGCTTTTATATAAGTGCACAATAATTGCAAGTCTCGTTCAGAACTAAAGTAATTGACAAAAACAGAATCCATGTAGGGCCCATGTCACACTGATGCTGATGGCAGCGTGTCAGCAACAGGATTGCTAAAAGAGCAACAGGAACACTTACCTGCTACAAATATTGTTGCTTCTTCACTGGCAAAACCAGAGACCTCTTTAGTGTTGGTCCGTTGCAGCTCCCTGCTGGTTAAACAAGACTTTGTTTTGTGAGTAGTCTCTTTAGCAGTTTGGTTACTGGTGATTTTCTGCCAGCAATGGGATTTCTCATGGGCATGCTTGTTTTTTTGAACGCCCTCGTTTTAGTTGCCATCTTTGCCCATGTGATAAGGTGGCAGGTAATGTGGTAGCATAATTCGAAGGTAAAGGGATTGATTTACTAAAACTAGAGAGTGCAAAAACTGGTGCAGCTGTGCATGGTAGCCAATCAGCTTCTCACTTCAGCTTGTTCAATTAAGCTTTGGCAAAACAAAAAAAAAAATGGAAGCTGATTGGTTTCTATGCAAACCTGCACCGGATTTTGCACTCTCCAGTTTTAATAAATCAACCCCGTAGTGTCTCAAAGGTATTACTTGAACAAAAACCTTCATGACACGATCTCCAAGTATTTCAGTTAAAATGACAGATTTAAAAAAAAAATGAAAATGACTTGAAATGAAAGTTGAAATAACCCCAACCATAATTCTTAAAAATGTTCCCTCCCCTTATCTATCCTGCCTAATCTGTATAATAAATATCTGGGGGGGGGGGTGGGCGCTGCATGTTCGTGCGACCAGAGCTGTAAATGTTTACTTGTAAAATAAATATTGTTTGTGTATATAAAGTTTTAAAAATGTGTGCATACAAAAATGTTCAAAGCCATTAGCCACTTGCCGTCCACGCTATAGCCGAAAGACGGCTACAGCGTGGAATTAATTTGCTGGGAGGGCATCCCTGGATGTCCTCCCATGCTTGAGCGGCCTGTGCGCCCTATGATCATCGAGTCTATGAGACTGGCCTGATCACAGATCGGAGTAAGGGGTCGATCCCAACCCCTTACCACCTGATCAACTGTCAGCCAATGACAGATGATCATGTGATGTAAACAGAGCCGGTAATAGGCTATTAGGGAAAAAAAATCACCTGTGGCTGCCAGAGGGACATTGGTCGTGATCGTGGAGGTGTCACCAGCGCCACCTACCAGTGCCCACAGTACCACCCATCAGTGCCCTTGGTGCCACCTATCAGTGTCCACAGTGCTGCCTACAAATCACCAATCAGTGCAGCATTACCAGTGCTGCCTATCAATACCACCTACCAGTGCCACTTATCAGTGCCTATCAGTCTCGCCTTATCTGTGCCCATCAGTGCAGCCTCATCGGCGAATATCCATGAAGGAAAAAAATTACCCGTTGGCAAAATTTTATAACAAACTATGAAACGTGATTTTATTTTTTTCAAAAATTTCTGTCTTTTTTTTGTTTAGCAAAAAATAAAAAACCAAATGGTGATTAAATACCACCAAAAGAAAGCTCCATTTGTGTGAAAAAAATTATAAAAATGTAATTGGAATACAGTGTAGCATGTCCGCTCAATTGTCATTCAAAGTGTGACAGCGCTGAAAGCTGAAAATTGGTCTGGGCAGGTGGGGGGTTTAAGTGCCCAGTAAGCAAGAGGTTAAAGTTTCCCTTTTAGAGTGTAGAAGGGTTAGAACTCCCAGTATGCAGCATTAATTACATTGGCTGGTATTCCACTGAAATTTTGTTAGCAACCCGTGTTCTGATAATAACTCAATGCCTGCTTCTAAAGCATGCTATCCTTTTCCAATAAAGCCTGTGTATGCAGCCCTTGGATTTATTTCATCCTGGTATTTAAATATTATCATTTTCCCATCTCCAGGTAAATAAGTTTTGATGAGCATATTAGTAAAATGGAGCAGCACCCTAGCATGTCCTTACTGGCTCTTCTTGGTTTATGGAAAGATTGTGTTCCCTCAAGCAAATTACATCAAATGCAGTTCTTTTCCCCTTAGTGTCTGTCAGAACTCTTCAGACTAAACATGTCTTCTCAGGAACCCGATTAATCTTCATGTTTTGAGGCTGATGTCTGAAGGTGTGAAAAGTGCCAGAGAAAATTGCTTTTGGTTTTGGCAGGAGAAGTGAATTGTTTCACAATTTGTGTTGTTCTTGAGCTGTGGGAGTTCCCCACCTTTAAGTGCCGGTTCACACAGGGGCAGCCCGACTTACATCGCGACTTTGCAAGGAAACTTGGAGGCGACTTCAGCTCGACTTAAAGTTGCCTCCAGCACAGGAGACGTTGGCTGTGGCCAATCACAGAATAACCGGTTCCCGACCGCCTCACGCAGATATACTGCGGCAGAAGGGCATGTACAGGCAGATTAACGTACCTGTACTTTGCACTTTAAGAGGCGGCACTATTGTCTCACAGTGAGGAAGAACGGGAGATGCTGATGTAAACAAGCATCTCCCCGTTCTGCTTAGTGACACTGTCACTGACTCTCCCTGTAATCGGGAGCTGATCAGTGACGTGTCACACACAGCCCCTCCCCCCACAGTTAGAATCACTCCCTAGGACACATTTAACCCCTACAGCGCCGCCTAGTGGTTAACACTTTCACTGCCAGTGACATTTTTACAGTAATCAATGCAATTTTTTAGCATTAATCGCTGTATTAATGCCAATGGTCCCAAAAATGTGTCAAAATTGTCCGATGTGTCCGCCATAATGTCAGTCACGATAAAAATCGATGATTGCTGCCATTACTAGTAAAAAAAAATAAAAATAAAAAAAAAATGCCATAAAACTATCCCCTATTTTGTAGACGCTATAACTTTTGTGCAAACCAATCAATAAACGCTTATTGCGATTTTTATTTTTTATTTTTACCAAAAATATGTAGAAGAATACGTATCGGCCTAAACTGAGGAAAAAAAATAGTTTTTTTAAATATTTTTTGGGAATATTTATTATAGCAAAAAAGTTTAAAAAAAAGTATTTTTTTTTTTCCAAATTGTCGGTCTTTTTTTGTTTATAGTGCAAAAAATATAAAACGGAGAGGTGATCAAATACCACCAAAAGAAAGCTCTATTTGTGGGGAAAAAAAGGATGTAAATTTTGTTTGGGAGCCACGTCGCAGGACAGCAATTGTCAGTTAAAGCATCGCAGTGCCGAATCACAAAAAGGTCTCTAGTCAGGAAGGGGGTAATTTTTTTCCTGGGCTGAAGTGGATAATCAGCTCTGTGGGAGGGAGGGGGTTGCCTGGGTAAACGTGGGAAGTACTTGGGTAAATTATTTTCCTTTTCCTGTAAAGTCGCTTCAATATAGATGGAGATCTGACTTGGAGGCAACTTCCATTGAAATCTATGGGTACAGGTTCCCGAGTAAAAATAAAAATAAATGTTTGTTTTTGTTTTTGTACACATGTTTAAATCTTTGCCAGAGATTGACTTATTTCTTGGGCCTTGTATGTGACCCAAGGTCCCTTTAGGCCTCAGGTGCAGTGCTGCTGTTAAACAGACTTGTAAACTTCAAATCTTAGAAGCTTGGTCCTTAAATGGTTAATGAATAATAATAAAAAAATTAAAACAATATATGGCCCAATTTTTTTGTACAATTTAACAGATGATGTTACACCAAGTAAATAGATACCTAACGTCATGCTTTAAAATTCCAAACGCTCGTGCAATGGCGACAAACTACAGAACTTAAAAATCTCCATAAGCGTTGTTTTAAGAAAATTGACAGGTTACCTGTTTTACAGAGGAGGTCTGGTCTGGTGCTAGAATTATTGCTCTCCCTCTAATGTTTGCGGCAATACCTCACATGTATGGTGCAAACGCAATTTACATATGTGTGTGTGACTTGCGTATGCATTCGCTTCTGTGCATGATCGCGAAGTTATGGGGCGTTTGAAATTTTAATTTTTTCTTATTTATTTTATTCTTACGCAGTTCCTCTAGTTTTTTTGTTTGTTTTGTTGTTTATCGCTTTTATTCCTATTACAAGGAATGTAAACATCCCTTGTAATAGAAATAAGGATGACAGGTTCTCTTAATGGAGAGATGCAGGTTCAAAAAAAATCTCTATTTTCAAAAATACACACAGTAAAATAGGGAAAATAACGCTGAGAATTTAGAGAATATGTATGTTACTGATTCAACTTAAAGAGGGAGTCCGCCGTTTTTTTTTTTTTTTAAAGCCAGCAGCTACAAATACTGCAGCTGCTGACTTTTAAAATAATGACACTTACCCACCCAGCGTGCCCGTGATGTCGGCACCCGAAGCCGATCTCTCGATCGTCTCTCGTGTGCTGCCGCTGCCGCCATCTTGGGTATGGGATTCGGGAAGTGGAGCCTTGCGGCTTCATTTCCCGGTTCCCTACTGTGCATGCACGAGTCGCGCTGCGCAATAAGGATGGTCCCCGCATTCTCTGGGATCCGTGTGTTTCCCAGCAGACAGCGGGGGACCTTCAGAAAGGGGTGTAGATTCTGCGGAAAGGGGCGTACCTTCTGCAGATATCTATGCCAGAAGTGGGTGCAGATACCTGTACTGTACAGGTACCTGCACCCCCCTCCCCCCTGAAAGGTGCCAATTGTGGCGCCGGAGGGGGGGGTTCCCAATGAGCGGAAGCTCCACTTTAGGGTGGACCTCCACTTTAATAGGTTGAGGTTCCCAAAGCCAAACAAAGTATACAGAAAAAAGGAAACCAGCCAAGAAGGTTTTCAAAGGGATTTCAGTATGAAACTCTCAGTGGTGTAAATACAAAATGTATTTATTGAGAAAAGAAACTATTTCAATAACGTGGATAGTAGCCAAAAGACAGGTAAAATCCTTCACCATTATTAAAACATCATGACAACGTTGTCATAATAAAAATGAAAAAATAGCAGCCTGGGCTTATCTGCACACACACAAACCTCTTCATAAATACGGCGGAGGGGTGGGTGTGAGACTCAATGTTGAAAGTCTAAAATCAGCCTCCAGTGTCAACAGGTATGGATATACTAAAAAAATCAGGTGTCCCCAGAGTATAGATAAAGTAATGGTGTTCACAGCATGAAAGACGGAAATGTCAATCTGGAAAATCATCAGTATGATTAGGTCAGCAGTGAAGAGCATACGCCAGTGTATAGATCAAAGTTACTGACACATGCACATATGTGTAGATGAGCTTGAAGATGTAAACGACATGTGGACTTGTCTATAAACGGGCATGTAATATAAATATATTGTCCTTTGGTGCAGGAAGCTGTCACAGCCAGATGATACAGGACTTGGCATATAAATAATGCTTAAAAAGTGATTTAGGTAACGGAACTGCAGCATCCCTGAAACAATCTCACCGGCCATGCTGCTTGCTTCCTTGATACAATACCAATTAGCTCCTCAGATGTAAAAAAAAAATCCAGTCTCTAGGACGGTTCAGGTGGTTGAAATGATCATCCTTTGCCTGACTAGAGATGTGAATGCATGCTGATTCTCCGTAGTTGCCCCGCTTTGTGTGGTGATGAGTGGAGCAGATGGAAGCTGTGTGCGTGTGTGTGGCCCCAAGGTAGGGCTGCTAAACAGTGTGATATCTATGCATTTCGCTCAGTTGTGTGAGCTTCCTCAGAACGATACAATGGACTGGTCAGTGGGCTTATAATGCTGATAATTTTATACTACAAAGGTGTTCGCCTACGCGTGTACACATCTGTCGCTTCGTTTTGCCCACGTAAAGCCCACAAAAATGTATCTGTATGCTCAACATGGCGACAGATGTGGCAATGGCCACATGGAAACATACCTTTTAGAGCGAGACATTTCTGTCAGCCAGTTCTTGGATGGGGTGCATGTAAATGATGTACCAGATTATCTTTGAGGTTCCTGGCTCTCTTGGAGACAAAATTTCCCTAGACCAGAGGTGACATTGTGACCATAGAGGCAATCAGAGAGGATCTAGTCTCTCTTTGCCTCTCTGACCAGCAGGCTGCACCATTGGATCGTTTCTCGGGCGTGCCAATGAAAATGATAAGCCTGAGAAACACAGACGAGTGGCAGGAGGGGGGAACAATTCAGTGGCCAATGAGCCGCTTGGACCACTTTTATGAGAAAGCCACTCATCGGCTAAAGAAAAAGATACTGGGGTTATGGCTGATAGCTTCATAACACTGGTAAACCACTTGCAAACTGCAACGGGTGCATTGTTTATATATATATGTGTATATGTGTGTGTGTGTGTGTGTGTGTGTGTGTGTGTGTGTATATATATATATATATATATATATATATATATATATAATATGGATAGACCAATAATTGTTTTGTCAGGGCCGATACGATACAAATTTTTGAGCTGCCTTCCAGGCCGATATGCTGTACATTTAAAAATATTCTTTTTACACTGTCCTTTAGAAAAAAACTTTTTTTTTATCACTTTTTACTGCTTTCACAAAGAATGTAAACATCCCTTGTGACAGGTACTATTTATGGAGGGATCGGGGGTCTATAAGACCCAAAGCCCCTCCTCTGTACTTGAACATATTCAAAACATCAAGATCGGCATTTTTGAATACCTTCCTTTAAGATGCCAGTAATCCCGAAGCAATGTCATTACATTGCTTCCTGGTTATTACATTAGAGACGGACAAAGCAATGGCTTTGGCCAGCCGATGGACGTGTCGGCTGGTGGCTCGGGTCTCCCAGTGGGACGCGAGAACCCGGGCGAGTGGTGGAAGGAGGAGGAGACCCCTTGAAGTAATTGTCGGTACGTTTTGTGACCGATACTGATGCTTTAAAAAAAGTGAATATCGGCAGCCGATAATTGGCCAACCCCCAATATATAAGCAAGTGGTTATAATATTTTATCTACATTTGTTCCTGCGATAAATAGGCAGATTTTCTTTCATTAATAATTTGAGGAAAAGGGTCTTTCTTTAAAATGTGTCAGAATGGTTAGTTATTATCTATACTGTTGTGAAGCCATCTTGTATGAATATTACCACAGAAGTACGACATATTGTAAGCATTATTTCTTAAATGTTAGAAGGACACAGTCCACTGTGAAATCAGATATGATCTGCCACTGATATAATGGATACCTATACAATCAGAGATTTATTTCATCAAGATTTTTCACTGTTCCTTTGGAAAGGACTGCAGCCACTTGTTACCTAACTTTTTGTTGCATTCATCTCTGAGGACTATAGAAGGTTACACTTGGAATTAACAACCAACCTGGCCTGTGTTTCCTTGAAGTTCATGAAGTTCATGGCCACCCGCAAAGCACAGATATAAGCAACTGTAGAGATCTGGCAAGCAGGGTATGCTCTCAACAGATATGCTGTTTCTGCTTGGGCTAGCTGGGGAAGAATGTTGTTTGACTAGAGAATACCTTTAACCAACAAGTGCCATTGCAGAGTGTGAACTGGAAGCTGGTATAGCACGACCCCCTTGAGGACTGCTTGGATTTACCTGCTCATCTGCACCGCTGATGACCTTGTGAACATTCCAACCCACCTGACACTCTGGGTTCAGAAATCTTTGCACCACCTTAGAGTAATAAGTCAAACAACTCCGTGTGTTTATATTCTATTAACGTTTACTAGAATAACTCAAAGAGAATATTGTTACACAGAGGAGGTAATAGATCCACTGAGCTTTGGCTAACAGTCCTAGCTCAGCAGAGGAATTCTTCTACAATAACCCAAGTGAAGATAATTTGGTTGTAACAGTATATAATATACACGTATGTGCAAAAGAATACCACTGGAACATGACATGAAAGGATAAGCAGGAGTTGATCATTAATTCTGGCAGGACTTCTAAAGGGGGAACCCAGGCCTCGCTAGTGGGGCCCCCACCATGGGAGGTGGGTATCTGTCCAATTAACCACTTTCAGACCGGACCATTTTGCTGGTAAATGACCAGAGGTCTTTTTACACTTTGGCACTGCGCTGCTTTAACTGGTAATTGCGCGGTCATGCAATGTTGTACCCAAACAAAATTTGCGTCCTTTTCTTCCCACAAATAGAGCTTTCTTTTGATGGTATTTGATTGCCTCTGCGATTTTTATTTTTTGCGATATAAACGTAAAAAGACCGCAAATTTTGAAAAAAAATGATATTTTCTACTTTTTGTTATTAGAAAAATCCAATAAACTCAATTTTAGTCATACATTTAGGCCAAAATGTATTCAGCCACATGTCTTTGGTAAAAAAAAAGTCAATAATTGTATATTTATTGGTTTGCGCAAAAGTTGTCACATCTACAAACTAAGGTACGTTTTCTGGAATTTACGCAGCTTTTAGTTTACGACTGCCTATCTCATTTCTTGAGGTGCTAAAATGACAGGGCAGTACAAAACCCCCCCAAATGACCCCATTTTGGAAAGTAGACCCCCTAAGGAAATTGATAAGAGGCATGTTGAGCCCATTGAATATTTTATTTTTTTGCCTCAAGCGATTGAATAATGACAAAAAAAAAATTTTTTTTTTTTTTTTACACAAAGTTGTCACTAAATGATATATTGCTCACACATGCTATGGGCGTATGTGAAATGACACCCCAAAATAAATTCTGCTGCTTCTCCTGAGTACGGGGATACCACATATGTGGGACTTTTTGGGAGCCTAGCCGCGTACAGGGCCCCGAAAACCAAGCACCGCCTTCAGGCTTTCTAAGGGCGTAAATTTTTGATTTCACGCCTCACTACCTATTACAGTTTTGAAGGCCATAAAATGCCAAGATGGCACAAAACCCCCACAAATGACCCCATTTTAGAAAGTAGACACCCCAAGCTATTTGCTGAGAGGCATGTTGAGTCCATGGAATATTTTATATTTTGCCACAAGTTGCGGGAAAATTACAAACTTTTTTTTTTTTTTTTTTTTTTTTCACAAAGTTGTCACTAAATGATATATTGCTCATGCATGCCATGGGCATATGTGAAATGACACCCCAAAATAAATTCTGCTGCTTCTCCTGAGTACGGGGATACCACATATGTGGGACTTTTTGGGAGCCTAGCCGCGTACGGGGCCCCGAAAACCAAGCACCGCCTTCAGGCTTTCTAAGGGCGTAATTTTTTGAGTTCACTTCTCACTACCTATTACAGTTTTGAAGGCCATAAAATGCCAAGATGGCACAAAACCCCCACAAATGACCCCATTTTAGAAAGTAGACACCCCAAGCTATTTGCTGAGAGGCATGTTGAGTCCATGGAATATTTTATATTTTGCCACAAGTTGCGGGAAAATTACAAACTTTTTTTTTTTTTCACAAAGTTGTCACTAAATGATATATTGCTCACGCATGCCATGGGCATATGTGAAATGACACCCCAAAATAAATTCTGCTGCTTCTCCTGAGTACGGGGATACCACATATGTGGGACTTTTTGGGAGCCTAGCCGCGTACGGGGCCCCAAAAACCAAGCACCGCCTTCAGGCTTTCTAAGGGCGTTACAGTTTTGAAGGCCATAAAATGCCAAGATGGCACAAACCCCCCCCCCCCCAAATGACCCCATTTTAGAAAGTAGACACCCCTAAATTTAGGGGTACACTAGTGAGACTAGGTAATAAATGGCGGGTGCCCTGAAACTATAAAAAAATAACTAACCAACCAGCGTCACCTGTAACAGTTATATGGTGATCACTGGTGAAAGGGTTAACTAGGGGGCAATCAGGGGGCTTTATGCGGTAGTATATGGGGGTCCCTGGCGCTATAAAAAGCTGCGGCGAACCTAAATACCTACCTGCCTAACTAGCGTCACCTGTGACACTAATACAGCGATCAGAAAAACGATCGCTTATTAGGCTGGGTTCACACTGGAGCGATGCGGGAACGCCACGAATGCGCGGCGGGTTCCCGCATCGCATGCCTCCCGGCGGCAGTTCACACTGCCCTATGCGAACTGCTGGGAGTGTCAGTGAAATGTTAATGACACCCCCAGATCAGTTCGCATATCGCAGTGCGATCTGCAAACTTGGATCGCATGGTGTGAACACCCATGCGATCCGATTCTGCTGCGGACCAAAAAAAGGGTCCCGTGCGAGTTTGCGGCGGGTGCGGCGGGTGCGACACGAATTCAGCCATACTATCTGTATAGCTGAACTCGAATCGCACAGAGATCGGATGTGATTTGCACTGCAGTGCGGTGCGAATCACATCCGTTCTCATAAACCACTGCAATGTGAACCCAGCCTTAGTGACACTGGCGACGGGGGGTGATCACGGGGTTAAACCTTTATTGGGGGGGTTAGGGGGGTACCTTAGAACTAAAGGGGGCTAACCCTAACTGCCCTAACAGTTATTAGTCACAAATGACACCTGCCGGGTGATCAGGGGGTTAAACCTTTATTAGGTAATAAATGGCGGGTGCCCTGAAACTATAAAAAAATAACTAACCAACCAGCGTCACCTGTAACAGTTATATGGTGATCACTGGTGAAAGGGTTAACTAGGGGGCAATCAGGGGGCTTTATGCGGTAGTATATGGGGGTCCCTAGCGCTATAAAAAGCTGCGGCGAACCTAAATACCTACCTGCCTAACTAGCGTCACCTGTGACACTAATACGGCGATCAGAAAAATGATCGCTTATTAGGCTGGGTTCACACTGGAGCGATGCGGAAACGCCGCGAATCCGCGGCGGGTTCCCGCATCGCATGCCTCCCGGCGGCAGTTCACACTGCCCTATGCGAACTGCTGGGAGTGTCAGTGAAATGTTACTGACACCCCCAGATCAGTTCGCATATCGCAGTGCGATCTGCAAACTCGGATCGCATGGTGTGAACACCCATGCGATCCGATTCTGCTGCGGGCCAAAAAAAGGGTCCCGTGCGAATTTGCGGCGGGTGCGGCGGGTGCGGCGAATGGCTGAACTCGAATCGCACAGAGATCGGATGTGATTTGCACTGCAGTGCGGTGCGAATCACATTCGTTCTCATAAACCGCTGCAATGTGAACCCAGCCTTAGTGACACTGGCGACGGGGGGTGATCACGGGGTTAAACCTTTATTGGGGGGGTTAGGGGGGTACATTAGAACTAAAGGGGGCTAACCCTAACTGCCCTAACAGTTATTACAGTCACAAATGACACCAATGCAAAAAAAAAAAAAAAAAAAAAAAAAATGACATTGGTGTCACTGTGACTGGGGGGCAGGGGTAATTGGGGGGGTGATCGGGGGGTAAAGGGGGGGTGTGAGTGTGCCTGGCATGTTCTACTGTGTGTGGGATGTGTTGGTGCAACTCACTGATCCGCTCTCCTCCGTGTCGGAACGAAAAATACCGACACGGAGGAGAGAATACATCACTTCCTCTCCTGTGTTTACATTACAGGAGAGGAAGTGATGTCACCGGGGATTTCCATTCGTCGGGAGCGATCGCGAGGGGGTGGCCATGAATGAATGGCCGTCCCCTCGTCCGGGATCGCTCCCGAACGAAAACCGACCGCCGCAGGCACCGGGCGGGGGCCCGATCGGGCCCCCGACCCGCGGGAGGCAAAGGACGTACATGTATGTGCTTATGCCTGCCCGTGCCATTCTGCCGACGTACATCGGCGTGCGGCGGTCGGCAAGTGGTTAAGGACACAGGCATCCATTAAAGTCGCCAGAAGAATTATATCAAGTCTCTGGTGTGAGGCCGGGTTGCTGAGAGGGCATCCTTTGCGGCTGAGTGCAGCGTGATACAGGGAAAGCGGTGCTCAAAGGTCCATGGGTTGCCAGGAATGCGGCAGGCTGGCTGGTTGGCTGTAGGTGGCTGGATTGTGCTGGGTAGCAATGTGGGCAACTGTGCAGAGAGAAGTCTTGAGTCAGGAACAATAGGGTAAACCAGGAACAGGGTCCGCAGCCAGGCTAGGGGTCAGATACCAGAAGACAGCCCGAGAGAAGTACAGGAACAAGCCGGGTCACAGAGGCCAGAGGTTCAAGGCGTAGTCAGCAAGCCAAGGTCAGAGCGAGGAAATAGACAGTAACATAGGTCAAGCCAAGCAGAAGTCAAGCCAGGGGTCTTCAGAGAATACAAGGCACAGAAACACAGGTAGCTGTTAATAATCCAGAAAACTGCAAGTGTCAGTGGCAGGTTTAAATAGGCTGGGGGTGTGCCTACAATGTCTTGGCGTGTGCGTACAGACTGCCGTGCCCTGGCTGTCATGCATCTGTGTGCGTGCAAGCACACTGAAACTCATCTGGCACAACCATGCCAGTTACTGGTGGATTTGCTCACAACACGGCCATTTCTCTGACAGTGCCCCCCCCAAGGGGCAGCCTCCAGATGCCCAACCGGGCCGATCTCTCGGGGTAACAGACTCAAAATCTCAGAAGAAGTCTAGAAGCATGTATATTGGCTGCAGTTTCCCAAGAACTCTCTTCTGCTGGGTAACGCTTCCACTTTATAAAAAAATTCAACCTCATACTCTGTCTCACCTCTATCAGATACAATGCTGTCAGGAAGGACGTGAAGTCTAATTATCTCCTTTATGAAAATTTTTGCTATGTCTCCAGCAGAAGGAGTACCTGTCATAGGCAAGAAGTGTGACATTTTGGACAGATGGCCCACAACTTCTAGGATCATTGTGAATCTTTCGGAGGGAGGCAATTCTACTATGAAGTACATAGATATATTTTTCCATGGTTGTTCTGGCACTGGCAAAGGACGTAGCAGACCCCAAGACTTAATGTTGGGCCCCTTGTTTTGGTGGCAGGTAGTATAGGAGCTAACATACTTCCTGCAATCAGATTTCAAGGTAGGCCACCAATAGGATCGCTGAATAAGATCCATGGTTTTCCGTACTCTGAAGTGGCCAGCAAGTTGGTGGTCATGTAGTGTTTGTAAGACCTTGATTCTGGCTTGTTGTGGGACAAAGATCTTGTCCCAGTACCAGAGATACCCCCTGGTTTCTTAAAGAGGAAGTTTCTGATTCCTGGCATTGGAGGGAAGCCTATTCAAGAGAAGACCTTAGATTGGGTTGAATTAAAAGAAAATTCTGTGGAGAAAAGATTGTGCTGGATGTTGTTTCTTCCGGAGTATCAGGGAACATTCGGGATAAAGCATCAGCCTTTCTGTTCTTGGAGCCAAGGAGCTAGGTGATGTGAAAATTGAATTGTGAAAAGAATAGAGCCCAGCGAGCCTGAGGGCATCTCAGGCATTTGGCAGTGCGGAGGTACTCGAGGTTTCTGTGATCAGTGAATATCATAATAGGTTGCGTGGCCCCCTCAAGCAGGTATCTGCACACTTCTAAGGCTGTCTTGATGGCCAGAAGCTCATGATCACCTACCTTGGATCAGCTTCTGGGAGGAAAAGGCCTCGAGGTGAAGCAGAGACTTGGGTCCCGAGCGCTGTGAAAGTGCTACTCCAGTAGCTACCCCCGAGGCATCGACCTCCAAGATGCAGGGCAGGATCAGGATGTTGAAGAATTGGTACAGAGGTTAACAAAGACTTCAGTTTCTCAAAAGCAGATTGGGCTTCGGCGGACCACAGGAAACGAACATGTAGGCGGGTCACTTGGGTTATGGGAGAAATGATGGAGGAAAAGTTCTTTATAAACCTTCTATAGAAGTTTGCAAAGATAGATGATGATGAAGTAGTCCAGGTATTCCCGAAAGATGTTATTTACAAAGTGCTGGAACATTGCCAGTGTTACAGAGTCCAAAAGGCATCACCAAATACTCAAAGTGTCCGAACCTCGTTCTGAATGCCATTTTCCATTTATCGCCCTCACGGATGCGAACGAGGTTGTAGGCATCCTGGAGGTCGAGCTTCATGAATACTTGGATTGAACAAAATCTCTGAAAGAGTTCAGGGACCAGTGGAAGTGGATAACGGTTCTTTATGGGGATCTTATTCAGTTCCTTATAGTCCACACATGGTCTTAAAGTCGTCTTTTTTTTTTTTTTGACAAAGAAAATGCTTGCACTGGCAGTAGAGGAGGAAGGACAGATGAAGCCTTTTGCCAGGTTTTCGTCTATGTATTGTAGTGTTCCTAATTCTACTTTAGAGAGGGGGAATATATGTCCAAATGAATTCTCGGCCCCTGGAAGAAATTCAATAGGACAATCATATGACCGATGTGGTGGTAGAACATCAGCTTTTCTCTTATCAAAGACATCCAGGAATTTGTGGTACACCTGGGGTACAGTCTGATATGTTCTAGTTAGTGGTGGATACAGGCTGGACTGTCAGACAACTAGTGGTATCTCTGGATTCAGGGATGAGGCAATGTTGCTGGCTGAATTTTTGATGTTTTCTGTTTGTCTTTTTTATATTTTGTATCTACAATAAAATATATTGTTATCATTTTTTATTTGTCATTTGGCACTCTTTGGCACCACTATAATCCCCTCTCTTTATCCCTGGCCACATAATTTTGCTGGCAGTAGGGAGAGGTGAACGGGACTTCCTTCTTGATCCAATCGATCTGAGGGTTATGGGCCTGGAGCCAGGGAATGCCCAAGATAGCTGGAGACATAGGTGAACTCAAAGCGTCAAAATGTATGAACTCCCGATGACCATCAGGAGAAGTAATAAAAAGGGGTAGTCTCCTGAGTAACAAGGCCAGAAGTAGGTAATGTGTCATCTGCTAAGCGAACTTCCAGACCTCATCTCTTGTGGAGAAGGGGTAACCTAAGGTTTCTTGCCAGGTTCAAGTCCACAAAGCAACTGCATGCTCCGGAATCGATTATGGCCTGGACCCGGATTTTGTCTTCTCCCAATGCAGCGTGATGGGGAGAACAAGGTGTGAGGGAGAAGTTCTGGAAACCTGGAAACACACTGGAGAGTAGGTGGGTGGCTTCTTGGGCCTTCTGGGACAGTCACATAGGAAATGTCAGTTTCCTCCTCCACGTACGTGCCATTGATTCAGTTTGCTTCAGTGCCTATGTGCCAATGACGTCAGCCAGAGCGGAGGAAACGGTCTTCCCTCCCCAGCAAGGATCCATGCACCTAGGAGACCATACAAGAGAAATGTCTTTCCAGCAGCTGGATGAGAGACCGTAAGGTGGAGGCTTATCTCTCCGGTGGCAGTCCAAGGACCCCGGAGAGGAGGAAGCCATCCTCACTCCCCAATGGCTGCTTCACAGTCTGTGAGAGGAGGTGTTAGTCCTTCCTCCCCAGCAGCAGATCCATAGTCTGGGAGTGGAGGAGGCTGGCCTCCCTCCCCAACAGCTGGAGTGGATGATGGGTCCCCAGCAGAAGTTCCACCAACCTCTGCCTAGCACTGGCAACAACTCTAGAGCTCCAGGGAGCTGGGGAGGTGGCCCCTCTCCCCAGCAACAGACTGATGTAGTGAAGCTCCTACTACCAGCTGAAGCGCTGACAACATCGCTTCAGCTGTTCGCTCTGCCCAACCAACACATGTCCAGACCAGGTGGAGATCTGAGACCTGGTTAGTCTCATTTTAATGGGGGAGAAATGTGACAGACTCAACCGGGACAGGGGCTTTTGGGGGGGACTGCATGGTAGCCTCTTGCCTAATGACTATGGGACTTGGCATTTGAGGGAGCTACAAGCATTCAGGAGGATCTCCTGTTATAAAATGCAATATAACATTACCGCTTTTATCAGTCAAGGAAGCCATGATGGTCTCTACTTAAAATTCAGTAAGGAGATGGATGTGAAACGAAAGATGGTTGATAAGATTTGGACAGCCCTGGGTCATCTTGAATACTTGTGCCGGACTGTCTGGGGGATAGATCGAGGCTTGGTCAGGTGCTAGCTGTTAATTAGCTTACTGTTAATTATATCACTGTTACCTGTTGGTGGTTCATTAGATGTTCTGTTAGATGTACTGATATTACTGTTTAAATTTGCATTGTTTAGAATAATGTGATCAAACTTTTATCAGATTTTGCGTGGTATAAATTGTGTGAATTTACAATAAATGGTCAGTTCCAGTTTGCACCCAAGCTAGTGTCATCTAGTTCTTGGGTGCAATTCTCAGCTACAATACCTGGTTTCTGGTTCCAGAGTGGAGGAAGCTGCATCTTGGTGGAGGCACCCAGGAGGGGTGCCAGGTGGTCGTCACACATGGCAAATAAGGTTGATAAGTGTTAAGTAATGCATTTGGGGGCTAAAAACATGAATGTAAGTTCCCTGCTAGGTGGAGAACCTCTGGGGGAATATAGGATGGAAAAGGATCTGGGGGTCCTAGTGGAACACAGGCTCAGGAATAGCATGCAGTGCCAAGCTGCAGTATGCAAGGCTAGCAGAATATTATAATAAATTAAAAAGGCTTTTTATTCAAGATAAAACGAAGTCTGCCACTGTCCAAAACACTGGTTCGGCCACATCTTGACCATGCTATCCAGTTCTGGTCTCCAGTCCTCAGGATGGATGTACTGGAACTAGAGAGGGTCTACACAAGGGCAACAAAGCTGATAAGGGGGCTGGAGGATCCCAGGAACAGCTACACAAAATTAAGCTTATTCTCCCTGAAGAAAAGACACAGAGAAGCTATGATTGCAATTTACAAATATATCAATGGTGATTCACATCTGTGCATGTTGCCTTTGAGCGTGTCTGCAGTGCTTTTTGCGGTGCATGATGTGTCCGTGACGTCACAAGTGGGCGGGGTTTCTGGATTGTGACAATTGATGGTCACCCCCCAAATCGTTATATAGGACATGCTTGACATCAGCGTAGACAGATCAGCAGGATACAAATTCAGCGGAGGGTCGTCGCCGGGAGAGGAAGAACACCAGACAAAGAAGACAGGAGGAAGGAGAAGCCTAGAGGAGGAAGATCTGGGAGAAGATGGAGGAAGACCTGTCAAAAACTGTCTATTTTTTCACACTACACTACTTTTTTTTTTTTTGATGAATGGGTACGGGTACAATGTACCCCATACTCATTTACATGGGGGGGGGGGGGGTCGGGATCTGGGCCCTCTTGTTAAAGAGGGCTTCCAGATTTTGATAAGCCCCCCCACCCGCAGACCCCAACAACCACCGGGTAAGGATTGTCGGGAAGAGGCCCTTGTCCCCATCAACATGCACCCACCCACTCCCCATGTTGAGGGCATGTGGCCTGGTATAGTTCGGGGGTACGGGGACGCTCACTCGTCCCCTCCATTTCCCGACCTGCTGGGCTGCATGCTCGGATTAGGGTCTGGTATGGATTTTGGGGGGGACCCACGCCATTTAAAAAAATAAATGTTGGGGGGTCCCCTCTGAATCCATACTTCTTGACCCAGAGGCCTGACATGGACTGGGGTGGGGGGACCTCACTATTTATTTTTTAGCGGCCAATTCCTTTTTTTTTTTTCATTCAGCAGGGAAGCCTGCTGACAGCTCATGACTCATCGGTTGTTAAGGACACATTGGCTGGCTTCCTGGCCCCCTCCTTAGTAACCAGTTATATTGACCACTTCCAGACCGCCGCACGTCAATGTACGTCCTCACTTTGAGAACAGATATTGTTGTTATGGCAGCCAGGGCCGTCTTTAATATAGATTGGACCCTGGGCATACATTTTCTTGGGGCCCCCCCATGTAATTTCCCTCTCCACCTACTCTGAGACATACAATAAATAGCAGCTAGACTTAAAATCAGTTTTCTGTATCACATCAGGCAGCAATTGAGATTGGTTGCCAGCAGTTACAGCATATCATTACTGCTTACTGACTAGTTGCTAGAGGTTACAGCACACATTACGGCTCACTGATTAGTTGCTAGAGGTTACATCACATCACCTCCTCACAGCAGGGGAGCATGATATACATAGGAATGCCACCTTTATTTGCATATCAATTCTGCCAGCCGCAGCTATTTACTTAGTATTGTCGCCGCTATTTACATACAAATGCCGGTTATTTACATGTAAACATAGAATCTGCAGGTGCGTCATCTGCACACAACAATAGGGCAGAGCTGGGCAGCATTAGTACCAGCACACTGCACACTGAGATATCGGGACACAGTACAGGAATAAAACTTCAAGGGAATTTAAACCTGGATAGTTGGCAAGTATGAGGCAGCTGTTTTGGGCAACAATGACAGGGCCCAGGGCAGCTGCCCCTTATGCCCTGCCTCAAATAAGGCCCTGATGGCAGCAAATAGCTGCCATAACCCCGGTATCTCCTTGTTTAGCCCTGCGGTCCGGTACAAGATAAAAGTGGTCTCTGTGGCAGATTCGATGTGAGATCACTTTTATCTGTCCGGAGAGGGACCCTCCCCTGCTGTGATCTGGTGCCCTCTGCTTACCGGAGCTGTCGGCAGCGGCAGAGGGGAACCGGTCTTTCTTCTGGCTGTGAGTGGAAGATGGCCCCCATGCGTCTTTATGACACTGCAGGGCGAAAACGACACACGTGAGGTATCACCGCATTCATTAGAGCAAGAGCAATAATTCTAGCCCTAGATCTCCTCTATAATGCAAGACATGCATCCTGTAGAATTTTTTAAACGTCGCCTATGAAGATTTGTAAGGGTAAAAGTTTGTTGCCATTCCACGAGCGGGCGCAATTTTGAAGTGTGACATGTTGGGTATAAATTTACTCGGCGTAACATTATCTTTCACAATATAAAAAAAAAATTGGGCTAACTTTACTGTTGTCTTATTTTTTTAATTCAAAAAAGTGTATTTTTTTTTTTTTAATGCACTTGTAAGACAGCTGCGCAAATATGGTGTGACAAAAAGTATTGCAACAACTGCCATTTTATTCTTTAGGGTTTTAGGAAAAGAAATTAGGGATGCACCGAAATTTCGGCCTCCGAAAATGCCCTTTTTTCGGCAATTTGCCGAAAGAGAAAAACGGCCGATAATGGAGCCAAAAATGGGGCATGGCTCCTCCCCTTGTGCTGCCCATCATGAAAAGCTATATCATGCTATAGTGCAGGAGAGCCACCTCCGCCGCCTGTTTGATCACAGCGCTGGGAACATCACAGCTTTCGTTTCAGTAGCTGTGTGTTCCCGGCCATGCGCCGTCACATGCAGCCCCTCCTCCTTGCCTGGTTGAGCTTTGATAGACAGATCACCCGTCCCAGGATTGGACGGATGATCTGTCTATCAAAGTGCCCGGACAAGGGGGAGGAGCTGTATGTGATGGCGCGCGGCCGGGAACACACAGCTATTGAAATGAAAGCTGTGATCAAACAGGCGACGGAGGTGGCTCTCCTCTCCTCCCTTCACAGGTTAGCTGCAATAAGGGGACACTGGCTGCAATAAGGGGACACTCTGGTTGGCTGCATCTGACGGGCACTGGTGAGGCTGCATTGATCTCTTGTATCATGTGTGCAGTTTCTAACCATCTCCTGTACCACGTCCTCTGTCTCTGACCAGCTCCTGTACCGTGTCCCCAGTCTGACCATCTTCTGTACGGTGTCCCCAGTCTGACCATCTTCTGTACGGTGTCCCCAGTCTGACCATCTTCTGTACGGTGTCCCCAGTCTGACCATCTTCTGTACGGTGTCCCCAGTCTGACCATCTCCTGTACGGTGTCCCCAGTCTTACCATCTCCTGTACCGTGTCCCCAGTCTGACCATCTCCTGTACCGTGTCCCCAGTCTGACCATCTCCTGTACCGTGTCCCCAGTCTGACCATCTCCTGTACCGTGTCCCCAGTCTGACCATCTCCTGTACCGTGTCCCCAGTCTGACCATCTTCTGTACAGTGTCCCCAGTCTGACCATCTTCTGTACAGTGTCCCCAGTCTGACCATCTCCTGTACCGTGTCCCCAGTCTGACCATCTCCTGTACCGTGTCCCCAGTCTGACCATCTCCTGTACCGTGTCCCCAGTCTGACCATCTCCTGTACCGTGTCCCCAGTCTGACCATCTCCTGTACCGTGTCCCCAGTCTGACCATCTCCTGTACCGTGTCCCCAGTCTGACCATCTCCTGTACCGTGTCCCCAGTCTGACCATCTCCTGTACCGTGTCCCCAGTCTCTGACCATCTCCTGTACCGTGTCCCTAGTCTCTGACCATCTCCTGTATAAATTTTTTTATTTAAATCTGTTTCGGTATCGGTGCTGTTTCGGTTTTCGGCCTAGTGTATTTTTCATTTTCGGTATCGGTTTCGGCACCAAAAAACCCATTCGGTGCACCCCTAAATTTTTTTTATAATTTTTGGGGGTTCTAAGTAATTTTCTAACCAAAAAAACTATTTTTAACTTGTAAACTCTGTATTTTGCGGTAAAAAAAGTCCCTGACCCTTTCCAAAAACGCAGAGGCACAAAAATTCATTGATGTGAACATGTTCCATAGGAACCCATGTAAAAAATTTCCCTGCATTTCTGCAAAATGCATAAAAAAACGCATTCGTGTGAATCAAGCTTAAAAAAGACACGTGGCCACTCAGTGAAGTTGGATGAGAAGCACTTTAACCTTTAAGTGCACCAAGGGTTCTTAATGCCGCGTACACACAACCAGACTTTCCGGCAGAAAAGGTCCGACAGTCTTCCTGACGGACTTTTGATGGCGTTACAACGGACTTCTGAATGTACGGACTTGCCCACACACGAATGGGCTAAAGTCCGTTTGTAAGTCCATTCGTTTTAAAGGTGATGACGTAAGACTGGACTAGAAAAGGAAGTTCAGTAGCCAATAGCTGCCCTTGTGTCGTATTTGGTCCGTCGGACCAGCATACAGATGAACGGTTTTCCCGATAGGAATTGAGTACGTCGGACAGATTTGAAACATGTTCTATTTCTAGGTCCGTCTGAATTTTTGAAAGAAAAATGATTAGACTATCCGGTGGAATGATTCAGTCGGACCTATTCTGCTGGAAAGTCCGGTCATGTGTACACGGCATTACTGTTATAGCGGTAAGAATGTGGAACTCCCTTCCAGAATTGGTGGTGTCATGGATTTAAAAAAACTTTTAGATGGACATCTTATGCTGCTTACACACGACCGCACTTTCCATCAGAATAAACGCTAACGGTCTTTCCGACGGAGTTCCTGCTGAAAACAGACTTGCCTACACACGATCACACCAAAGTCAGTTCGTTTAGAATGCAATGAAGTACAATGGGACTAGAGAAGGAAGTTCAATAGCCAGTAGCCAATAGCTGCCCTTGTGTCGTTTTTGGTCGTCAGAATAGCATACAGACGAACGGTTTGAACGGAAAGATTTAAAACATGTTAAAAAAAGTCAGATAAAGCCCACACATGATCGGAATATCCAATGAAATGAATCCGTCTGACCTTTTCTGCCGGAAAGTCCAGTCGTGTGTACGCAGCATTAGAGAACTCCATGTACAAGGAATATAGGAATGGGTAGAGACAGAAAATACATACACCCACACAAGTTGAACCGAATTGACTGTGGTGGCTTTATTCAACTGTGCCAACTATGTAACTATAAATTCATACTCTGGCCAGGATAATGCATTTACACTCAATACGATATGTGCATAAACGTGTACTTAGAGGCATTTTTTAGCCAAGTTCTGGCAGAAAAAAATCCAGCATATTTTGAGCATAAATTCATACGCGTATGTACATGAGGTCTTCGGACAGGCTCATCAGCTTGCTTGCTTTTTAAAATTAAAGTAACTTGAATGGACCAATCACAATTCATATTTTACTAAGTGTCTACATTCTCTAAATACAGCAAGAATAAGAGCTCTTTCACAATGAGGCGCTTTTCAGCTAAAAAATAGTGCCTCAAAAGCTCCTGAAAACTGCTTTTTTGCGGTTATTAATTTCAATGGATGCTTTCACACTAGGACGGTGTGCTGGTGGGGAGGTGAAAGAAGGCTTGGAAGCAACATCTTTGGAGCATGTTTGGAGTGCTAAAAATGCCCTTTGCCGTAGAAATGAATGGGAAGTCCTTGAAAAGCACATGAAAAATGTACGAAAAGAGCTTCAGAAGCGCCGCAATTTTTTTTTTAGACATGTGACCTTAAAGCACAATGCTAATGCCGCAAAAGCACCAGAAAAACGCCTGCCTTTTATGGCTAGTTTTCAAGTGCCTCTGTGTCAAAGGGGTCTTAAATCTGGCTGGATATATGGTTAGTGATATTTATCCCATCAAAAAAACAGCATCTTCTGAATCTGTGTGTGATGTCAGGCTGCCTTCTAAGTTATGGGTTATGATAATATCACAATGCCAGCACCACTGAGCACCGCTCTGGTGGTGAGAAATCATTGGGTGAAGTCTTTTGTCATAAACTGACACTTTTGGTGTCCATGTTCTGGTCCCCTGTTGCTCTTTGCAGTTCCTCCCATTGATCTATATGTCATTAACATATACAGTGGTGACATTGGGGTCTGTAGGCAGAAACCTTGAGTGCAGTAACGCTTATGGCATAAATATGCATGTATGATTTGGCCAAGTGTGAATGTCTGTGTGATGACTAGACAGCTCCAGAACCCTGCCTGGAACAATCACAATCGGCTGGGAAAATCCTTCTCTGAAATTAGATTTTTCTGTTATGTAATGCAAAGGGCATTTGCAGCAGTCATAGAATGCCATGACCAAACCTTGTTTCCTGTTCTCATGATGATGGCTACCAAGCAAACCTTTTTTAAAATTGACATGGACTAAATTATTCTATTCTATTGCTTTTATATCTGCCTAAAATTCTTCAACCCACATTACACAGGGCTTCAGAAAGGAAGCATTGCAATCGGCTCACTCTACAAATTGACATTAGTGTATTACAACTACAGTGCCTTGCAAAAGTACCCAAGAATATGCCTGCATTTAGCACCATCCATCTTTCTCTCAACTCTGACCAGTTTCCCAGTCCCGACTGCTGAAAAACATCCCCACAGCATGATGCTGCCACCACCATGTTTCATCGTGTTCTGTGGGTGATGTGATGTGTTGGGTTTGCACCAGACATAGCGTTTTCTTTGATGCCCAAAAAGTTCAATTTTAGTCTCATCAGACCGGAGCACCTTCCTCCATACATTTTGGGAGTCTCCCGCATGCCTTTTTGCAAATTCAAAACGTGCCGTTTTATTTTTTGCTGAAAGTAATGTCTTTCTTCTGGCCACTCTGCCATAAAGCCCAACTCTATGAAGCGTGCAGCTTATTGTCGTCCTATGTACAGAAATTCAAGTCTCTGCTGTCAAACTCTGCAACTCCTCCAGGGTTACTTTAGGTCTCTGTGCTGCCTCACTGATTAATGCCCTTCTTGCCCAGTCCTTGAGTTTGGGTGTGCGCCCGTCTTTTGGCAGGTTTGCTGTTGTGCCATGTTCTTTCTATTTGGTTATGATAGATTTGATGGTGCTCCTAGGGATCTTCAAAGATTTGGATACTTTTTTATAACCTAACCCTGACTTGTACTTCTCAACAACATTGTTCCCTACTTGTTTGGAGAGTTCCTTGGTCTTCATGGCAGTGTTCGGTTAGTGGTGCCTCTTGCTTAGGTGTTGCAGCCTCTGGGGCCTTTCAAAAAGGTGTGTATATGTAATGACAGATCATGTGGCACTTAGATTGCACACAGGTGGACATCATTTCACTAATTATGTGACTTCTGAAGGTAATTGGTTGCACCAGAGCTTTTTATGGGCTTCATAATAAGGGGGTGAATACACACGCACACGCAAATTATCAGTTTTTGATTGCTGAAAAATAGTTTTATGTATATATTTTTCTAATTCTTCTTCACCAACTTAGACTATTGTGTTCTGATCCATCACATATAATTCAGATTTAAAAAAAAAACATTGAACTAAAGGCTGTAATGTAACAAAATATGTAAACAGCCAAGGGGGTGAATACTTTTGCAAGGCACTGTATGTAAGAGAATATGCAGATGGTCCAAATATGTTACTGCTTCCCAATTAGGTATTGTGAACCCCAGTACTTTTCATCACCTACTAATGTGCTTCAAACTGATGACTTTTAAGTGTAATGTAGCCTCATTCCTGATAACTAAATCCCTGTGTTCCTATCAGGTTCATGATCTTAAAGTAGGCTATATATATCAAATAAAGTTGGCATGTAGCTTTAGGCGGTTTTAAAGCTGTCACTCACATCACCCTCCCAAGAGGTTTCTTTTTGCATGCTACAAGATGACGAAGGAGCTCAGCTGGACTGCACGTAGCTCCTAAGCTAAGCAAGTCAAGCTTGGATCTCATCCAGCTAAAGTAGTTGCAGTTCTGTCTTGAGAGCGCTAATTAATTTTAGATGACTTGAAACATTTACAGACTTAAAAAGGAAGCTCATGTTTATGTTCTTATAGTTCATTAGAAGATGTAAATATACATAAATTATAATACAAACAAAGAGCAATTACTCAATTCTGCCACTTTACGAGTGTGGTTTTCTCCTGCTTCCTTTTTAACCCTTTTTGGATCGAAGTAATGTTACAAAACTGGCTTAAGAGCAGGGCTTTTTTTCCGCCGGAACTTGGCTGAACTGCGTTTTGGCACCTCTGCCAGGGAACAGGACTTTTTTTTTTTTTTTTTTTTTTTTAATGGTTGGTTTATGCTGCTGCCAGCCAGAGGAGTGAGCTGACAGCCGCATAAGCCGACACAGCTCCTATAGGTTTGGCTGCAGCCTTAAGAGAAGGAAGGGCGGAGTGATATCAGCTGCAATCCGCCTCTCCCAGTAGCAGAGTGGATGTTCCTTTTGTGAGGAAGAGTTGCCGTGTGGTGTCCTGTCCTGTCCTGAGACTACTGTCTGCCAGACCAAGACTGCTTTCGGTAATTGTTGAACTGCCATTGTTGTCTCGCTTTTTAGATATGTGTCTATTAATGCTGCTGCCAGGATATTGTCAGGGCGGGGCTCAGCCCTTCCTTCTCTGAGCTGGCCGCTTGGCCGTCGGCTAATTACCAGCTGCCATCACTCTCCACAGTTACGCAGCTGTTGATTCTGCTCGTCAGTCCTATCTACTTAAAGCCGTCCAGCTCACTTGATCTCTGCCTTCGCCTTTGTGAACATCTCAGAGACTTTCACCTGCGTTCCTGTTGAAGACTTGCTCGGCTGACGTTCCTTCTGGCTCCTGATCCTGCTTTCTCTACTACTATTATCTCTGACATTTGCTTGGCTGACTACTCAATCCGGTTACTGAACTCTGGCTTGTTTTGACTACGCTTACTCTGTTTACCTTACTATTATTATTAAACAAGTGTGATTTAACTTTACTTCTGTCTCGGTCTGATTCATGGTTCCTGATAGATATATACATGTGGGCTGTCTCTTGCTAGATATATACATGTGGGCTGTCTCTTGCTAGATATATACATGTGGGTTGTCTCTTGCTAGATATATATATATATATACATGTGGGCTGTCTCTTGCTGGATATATACATGTGGGCTGTCTCTTGCTGGATGTATACATGTGGGCTGTCTCTTGCTGGATGTATACATGTGGCCTGTCTCTTGCTGTGTGTGTGTGTGTGTGTGTGTGTGTGTGTGTGTGTGTGTGTGTGTGTGTGTGTGTGTGTGCATATATGTGGGCTGTCTCTTGCTTTGTGTGTGTGTGTGTGTGTGTGTGTGTATATATGTGGGCTGTCTCTTGCTTTGTGTGTGTGTGTGTGTGTATATATATATGTGGGCTGTCTCTTGCTGAATATGGGGATATATGAAAGTGCCCCTGAGATTGCTTTGGTTACAGTATATTTCTAATATATAAAAAAAATAGAAGAACGTAGCTAGCGGGACTTTTCCATGAAGCACACGGGAGCAATGAAACAGATTAGATTAAAAGTAGTTTTTAATTATTCGAATTGTTTATGAAACAATTTTTTCAAAATTTTTTTCATTTTTAGCATTTTTTTTCTTTTTGCTTTGTTCACTAGCTCTTCAACATAGGGGTTTTTCCACCCATCATATCGTTAGTACACATTTTGATTCACATGGGGTGACGTCCATTTTGGGTTGCCGCCTGCTGCACTACGTCCCCTCAGCTCCCGGACGGGGCCCTGTTTGGTTGGTCTGGGGATCTCACTGTCTGTGCCACCACTGCAAGGACCCTCATATAAGTAATAGGGCAAATTAAGTTCAGGGGTATTTTCCCCTGTCCGTGGTTGGCCCTTTTTAACAATTTTTTTTATAATAAAATATTATTTATTCCCCTCTTATTATTTTTTCTATAGATCCCTACCACGGTTTTGCTCCTGATGATAGGCTATAAGGCCTTGAAACGCGTAGAGCTAACAACAACCGCGTGTATATACATATGAATTCCTCTGATCTTCGTTCCTTCCTTTGTTTTTTGTTTTTTGATTGTTTTTTATTTCCATTTTTCCGTTTTTATGGCTCCTCTGTGATATCTGTACAGTCATTAATTCCATTGTATTAAATCATGTTTCAATTACTGTTTGTATCTTATAATATATGTACCAACTCCTTGTTGGGATGTGTAATCAATGTGCAATAATTTTTATGAATTGTATATGTGTAAAAAATATAAAAATATTAATATATAGTAAAATGTATGGAACCAATTGATACAAATATTTCATAAACAATTCGAATAATTAAAAACTACTTTTAATCTAATCGGTTTCATTGCTCCCGTGTGCTTCATGGAAAAGTCCCGCTAGCTACGTTCTTCTATTTTTTTATATATTGAACCGGGATGGAGGAGGGGACTCAAACGGCCCCTGTATACCTCATTTAAAGTCCCAACTAATTTTCTTTCTCTTTTTTTCTTCTTAGTATATTTCTAATGTTTTGTACATTTTACTTCTTTTCTTTTTATTAACAAATTCCATACAAAAATCTGTTATATATTCCCCTAAATATACTTGGTTTCCTGTTCTCTAAAGGGGGCAGTGCTTGGTGTGTAGGTGGAGACAGGCGTGGCCTAAGGGAGGGGGGTGAGGTCCTGCACACCTTTACTCTGAGAAAAAAAAAATCCCTTCTTAAGAGAGATAATGATACAGTGAAGAACTCTGTTCTAATCACTTGATATCAACCCAAATGGTGAAAGCATTTGTTAACCTAAAAAAAAAAAAAAATCCTGCCAGTTTCTGCCCTCCCCTTTGTAAACTGACCAACATGTATCATGGCAGCTGAGCCTTAACACTGGTTAGTTTACGTGTTTCTGTCATCACCAGCCCTGCTTTCTACTTTCCTTTCTGCTCCTGTGTCTTCTCCCCCCCCCCCCCCCCCGCCTGTCAGCTCGTACCAGGGCTGCACCCCCCAATATCCTATTCTTTTAAAATGAAAATAGTTTTTTTTCCATTCAGGTTTTATCCATAAAGTAAATAAATTGGTGTGCTTTTGTAAACCTTACCAATAAACAGAAATAAAAGAAAAACTCTCCCCTAGGCAGTGGTTTCAGAATATAAATGAATAACATAAATCACCCAGTAAAAAGTGTGAAAAACAGTTTGTTTATGGTGAATACTTTAAGTGTTACTAAAACCACAACAATAAAATCAGTCTGTATACGCAGTAAAGCATGCTTGTTATACTCACTGTGGAACCTAAGGATTTAATCCTGTGCATTGTGTAAAAAGGTTTTTTGATCCTTACTTCTCTGTTCCTCCCCTTCTTTTTCTGTCTCCAATCTATCTCCTGATAAGACAGAGGCTAGGGGACAAGCTGCACATGCTCAGTGTGGTGTGTATTGCTAGAGAGTTTTTTTTTCTTAGAAGAGTGCATGTGATTAGCACAGGGCCAATAAGCACTGTCCAGACAGAGGGTCAGGAGTCCTGCAGCCTCATAAGACAATCATGGAAGAATTAAAACTCATACTACCTTTAACCAGACACTGATAGAAGTCACAAGATTTCTCTAACTGCTGATGGGAAAATGTATTTAGCAGTTTATATTTACTAAAGCTATTGCATTTCCTGTTCTGTGGAGACCAGATATAGTGAATGCAGGGTCCTGGGTTTTGTAACACTTTTTCCACTTCAATACAGGGCACCTGTATACAGGGCCCAAGCCAATTTTCCACTCTTGGCGCTGTCGCTGTTTAAATGACAATTGGGCGGTCATGCTACGCTGTACCCAAACAACATTTTTACAATTTTCTTTCCACAAATGGAGCTTTCGTTTGGTGGTATTTGATTACCTCTGTGGTTTTTATTTTTTGCTAAACAAATAAAAAAAAAGACAGAAAATTTTGAAAAAAATAAGTTTTTCTTTATTTCTGTTATAAATGTAAATAAGTACGTTTTCTCTTTCACTGATGGACACTGATGAGGCTGCACTGCTGATCACTGATAAGGTGGCACTGATGAACACGGATGAGGTGACCCTGATGGGCACTGATATGCGACACTGGGCACTGATAGGCGGCACATATAGGCACTCATAGTTGGCACTCATAGGTGGCACAGATGGGCACTCATAGGTGGCACAGATGGTTACTTATGTGTGGCACTGATTGACACTGATAGATGGCACTGATTGGCATCACTGATTAGGAGGCACTGGCAGGTATTGCTGGTGGGCACTGATTGGTATCATGCATGGGCACACATTGCCACCCATGGCCACCAGGGATGTCATACCTGGTGGTCATCAGTGGTAGCCATTTCTGGTCTGGTGGTCCTAGGTGGGCATCTGACAGGGGGTCTGCGCTCATAAACAATCAGTGCAGACCCCCCCCCCCCCCCAATCAGAGGCGCAGCCGATCGGATTTCCTCTACTCACGCCTGTCAGACGCTATTGTCTTCCAGTTCACAGGATGATTCCACTCCATGAATGTTTAGCAATAGGCGTGTAAACAAGAAACTGCCAGAGTACTTTTATGAGTACCAAATTTTAAGTTTTTATTAAAGCACTCTTTTAATACTGCACTTAGAGTGGTGCCTCTGTTTCCATTTCCAGTGTTCATAGAAGATTTATTTGCTGCTTCAAACGGGGCTGCCTTATATACAGTGTAAGAGTTAGCGCTCACCTTACCCACCTGTATGGTGCTAGGTAAACTATACTATGCAGTTTGGGCATTGCTTTCTTTTAGTTTTGTGAGTATTTTAAATTGGAAATTTGAGTTAAATAAAGCATTTTAAATGGAATAATGTCATGTGGGCAATTTTATGCCTTTGAGCTCAAGTGAGCATTCAAACCCTCGGTGGTATCCACATCCTTATGAGGAGATATTGATCCAGAAGGATTACCCTGTGCCTATTTTGCCAATTGATAAAATGAGAGGCAAAAGGAGTTGGTGAGTGAGTCACAAGGGCAGTTGATGTCTCTTTTTACACTGCGATGAAGGGAATTTGGAGATTAAGACGCACCGTGGAGTCGGAATACATCAGGTTTTATTTATGAATTAAAGAGCCATTTTATTGAATTTTTTTTAGGACTTTGAGTATTCACCATAAAGGTGGGCCTGGTTTTTTTTTTTTCAGTGGGTGGTTTGTGTTAATAATTCATATGTGGAAAGTGCTGCCTGGGGGAAAGTTTTTTTCTTTGTTTGGTAATTTTATACTGATTTATGGTAGCAGCTTTCTTGCTATAAGTTAATATAGATACAATGGGTATAGAAAAGAATCACTCCCTTAAAATAATCAAATTTTATTGCTTTGCAGCCTGAAATAAAGACAGTTTTTGTTTTATCCAGCTGTGCAACTTTTAACATCCATGTGAAAGTTATAACACCAACATGACCAATTATTTTTTTTTATATTCAAAAACAGAATCGCAGAGTTGGAAAAAAAATCACCCCCTGTGTCAGTATTCTTGTTGAACCACCCTTTGTTTTAATTACAGCCTTTAGTCTGTTGGGATATGTCGCTACTAACTGCTTATCTCTGCACATCTAGACTTTACAATATTTGCTCGCTCTTCTTTTCAGAACTGTTCAAGTTCAGTTTAATTTGATGGTGACTATTTGTGGACTGCTGTCTTCAAGTCATTCCACTGGTTTTCAATGGGGTTTAAGACTGGACTCTGACTAGGCCATGCAAGGACATTCACCTTTTTCTCCTTCTACTACTGTTCAGTGGTCATTTTTGCAATGTTATGTTGGAAAGTAAAACTTCTTCCCATTTACAGCTTTCTGGCAGAGGGCAGATTTTCCTCAAGAAGTTGATGATATTTTGCCCCATTAATTTTCCCTTCTATCCTGACAAGTGCTCCAGTCCCTGCTGCAAAGAAACAACCCCGTACCTTTACTGTAGGATTACTGTTATTTGGATGGTGAGCTGTATTGTATTTCTGCCAGACATATCGTTTAGTGTTGGGGCCAAATACTTAAATTTTAGTTTCATCTGACCATAACACTTTTTTCCATGTGGCCTCAGAAACTTCAAGTTACGTTTTGGCCAAGTTCAGTCGTTACTGCATGTGGCCTTTCTTGAGGAGTGGCTTTTTTCTTGCAACTCTCCCATACAAGCAACATTTGTGGAGAATTTGTGATATTATTGTCACATGCACACAATGACCACTCTTTGTCATACTGTAAATTCAGATGCCAATGTAAAAGTCCAACAGTTTATTTCTGATCATCAACTAGAAAAAGCATCACACCGGTCACAGTTCGCCACCAATAAACTGATAATTCCAACTTCACCTGGTGTGATGTGAGCCGATTCATGTGACCAAGCAAAAGAAAGGAGCCCAGGTATAGGTGGGAGCAACTGACCACCAGCATACAGTAGCTTCATAGATGGAAGCCACCAACAAGATGGCTGCACCAGGTGCAGACAACCGTAAGTGACAAAACCGAAAGGACCCTGGACCAGCAGTGACATATGCTCTCACTTGGCAACAAAAACAGAAGGGGGCGAGGAACAATTGGCATTTTTTTTTGGCATCCTGCTGAAACGATCCCAAATACATATTACATATATGATGTTTCAAACTTAACAAATCCATCATAAAATGGGCTATAGGTATTGAATTACCAATAAAATAAGAACCTAATCCAAGTAAAATGTGTTATTATACAAGCCTTTAAAGACCTAAATCCAATCTCCTCTGTTCAAGGTAGATCAATATGCTACAATACAATATGGAGCTGGTGATACTTGCTTATGGCTGTGCCAACTAACATTTTAGTTTGGCACTGGTGGGTGGAACCTGGGGGGGGGGGAGAGCAGAGACCCAGCTTGGGTAGAAAGTTGCAGGAGATCCCATTGTCTGTCAGTGGGAGACAGAGAGCTCCTCCACAGAAGAGCAAAGAGAAGCTACACACCATCGCCCCACCGAGCATTTCACCGGGCAGATGCATCAGCAAGAACTACAAAGAGCCCAATAAAGCAAAATGATAAAATAGAAAAAGAATAAAGCAGAAAGAGAAACAGCCCTCATGGTAACATGACCTGCAAGCATTTCCACCATCCTGTGGGGGGTGAGCCAGTAATAGATCCTAGTTGGGCAGCATGAGTAAGCTGGCAGCCAGGATTTAAAACGTGAAAAATTAAAGGATTAGGTAGATCTTGCACATAAAGCATAGACATAGTGTGCTTGTCAGGCATTGGCACGAGAGAAAGTCTAAAACAAAGTCCTAGTGTGCAAATAGGCCCTAATGTGTTCACAGCGGGGTCAGGTAGTGGGGGGCACTTCCACCATCCTGATCCTGGTCACTGTGGCGTGAAGGTCACAAGCCATCCTGGCCTCTGGAATCTGTAACGTAATGTCCCACACTCCGATTGAGTGCTTCTGTCATATACCACCTTCTCCAGTCTGGATATAGATATTAGATATTATAACCACATATTACAACCAAGAACTAGGCAGGACTCGTTTGGCTGCAAAGCTGGTACTGTTTATTTGAACAAGAATACAGGCTTTTATACACTTGAGAAGGAGGTCACTCACCCCTTAACAATGACCCCATTTTTTACCCAAAGCACCACACAATGGTTTCGCTAAAGAGGTACAGCTGACTCATAGCTAATCCCATCACATCAATTAACCACCTGGATGACTTAGATGTCACATTGCAGGTCAGACTTGCGGACTCCAAGGTCACATAGCACAATACACATTATCATTAGTATAAACACAGAACTCTTTCAGACAATAGCAGATCTACTTACAATAAAAACATTATGGCAGTGGGCTCCAGACAGGTGGCTTGCTGATGATGTTGACATCAGATATGAGTCCTAAGCTGGCAGAGACCATCATGGCTTTTTAATAATGCCCTTTTACATTACATCACAGAACATCCTCCTAAATGCTTGCAGCTCCCTCAAATGCCAGTGCCCATAGTCGGTAGGCAATAGGCTAGCATTCAGTCCCCTCCAAAAGCCTCTGTCCCGGTGAGTCTTTGAAATTTCTCCCAAATCAAAAGTCGACTAACAAGGTCCCAAATCTCTGACTGGTCTGGACATGCATTAGTTGGGTAGAGTGAACTCATATTGTCAGTCTGCATGATCTCCATTCTTGGCTGCATGGAATAGTTGTCGTACGTGTGGGGCAGAGGTTATTAACACTCTATCTGGCTGCCAGCCCTTCAGCTGGGTGGTTTGTAACATTCTTGGGCTCAGTCTGCTGGGGAGAGGGGCCAATCGCCCCAGCTCCCTGAACCTGTGAAGCACTGTAGGTGCTAGGCAGAGGCCAGCGGCGTTCTTCCCTGTTGCCAGCAATTCAGCTGGGAGTAGCTTCAATACATCAGCTCGTCGCTGGAGAGGGGCAGACTGCCATGGCTCCCTGGAACTCTACATTTGTTGCCAGGGCTGGGCAGAGGTTTATTACGATCTTCCCTGTTGCCAGCACTTCTAATGCAGAATCCACGTCATCTGCTTCGGTTAACTGTTGGGGCAGGGGGCCGGCTTCCTCCACTCCCAGACTGTGGATCTGCTGCTGGGGAAGAAGAAGGACCTCTGTCTCTTCCAAACTGTGTAGCTGCCGTTGGGGAGGTGATTCGGCTGCTTCCTCTTCTGTTCCCTCATCTGGCTGCTGGGATGACATTTCTCTGTCACTGTCTCCGTGGTGCATGGATCCTGGTTGGGGAGTGAAGACAATTTCCTCCACACTGTCTAACTGTTGGGAATGGAGGATGACAACCTCCTCTCCCTTCTCCCCCTGGATCCTGACCTGCTGCTGGGAAGTGACCATCTCCTCCTCACCCTGGTAAAACAAAAGGAGCTGCACTAGTGGTAAATAGACAGTGAATGAAAACCAAACTTAAAGTGCAATTGTACAAATGTATCTGTGTGTTGCACCAGAGTTACCATAATGTTAACAAACACCATGGACCAGATCAAAATGCATGAAAAAACAATGGTGCTGATAATAAAAGCAAATGAGCACAAAGCAGTCAGTGACAGTAGTAATCAACACGATGATGCTGCGACACCCTGTGACAAATCTTCATAGGTCAGGGAACAATGTGATTCCACCACCTTAAGGAATGCAGGATTACCAGCTGAAAAGGGCTTGTCACCCAATCCAGGGTAGTAAAGGTCTCCCGCTGCTGTAAATGGCCGTTACACACAACTCGCATTACATACTAGCCCATTATGTGGCACTTACCTACAAACGAAGCCCGCGATGTCCCCACTGGTGGAAGCATCCATTTTTGCCCCTCTTCCTTCCAGGGGGGCAGCAAGGGCATGCACAGGGGGCCACCAGTCACGGCACACGCTGGGGAAGAAACAGCACTGAGGGCCGTTTCTTCACTGCACATGCGCCAATGACCTCGTCAGTGCACTACAAGGTAAATATTTCCTAAATGTCACACGTTTAGGAGATATTTTCAGTACTTATAGGCTTACCTATATGTAAAAATTTCTCATTCATAACATCATTCGCTGGATGTGTGCAGATGCTGTGTGCAGGGGTTCTCTCAGTATGGTTATGAGTGGTTGATGATCCGTCTCCACAGTCACAGGGTGACTGTATATTAGAGGTCGACCGATATATCGGCCGGCCGATATTTGCCGTTTTTTAAATAATCGGCATCGGCCGATTTGTGCTGATAAAAAGCCGATTTAGAACTACAGCGGGACTTTGAAATGACTTCTGTATAGAATGGTCTAAGTTGACTGAGTCGTCATAGCAACCCTTTCCTCCACTCTGGGCAGGCTGCCAAAAAAAGAACAGAAAGATACAATGTTTACACTTGAATGAATTAAGTCATCTCTGTGTGTAGAAGTTCTCAGTTTAACCATTTAAAGACTAAATCTTTTCTGACACTTGTTGCTTACAAGTAAAAAATCCTGTATTTTCTGCCAGAAAATCACTTAGACCCCCCAAAAATTATATATATTTTTTTAGCAGAGATCCTAGGGAATAAAATAGCGGTTGTTGCAATATTTTATGTCACACGGCATTTGCACAGAGGTCTTTCAAATGCATTTTTTTGGGAAAAAAATACACCATTTAAAAAATAAAAATAAAATAAAAACAGTAAAGTTAGCCCATTTTTTTTTTTTTTTTGTCCAAAAGTTTTGTCTACCTGTTTTTATTAAAAAAAAAAAAAAAAATTATATATATATATATATATATATATATATTTTTTTTTTTTTTTTTTATCTAAATCATACATACAAGTAAACTGATTGGAGGTTTGTTTTGTTTAATAAATGTTTAAGTGTAAGAAATTTTCTGTATCACGTATGAAGGCCGCTTTCACACTGGAGCAGGCAGGCGTTGATGGTAAAACGCAAGTTTTAGCGGCTCTTTACCATCATTTTAGCGGTGCTATTTGGCTGCTAGTGGGGCACATATAACCCAGCTAGCGGCCAAGGAAGAGGTTAAATGCGCCCATGAAGCACCGCTGCCAAATCGCATTGCATGCGCTTCGGCAGTGGTGCCCATTCATATCAATGGGCAGGAGTGGTGGAGGAGCGGTATACACCACTCCAAACGTGCTGCTTGCAGGACTTTTTTTTAAGATCCTGCCAGTGCATCGCCTCAGTGTGAAAGCACTCTGTCTTTCACAGACTGCAGGGGAGCCATTTTACAGGCACTTTACAGGCGCTATTTTTAGCCCAAAAGCGCCTTAAAACGCCCCAGTGGGAAAGGTGTGTTAGATCAAGGGGGATTATAAATAAATAAATAAAATAAAATCGGCCTAACATATCGGCCCAAAAAAATCGGCATCATATATCGGCTATCGGCCGCCATGATTTCTAAATATCGGCATCGGCATCGGCCAGAGAAAAACCCATATCGGTCGACCTCTACTGTATATATAATTATGGAATTTTTCACAGGCAAATACTAGTCCCAATAATTCCTTGTCAATTTGTACATCGTGTGCTTGAGTCTCAGTGAGGGCTCTTGATGCAAAAGCCACAGGCCTCCCCTCTTGAAGACAGACAGCGCCAAGACCATGCTGGCAAGCATCAGCAGACAATACCACCAGCTTATGCACATCAAAATACTGTAGGACAGGTGGACAGTGGGCTAGTTAATTATGCTTTCAATGTATACACAGCAACATGTTGTTCAGTCCAGCACCAGTTGGCATCTTGGCGCAGAAGCTGATGTGATATTATCTCAATGTGATGAATGAACTTAAAGAGATAATTGGTCATGCCAAGAAACCTTTGCAATCCATGTTTGTCCTGCGGAGCAGGCATTTGATGGATGGATTTGTTTTTTTGGGGTCAGGCTTTATTACCTTTATCTGTGAGAAGGTGTCCAACATATGGAACCTCTGAGACCCTGAAGCATCATTTGGTAGGGTTGAGCTGCATATTGATGGCTCTGACACGGTCTAGTATGCGTTTAAGTTGTTTGTCATGTTCTTCAACAAAGGATCCCCAAATCAAGATATCATCCACCACTATTTCACATGGCTGTCCAGTAGAGCTGCAGGACTCCGGCCAAAATGAGAATAACAATTTTTTGCTTAGAATAAAGATCATGATTCTCGTGCCGTAAAATCTAGGTTAACTTTACTGGTTCGGTTTTTTTTTTTTTTTTTTTTTAATTCATTAAAGTGTAATTTTTTTCCCCAAAAATTGCATTTGAATGACTGCTGCGCAAATACAGTATGACATAAACTATTGCAACGACCTCCATTTTATTCTCTAAGCCCTCTAAAAATAATATATATATATATTTGAATGTTTGGGGGTTCTAAGTAATTTTCTAGCAAAAAAAAAATGATTTCAACTTGAAACCAACAAATATCAGAAAAAGGTTTAGTGTTTAAGTGCATAAAGTTCATTTACACACCAAAGTGTTTTTCTTTGATCTAAAGGACAAATCATTACAATGTTTATACTTAAAGCAGAGTTCCACCCAAAAATGGAACGTCCGCTTTTTCGGAATCACCCCCCCCTCCGGTGTCACATTTGGCACCTTTCAGGGGGAAGCAGATACCTGTCTATACCTTCCGGGCATAGATAGCCGTGCCACCCACAGGTATCTATGCCACTTCCGGTGCCTTCGGCGCCCCCTTGCTGTCTTCTGGGAGACACACAGGTCCCAGAAGACAGCAGGGACCAGTGGGATCGCTCAGCGCGAGTCACAGATGCACAGTAGGGAACCAGGAAGTGATGCCTCAAGGCCTTCTTACCAAAGATGGTGGCGCCTCCACCTGAGAGCCGAGCGACGGGTCGGCTTCGGGTTCAGGTGTCGACATCATGGGCGCCCTGGACAGGTAAGTGTCCTTATTTTAAAAGTCAGCAGCTGCAGTATTTGTAGCTGCTGACTTCTAAAAAAAATAAAAATAAAAAATTGAAATTCCATTTGGCATCCGTAAGCATTTGTATCTCCTATATGGGGTCATAGATGTTGTGAGTAATGATGATTCCTCATCCAGAGGAATTTGCCAGAATACACATTTTGCATTTAGAATGCTGAAGACCTTTGCCTGTGGCATGTCAGTGATCACTTGCTTTACAGTTTTAAATGGGCGATAAGGCCTCAGGAGAGCCTTATTGAGGTGCACAGGGTCAATGCATATGCGGCAGTGCCATCTTTCTCAACTACTGCTGCCATGGCAGACACCCAGGGGGTAGCCTCCTGCACTGGTGCAATGATGCCCAGCCTTGTCATCCTTCCCAACTCTTGCAAAACTTTGTCTTTATAGCCAGTGGGATCCTTCGAGGGGCACACACAGAAGGCTTTACCGTTTCATCTAAGAGCATAATTCCTCATAAGCGGTCATTTCAGGAGCCTGTTGTACTGCATGTACTTCTGAAGTTGGATTAGATTTAAACACATGCTTTCTGGTAAGCCTAGCAAGCTCTTAACGTTTCTATCCACAAAGTGGAATAGCAGCTTGTCCCCTTATAGATCAGAGGTAGAAGTGCCCATTGTCTGAATTGTTTAACCGCCATAAGCTATCAGATTTACTTTGACTGATCAATTTCAGCTTTGAGGCCAATGTTGTGCAATGTGGATAAGGACTTGACATTGCATTTGACACCAGTGTCATTTTTCAACTTGACATGTTTGTTGTATGCTGTTGAGAGGGTGGTGAATATTTCTGTCTTATCTGCAATTAGGTCCACACTTTCACAATTAAAACAATTTTGGTGATCATCACTTTCCACTTCATTAATTCTGTGTGCATTTTGTTTAGTATGACTAGATGGTGTCACCCACGCACCTCTATTTTGAGGCTTGGACTTAAAACATTTTGCACAATGATTCCATTTGTTGCATGAGTTACACCTTTTGTTAAAAGCCGGACACTTGTTGCGCTCAGTAGCATGTTCACTACCACAGTTGTTGCATTGCCTTTTGTTCTTTTGCACCACAAACACTTCTGCCTCTCTCTTTTTAGTTCCTTTTGTGGCCCTTTCAGAATGTTCAAACAACATACATATTCTGATGGCTGATTTCAGTGTCAAATCTTTCTCTCTGAACAACTGAACACGAGCTTCATCATTGTAGATACCACATACAATCCTGTCGCATATCAGTTCTGTTAGTGCACCAAAATCAAATTTTTTAGCCAGCAGTCTATGTTGCTGCATATAATTCTTTCATCAGGTTTCTGAACCATCGTGTTAAATGTATGTCTATCTATTATCACATTACGCTGTGGCAACCATATCTCATCAAATTTCTTGATTAAGACATCAGGCTCTTCTCTGTCCTCATTATCTTGACAAATTGAATGACTCATCTAGGGCATCTGAACCAGCAAAATTGAGAAGAGTGTAAGCTTGTACCTTTTTTGACTTGTCTGAGAGTCCTACTTTGCTGTACACGTCCCATTTTCTTTTGATTTTCAGCCAGTTGTTAGCAATGTCATTATCAAAGATTAGGGGTTGTATGCCACGTAGATTCTAAACCATGATTTTTCAGCGATTCCACTTCTGTCACCATGTAGATTTTGTAAAAGCAATGATGAATAGTCAGATGAATCTTGTGAAGAGCTTGTTTATTTCAGTCAGCAGAGAGCTATGTAAACACAACACATACATATTCTACAGTACTCAAAAAGTACCCTACAAGCATCAGATGCATCCAGAGTGCTGCCGATACAAAAGACCAAGGTCAGCCCAGGTGAAATACATTGATGAATCCTGACATGTTTCTGACCTGTAGTCCTTCATACTTCATTGTACATACTGTACAGTGGTGTGAAAAAGTGTTTGCCCCCTTCCTCATTTCCTGTTCCTTTGCATGTTTGTCACACTTAAGTGTTTCGGAACATCAAACCAATTTAAACAATAGTCAAGGACAACACAAGTAAACACAAAATGCAATTTGTAAATGAAGGTGTTTATTATTAAAGGTGAAAAAAAATCCAAACCATCATGGCCCTGTGTGAAAAAGTGATTGCCCCCTAAACCTAATAACTGGTTGGGCCACCCTTAGCAGCAACAACTGCAACCAAGCGTTTGCAATAACGTGCAATGAGGCTTTTACAGCGTCCTGGAGGAATTTTGGCCCACTCATCTTTGCAGAATTGTCCTAATTCAGTTACATTAGAGGGTTTTCGAGCATGAACGGCCTTTTTAAGGTCATACCACAACATCTCAATAGGATTCAGGTCAGGACTTTGGCTAGGCCACTCCAAAGTCTTCATTTTGTTTTTCTTCAGCCATTCGGTGGTGGACTTGCTGGTGTGTTTAGGATCATTGTCCTGCTGCAGAACCCAAGTTCGTTTCAGCTTGAGTACACGAACAGATGGTCGGACATTCTCCTTCAGGATCTCTTGGTAGACAGCAGAATTCATAGTTCCTTTTATCACGACAAGTCTTCCAGGTCCTGAAGCAGCAAAACAGCCCCAGACCATCACACTACCACCACCATATTTTACTGTTGGTATAATGTTCTTTTTATGAAATGCAGTGTTCCTTCTACGCCAGATATACTTGGACACACACCTTCCAAAGAGTTCCACTTTTGTCTCATCGGTCCACAGAATGTTGTCCCAAAAGTCTTGGGGATCATCAAGATGTGTTGTGGAGAAATTGAGACGAGCTTTGATGTTCTTTTTGCTCAGCAGTGGTTTTCTCCTTGGAACTCTGCCATGCAGGCCATTTTTGCCCAGTCTTTTCCTGATGGTGGAGGCATGAACGCTGACCTTAACTGAGGCAAGTGAGGCCTGCAGTTCCTTGGACGTTGTTGTGGGGTCTTTTGTGACCTCTTGGATGAGTCGTCGCTGCGCTCTTGGGGTAATTGTGGGCGGCCGGCCACTCCTGGGAAGGTTCACCACTGTTCCATGTCTTCACCATTTGTGGATAATGGCTCTCACTGTGGTTCGCTGGATTCCCAAAGCTTTGGAAATGGCTTTATAACCCTTTCCAGACTGATAGATCTCAATTACTTTCTTTCTCAATTGTTCCTGAATTTCTTTGGGTCTCGACAGGATGTGTAGCTTTTAAAGATCTTCTGGTGGACCTTACTGTGTCAAGCAGCTCCTATTTAAGTGATGCCTTGATTGTGAACAGGTGTGGCAATAATCAGGCCTGGGTGTGGCTATAGAAATTGAACTCAGGTGTGGACAACCACAGTTATAGTATGTTTTAACAAGGGGGGCAATCACTTTTTGACACAGGGCCATGATGGTTTGGATTTTTTTTCACCTTTAATAATAAACACCTTCATTTACAAATTGCATTTTGTGTTTACTTGTGTTGTCCTTGACTATTGTTTAAATTGGTTTGATGATCCGAAACACTTAAGTGTGACAAACATGCAAAGGAACAGGAAATGAGGAAGGGGGCAAACACTTTTTCACACCACTGTATATAATATATACAATATATATATAATATATATATATATATATATATATATATCTTAATAACTTATTTTATATATATATATATATATATATATATATATATATATATACATATATATCTTAATAACATATTACAGGCTGCTGTTGGAACTTACAAAAGTCAACCATATATGCATAAAAGGTCAATGGACCACATTCAGTCATGCTTAATAAGGTAGTTGCATAGTACCACTCCAAAAAGGGTGAGAGATCACCAAGGATGGCCCCAAATGCATTCACAGGGACTCCCTGGGGCAGAAAAGCTCATCAACATCCAGATACAGTTATTGTCTGTGGATAAAAAATAATAAATAGTAGGGATATCATAATTACTCAAACAAGGGCTCAAAGGTCTTAAGGGGTTATAGTAAAATCGAACATAGTGCATAAAGATTCCATGTTCAGGGAATAGGAAATGATCTCTCTGGATTTCAAAATGAAAGTGAGGCACCAATGAAAGATTAATTAAGGCTCCATTCACACTTTTATGACTTGTCATTCAACTTTGGACATCAAAGTGGCATGACAAGTCGTTACCTGTGTTTTTCAATTATAACCAATCATATGCAAGACTTAAAGTTGCAGCAACTTCAAAGTATTTCATGCACTACGTTGTTCTGACTTTCATGCAACTTGGAGGCCATAGACTTCAATGTTAACCCTCAGAATAAATGATAGTGTTTTATTCTTGTGCTACCACTGGTGATCTATCAAATGTCAGGGGCTGCTGCTACTACCGGAATGGATCACACGTATCCACTTAATATGAAACTAAAGATATGTTGGTATTGCGCTGCCCCTATATTAAATAACCCTCCGAGGGTGATAAGTATAATGCCTAGTTACATAAATAAATAGTGTAATATAAAAATATATATATAAATGTCTACTGAATAATATCAAAAAGTGCAAAGTGCTACATTAAATAAAATAAAATAAACACACCACAGAGGTGATAGAATCCAAATAAATGAAAATCAAGGGAACAAAGGTAAGTAACTAAAAACAGTCTCTTAAAAAATTACTATTTTGATAAAGTGCAGAGAAAATGCAAAAAAAAAAAAAAAAAAAAAAGTAAACGCACTACAGAGTCAATTGAAAACCTCCACGGAAACACAACTGCTTCAATTGAGTGCAAAGCCAAAAAACAGTGAATTGATCATAAAGTGCCAAGTGCGTCTTATAAATGTGCAAATAAGTAAACACTCTCCAGGTGATATAAGTGAACCGCCCTAATAATAAACAAATGATATACAAGAAAATAAGAAAGAGTATACCTACACCAAAAAGAGGGTACCCTCTCCTGATCACATGGAAATAAACTTTAGAATTAAACAAAAAAAATAAAAATAAATATAAAAAAAAAAAATATTCAGTAGACATTTATATATATATTTTTATATTACACTATTGATTTATGTAACTAGGCATTATACTTATCACCCTCGGAGGGTTATTTAATATAGGGGCAGCGCAATACCAACATATCTTTAATGTTAACCTTCAGAAGTTGCATAAAAGTCGTACCTCAATGTTATACAATTCAACTTGTGTGCAACAGTTGTCCATTATAACTGGTCAAAGCCAAAGTTGTATCCAAGTGGCATCCATCTAAAGTTGCATCAAAGCTGCACCAAAGTTGCACTCCTAAGTCGACGCAGCTTTGGAGTCGTACAAGTGTGAATGAAGCCTAAGACCTCTGTAGAAAAGTGAAACCCCCCCCCCACAAAAAACCCCAAAGAAAGCCATGGAACTGTATTACCTTGTGGAGGGATCTGTTAAGTATGCCAGCAATCAACCATTACACTCAAGCAGAGGTTAATCACAAGAGCCAGGCAATTTTTTGCGATACAGCACTGTTTCTTTACCCAAATAAAATATATGTCCTTTTTTTCCCCACAAATATAGATTTCTTTTGGTGGTATTTGATCACCTCTTCGGTTTTTATTTTTTGTGTTATAAAAAAAAAAATCGTCATTTTTGAATAAAAAAACAATAATTTTTACTTTCTGCTATAAAACATTCCCAATAAAAAAAATGTCAAAATTAATTTCTTCATCAATTTAGGACAATATTTATTCTGCTACATATTTTTGGCAAAAAAACGCAATACGCGTATATTGATTGGCTTGTGCAAACATTATAGCCTCTACAAACTATGGGATATATTTAGGGACTTTTTATTTTATTTTTATTGTTTTTACTAGTAAGGGCGGAGATTGGCGATTTTTAGCGGTACTGTGACATTTTGGCAGACAAATTGGACACTAAGTGACAATTTTGGGGACCAGTGACACCAATACTGTGATCAGTGCTAAAAAAAATGCACCTTACTTGGCATGACTTCAATAGTGCTGTGTCCATCCTGACTTGAACTGTGCTTTTAGACTACATGTTTGTCTCTTATTCTGGTTTTGATGTCTGGCAGTGATTGCCTTTTAGTGCTGTCCCCACCGGGCTGGAAACCTTTAGCACATCTAATAGGCTACTCGCCTCACTTGATCTGCATTGCCAAGCTTCCCGTTGCCAGGGCTGCCTACTTGTTGAGATAATATAATCTGTCACTTGCAGAGAAACTGAACTCTGGAAGCTGTGCCCCCAATAATGCAGAGAGGAGTCCAAGGACTATTCACCAGTATTTTCTGTGATATCCCTTCATCTGATATTTCCTCAATACTGACTTACCATGCTTTAATTCAGCACTATATCTTTAAATGGAGGTGGACATTTTAGTAGGGACAGGCCTTTGCCTCATGAAGTCAGAGCCTCAAGGAGAATAGTGGGCCGCATAGCAGTTATATCTCCAAATCTCACTCTATACATCCTGAGACTGTCAGTCAGAGGCATGATTTGCATCCCTCACTGCAGCTATACTACTGTATAAGGCTGTAGGCACAAACATGCCTAAGAACTCTCATGTTCCAAAAGGTGCAGTGCTGTTTTACAGTTGGAATTTAAAACAAAAATTAAGATTTTTTTTTTAGGAAACTGCCGAAACAGTTAACTTTTCTAGATGTTCCATATAATATGGCACATCTTTTTCTTTATAGTACATCATGGGACACAGAGCCACAGTAATTACTGTATGGGTTATAAAGGCACCTTTAGGTGATGGACACTGGCACGCCCTAGACAGGAAGTTTAGCTCCCTGTATAACCCCTCCCCTTACTGGGAGTACCTTCGTTTGGTGTGGGTTACGAGTAACGATGTGCTAGGCTGAGCTCCACTGGAATATTCCTTTGGGGCCAGCTATGCAATCAGATCCACTCAAACTGTCTTTTCAGGCTGAGCTGAATGGTACCTGGGCCTCGTTTCGGAAGAAACGAGGTTTTGCCTGTAAAGCTTCTCTTTTTAGGTAGCTGGACCCCGGGATCCAGTGCTTGATTTTTTTCAGCCATATTTCCTGGCGGGTGCTTTACAGGTCCAGGAGTGTGGATCCCCCGATTAAAAAGGGGCCCCCGGTTCCTGAAGGTTTTTTAAACGGAGGCCACCGTGAGTGGTGAGGATTGGTCTGTCTGGTTTACCACAGAACCCTGCAGCTGGATAAGGCAAGTGGAGATTCCTAAGGAATTTTTCTAATTCTTATGGGTTTTCTCCTTTGAGTAAAATGTTCATTCCTAAAGTCTCCACCGGGGCTGTCAAGAGCACATACCTGATTCCATGCTTGTCAGTCTTGCTCTGTGTCATTTCAAGCAGCACGCTTCCTCCAGCCCAAGCCCAGGTAAGATGTTGGAAAGGGGGACTTTTTCTTGTGGAATCCCCCACCTGGACAGGTATTTCTTCTCTCCAGAAAGCGAGGGAGCAGAGGTCAGTCGGCGGTATGCCGCGCCACTCCCCCCTGTCACCGCATAGTATGACGGTTTTCTCCAACAGCTCTCCTCCTCTCCTCCACCCCAGCCCTCCCCTGCATGCCGGTCCAGGCGAATCGGAGTCCCGCTTGCATGGGAAAGCAGTTTTTTTTTTATCACTACAATACAGGGCACTTTCGCCCGCTTCCTTCCTAGCCCAATTTTCAGATTTCAACGTTCTCGCAATTTCAATGACAATCATGCTATGCTGTACCCAAATTAAATTTGTATCATTTTGTTTGCACAAATAGAGCTTTATTATGGTGGTATTTATTCACGACTCCGTTTTTTATTTTTTGCGATATAAGCAAAGAGCGGAAATTTGGAAAAAAACAATATTTTCTTCTTTCTATTTTAAAAGAAATCCAATAAAAATGAATTTTGTCATACATTTAAGCCAAAATGTATTCTGCTACATGTCGGTTAAGTGTATAATAATTGGTTTGTGTGATGTATGTACGCAAATGATCATGTACATATGTGTGCAGGTGATCACAGACATATGTGTGCAGATAATCATTGGAACATGTGATTTTAGTGGGACATATGTGGGGGATATGTGTGTTTTTGGGGCGTGTGGGGACATTGTGTTTACACTGTGTGGTGACGTGTGTTTTCACTAGACTGGTGATCAGTGACTAAAAAGCTGTAAAAAACAGCTCATACTCGCTGATTGCCAGCCGGCTGCAGCGATCTGCTCTCCACTCCTCAGCGACCACTTCCGTGTGAGGAGAGGAGAGCCGATTGCCCAGCAAAGGGCTGTTTGTTTACATCAGATGACGGCCGTGATTGGACACGGCCGTCATGTGATAAGGAGGGCCAATCGCAGAGCCCTCCTGCCGATCCGAGATGCGCCATGTCCGGGTGACACGAGCGCATCCGGATCTCGCCACTGTGTGGGCACGCGCGCGATCCCCCTACTTATGATGGACGTTCAGGAATGTCCACTCATAAGTAGAGCGCTCCCACTCGGCCGTGTATGTACATTGGCCGGGTGGGAAGTAGTTAAAGTGAGGGGGGCACGGTGGGAATTTGGAGGGGGGAGGCTTAGCGTGGCGGTATTAACGTGCCTCATTCTGCTGTCGTCTGTGCACGACCCAAACATTTTCTAATAATTTTACTATTTGAAAACGCACAGTTTTTTTTGTTTGTTTGTTTTTTTTGGATTGGAATGTTTTATTTTCCTATGAAAAAATATACAATTAAAAAAAAAAAAAAAAAAAGCTTGAGTTCACTAAAGCCTCCTCAAGTTTGCATGCCTTTCCTGTCCATTCGTTGCTGGAAAAGCTTATGTTTTCTGAGTGGGAACTTCCCAGATAAGCATTTTTTCCCTCCTAAACAAGTTTTCAACACCAGTTTACCAGCAATTGATGCTGCTGTATCCTCTGTAGATAAAAATTTGACTTGTCCGGTTGACAATGCTCAAATGCTTAGGAATCCATCTGATGAAAAATTGGAATTCCTGTTAAAAAACATTTTTTCTTTAGCAGGTTCAGTAGCTCAACCTACAGTGGTGGCAATTGGGGGACAGACCATTTGAGACAGGTGCTCAAGGTTTTCCCCGAACAGCAGGCTCAGGATTTAGCCCAGCTGCCAGGGGCTTTGTGTTTTGCAATTGACGCAATCAGAGATTCTATTCTGCAAAGCTCTTGCTTTACGCTTGGGTTGGGGCATATCCGTAGAAACTTATGGTTGAAAAGTGGTCAGCCGAAGCGCCATGCAAAAAGCTCCTGGCTGGTTTTCCTTTCTGCGGTGAAAGGCTGTTTGGGGATGGGGAAAAGTACCCTTTTTCTAGTTAAGAAAAGAAGTAATATGTCCCTCATTTAAACGGGCTCTTTCTCCAGTGCCAGGGGCGTCTGCCTTCAGGCAGTCGCAACGGCCTCTACCGTCATATTCAAGAGGACCTCGGGGACAACCCCATGGAAGAAACCTACAAGACAGAATGCTAAAGCCGCTTATGAGGTTGCGCCCCCTGATTGCTCGGGGGTGGGGGACTTCTGCAGTTCTCAAGGGTCTGCCCTGGCAGGAGGAGTTTTGAGACAGATGGATGGTCTCCGTAATAGCTGTAGGCTACAAACTAGAATTCCAAGATTTCACGTCTCCTCGTTTTCCTCAGGACAAATGTCCAAAGATCCAGAGAAAAAGAAGTCTCCTTTGCAAACAATAGACTGACTTTTGTCTCAAAAAGGGCCATTGCGGTCCCCGCGATGGAGCAGGGGTTGGGGTATTTTCAAACCTCATCACGGTGCCAAAACCAAATGGGGGTGTCAGACCCATGCTGGATCTCAAGGATCTAAACTGGTTCCTGAATATCCACATTTTCCGCATGGAATCAATCAAATCTGTTGTCTCCAGCCTATAAGGAGGAGAACTTCTGGCATCAGTCAACATCAGGGATGCATACCTGCATGTGCCTATTTTCCCTGCGCATCAAAAATATCTGTGTTTTGAAGTAGAAAAACATCACTTTCAGTTTGTAGCTTTTCATTTCGGTCTAGCTACTGCACTTCGGGTGTTTACAAAACTTCTGGCCCTTCCCCTGGCCAGTTTAATGACTCAAGGTATAACAATTGTAGCTTATCTAGATGACCTGCTCTTGATTGACAATCAGCACAATCAGCTACCTGGAATACCTAGGTTGGGTCCTTAACATAGAGAGATCTTTAAAACCATTAAGAAGTCTAAGAATACTTGGGTCTAGTTATAGATACAGCCCAGAAGAGGGTGTTTTTTACCTCAGGCAAAGATTAGTTCAGTAAAGGAGCTGGTTCAGGTGGTCAGGGTAAAGAAGGGTCCTTCTATTCGCCTTTGCATGAGGTTGTTGGGAAAGATGGTGGCTTCATTCGAAGCGGTTCCCTTTGCTCAGTCTCCTTTGAGACTGCTGCAAAACAGTATCCTGTATACCTGGAGCAAGAAGGTCCAAGCGCTATGTTTTCCGAGGATAGCCAAGAATCTGCAAAAGGGGAAACCCTTCGTACCAGTTACCTGAAAGGTGGCAACAGCTGGCAGCCTTGCTGCCCAAGGCGACTGTCCAAGGGAAATAGTCCAGAATTGAAAGGACCTTGTCCATCAACATTCTAGAGATTCGGGCAGTGCGCCTAGCCCTAAGGGCCTGGACATGCAGGTTGCGGAATTGTCCTGTCAGCATTCAATCCGACTATGCCACAGCAGTGGCTTATATCAATCAAGGGGGCACCAGAAGTCATGCAGCCCAGGGAGAGGTAAACCATATCCTAACCTGGGCAGAAAAGCATGTGCCGTGCATATTGGCAATCTTCATCCTAGGGGTAGAAAACTGGCAGGTGGACTATTTGAGTCGCCAGCAGTTGTTCCTGGAGGAATGGTCCCTTCGCCCCGACATCTTCCTGGCTATATGCCAAAGATGGGGGACCCCGGACATAGATCTGTTTGCATCCAGGTTCAACAACAAAATCAACAACTTTGTGCCAAGAACAAGGGATCCACTTGCATAAGGAACAGATGCGTTGGTGACCTTGTGGAATCAGTTTTTTCACTGATTTATGCATTCCCTCCTATTCTGCTGCTACCACAAATTGTTTGCAGGGTCAAGCAGGAAGGAAGTCGGTGGTTCGTGTGGCCCAGAACATTTTGGTATGCAGAGATCATAAAGATGGTGGTAGGAGCCCCGTGGACCCTAACACCACGTCCAGACCTGCTACAGCTGGGACCGGTGTTCCATCCTACCTTACAAACGCTGATTTTAACGGGTTAGCTATTGAAACCCGCATTCTGAAGAACTGTGGGCTTTCAGGCTCAGTGTTATCTACCTTGATTAATACAAGTAAGCCAGCTTCCAGAGTCATTTATTATAGAGTCTGGAAGGCATATGTTTCCTGGTGTGAGTCCAGGGGTTTGCATCCTAGAAAGTATGTTATAGGTAGAAGCCTTGCTTTTCTACAAATGGGATTAGAAATAAACCTGGTCTTGAGTACCATCAAAGGCCAGGTCTAGGCCTTATCGGTATTGTTCCAAAAATGACCACTTGCTTCGCATTTCCTGGTCCTTAGTTTTATACAGGGGGTGACACAGCTTAATCTGCTGGCTAGGTCACCCTTAAAACCTTGGAACTTGGATTTGGTTTTGTCGGTTTTACAAAAACAGCCTTTTTGAGCTGATACGACATACTCCCTTGATCCTTTTCACAAGGAAGTTGGTTTCTTGTTGCCATATCTTCTGCAAGAAGGGTTTCCGAATTGGATGCTTTTTCTGGTAATTATTCATAAGGATAAGGTGGTAATGCGTCCTCATCCTAGCTTTCTGTCAAAGGTGGTTTCAGGTTTTCATTTAAACCAGGATATTTTTCTACATTAATTTTTTTTCCAGAACCCTGTTCTATGGAAGAAGAGTCACTACATTCTGTAGATGTAGTGAGAGCAGTCAAAATCTATTTTAAGGCGACTGCTCAGTTTCAGTAAACAGATGTTTGTGTTGCCTGAAGGTCCTAGGAAAGGACAGGCAGCGTCAAAGTCCACTATTGCCAAATGGATTTGGCAAATCATAAGCTTGAATAATTGTTTGAAGAGGAAAGTTCCACCTTTCCAAATCAAAGCGCACTCCACCAGGGCTGTTAGTGCTTTGTGGGCAGTGCATTACCACACCACACCCATGTTCTATGCAATGATTGGTTAATAAGGGTGCATATAACGTGCAACCCCTCCCACAATAAATTAGACATCTCCTGACATTTGGTCTCAACTCATCGTTTATTGTCTTTGTCGGGATGTTTGTCTCCTAATGCTGCAGCATTAGTATAAAGGGTTTTGTGAGTATTGTAATTGCGTTAGTTACACCTAGCTGGTCTTTGTCAGGTATATAGAAATACCATTTTAATCACAACACAAGACTCCATGGCTCAAATCTGCAAGGCCGTAACTTGGTCTTCAGTCCATACATTTACCAGATTCTATCAGGTGGATGTAAGAAGGTATGAGGATATCACCTTTGGGCACAGTGTGCTGCAGGCAGAAGTATAGGTCCTCAGGTCTGATTGCACCCTACTTTTGTTGGTGTCCCCTCCCCTCAGATATCATTGCTCTGGGACATCCCATACAGTAATTACTGTGACTCTGTGTCCCGTGATGTATGATAAAGAAAATAGGATTTTTATAACAGCTTATCTGTAAAATCCTTTTCTTGGAGTACATCAGGGGACACAGAGGTCCCTCCCCTCTTTAATACACGTATATTGCTTTGCTACAAAACTGAGATACTCCCAGTAAGGGGAAGGGGTTATATAGGGAGCTAAACTTCCTGTCTATGGTGTGCCAGTGTCCATCACCTAAAGGTGCCTATATAACCCATACAGTAATTACTGTGGCTCTGTGTCCCGTGATATACTCCAAGAAGGGGATTTTACAAGTAAGCTGTTATAAAAATCCTGATTTTTTTTAAGTTTTTGCCCCATTTTAGATCCTTGGGGGGACCCCAAGTACCAGTACCATGTTCATATTGTCCTAAAAAAGTTGCTGCAGTATGTTGCAGCAGCGGTCATATGGTCTTTGCTAAGACAGAACTCTCAGTTTAATTTTCAATTTAGACTGTAGTGTAACTTTGGAGCTGCAGTAACTAATTAGTTATGCAGAAGTGAATCATTATTCGGGTATGCAGCAATATATTAATTGACTGATCTAATGGAGTCCAAACATTTTTTGGAACTTACTGGGGCTTGTATGCCAGCTACTATTATGAAACAACTTGTGGGGTAAATCTTTACTTTTTCCATATTATGCACTGAAGTAAGGCTATTATTTTTATGAGATAATCAGTTTGATTGATCCAAAATCCTATATTTTGTTAATATTAGGTCATGAATCCTAAGACGCCCTTTAGGTAGGCTGTACTTACTCCCCCCTGTTTCTCTGATTTGCAGACATTCAGTATCTCACAAAAGTGAGTACACCCCTCACATTTTTGTAAATATTTTTTATATCTTTTCATGTGACAACACTGAAGAAATGACACTTTGCTACAATGTAAAGTAGTGAGTGTACAGCTTTTATAACCATGTAAATTTGCTGTCCCCTCCTGATTGCTTTTCTATTCTTTGCTGTTAATTGGGAAGTATGTTCTTGCGATCTTATCATCGTTATTGTTGTACTGTGATACACGTACTTTCTTTTGGAAACAAAATTGCTGTCCCCTCAAAATAACTCAACACACAGCCATTAATGTCTAAACTTCTGGCAACAAAAGTGAGTACTGCTATACCGAGATCCAGGAATCTCGGTATAACCTATCTACGCTGACTTCTGTGCCGTAAACCTGCAGTTTGTCTTCGTTCTTGGGTCCACAATGCTAATGTTGCAAAACTTTGTTAGATACTAATATTCTCTTTTGATATATTATTTTCCAGATCGTGATGGCTAATGTGTCCATGCACTCTGTGGCTTTTTCAGGTGTTTACAGGTATATGTTCTTACAGGCAGAAACCCCCCCAACCCCCCCCCCACCAAACTCACATTTTTGAGAGGAGCTTTCAAGCAGAAAAAACACCTAAGTGCCCAAAAACTCACGAAAAGGCTTAGAAAAAACTCAAAGAAGCTTGAAAACACACACAAAAATATAGGAAAAATTAGCTCAAAGAAGTTCTAAGAAGCTCATTAAAATGTGCCAAAGAGCCCAAAAAAGTACAAGCTTATTCAAGCTGAAATAAAGGCAGCTTTTTTTTTTTTTATTATTTGAATTTTGTATTAAACTAAACAGTGATTTTTTTTTTTTTTTTTGATTTTTTTTTTTTTTTTTGATTTTTTTTTTTTTACATTGCTGCTTTTCCTCTTATTCATAGGTTTAAGGCTGCATTTACACCTGAGTGTTTTCAGGGCGTTTTTGAAATGTTTTAGGGCTTTTTTGGAGTGTTTTTAGGCAGGCATTTTACATCTGATATCATCAGGTGATCCTCCTCTTCCTGATTTTGTAGGTAGTTAAAGTGGTCCTCCTCTTCGTGTTTTGTGAGTAGTGTTGGTGTGGTTGTGAAGGTCAAGTTTTTGTGTGCTCCTTTTTTTTTCCTTCTTTTTTTTTGGAAGATGTCCTTCTCGCATGTGCAGCAGCTGCACAACTGATGCTGGAGGAAGAAGAGCAAGAAAACAAGCACAGATACTGGGTCCATCCTGTTATTGCCAATAGAGAACAGTGTGGCCTGTTCTGGGCAATGTACGGTGATCTCTGAGTGCATGAAGAAAAATTCTTTGAGTGTACACGGATGTCTATTAAAAGGTAGGTTGACCTTCTCAACCACGCAAACGTTTGTTCAATCTGAACAATGTGTGATAGATTATTTACCTACTAACTTTTCATATTCTATCCTACAGTTTTTATGAGTTGCTTGGGTTTGACAGATGTGCAGAGAGAGGACAACTATTTTCGGAACAGTATTCTGTCGGTGGAAAGGCTCATCTTCACACTGAGGTACACACTTGGCAACATCAACACACCTCCCCACCACACTCCCCATACCCTCTCTTCAAACCTCCATCTCCCACTCCCTACCCCTCTCTTCTCTCTGGAACATGTTACATGTTCCACCTAGGGTTGCCACCTGTCCAGTATTCACCCAGACAATCCGAGTTTTGAATCTGTCTGGGGACATGTTCGGCATTACTGGGGGGCAGAGCGATGATGTCAGCAAAAGCAATTTGGCCATACGCACTGTTCACCACGGTGCACTTCACACGCTGCATTACTACTATTCTAGGGCCACCCAAAGGTGTTCCAGGTCTTTTATAATACTATAGCTGTTGCAGAACTACAAGTCCCATGGGGCATAGCAAGATTCTGACAGCCACAAGCATGACACCCAGAGGCATGATGGGACAAGTAGTTTTGTAACAGCTGGAGGTCCACTAATTGCATATATCTGGTGTATACTATGAGAAAAAAAATTGCCCTCCACTGCTAAAGTGTTCGGGTCTGGCTCTGAGAAAGTGGAAACCCTAGTTCCACCCGATGTGGATACATGCAACACGTTCCCAATGCTGCATTTGCTGTACCCCCCCCCGGCAGCCATATGGGGAGAATTTACCCGTACTAGCTGACACGTCATTCAACACACAGCTCCATGTGAATGACCAAAAAAACAGACCACTAGTAATTCTCAATGAGCTGGGAACTGTTCGGGTAAGCGGATACACTGACAGTTTTCCGGAGACCTGCATTGCATCAGTGATCTGGTGATTGCAATTCAATGATAAGCTCCTGCATGCAAATAAAAAGTAAAATATGCCCCTTTTTTAAAATTAATAATTTTATTAATATCCCCCTAATCTACTCCCCTGCAACCCTAACCACCTACTCCCAACTTCCTCCCCTACCCACTATGAAGAAGAGACACATATACACAGATGTTGCTTAAAGTGTACTTGTAGTAAACACATTTATTTATTTTTTAAACTGTATGCTTTATTGGTATATAAAATAACAATATAGTCAACTCCCTTCTCACCCTCCAGAGGAGAATGGACAGACTGATAGAAAGGCAACAGTATAACCAGTTGTTAGAACCAAGGTATGCGGAATACCAACTTTTATTATCACACAAAACATTGTACTGAGGCAGCTCTAGGCCTGGTCCAGGTAGAGTTTGCCACTCTCTCAACACCATCAATAGGACCACATGAATGTGTGGCACCAGGGATCAACTCCCTTCTCACCCTCTAGCCAGAGGAGAATGGGCAGACTGAGGGAAGGGCAACAGTAACTTAAAGAGGAAGTAAACCCTTCCAAACAACTTGGACCTATAGGTAAGCCTAGATTAAGGCTTACCTGTAGGTCCAAGCAATATCTCCTAAACCTATATGGTTTAGGAGATATTTGCCCGAAAATGGGCACCGCTGTCTACGGCGCATGCGCCGTAGACAGCGGCGCGCAGGCGCACTAAATGCGGCAAATCCAAGAATGGATTTGCCAAATTTGTCGACTCCCGTGCGCATGCGCGGGAGTGACGTCATCGCGGCTTCGCCGTATGACAGCAGCGGAGCTGCGAGGCGCGACTCCCGTGCGCATAAGCGGGAGTGACGTCATCGCGGTTGCGCCGCTGTGATTCGTCGGAGCTGCGAGACGCCACAAGCAACATGGATGCGGCGGACTACAGGGGACAGCGGCGACTTCGCTGGCTCCTGTGTCAGGTAAGTGACACATAATGAGCTACTATGCGATGCATAGTAGTCCATTATGCTTTACCTTTGCAGGGAAAAAAAGAGGAAGTAAACCCATTAGGGTTTACTTCCTCTTTAAATAACCGTTCGTTAGAACCTAGTTGGGCAGAATATCATCCTAAATGCACAAAAAATTAGAATTAAAGAAGATGGACTTCAGCAGCAGAAGACCACACCAGATGCCACTCCTCCATAAGCTATATTAAAAAAAAAGAAAAACAACTTAAAAGATTCTCAAATCTGCTGGGTGAGAATATTGGGCATTGCATTTCATTATTCATTCCCGTGGCCAATCCAGTAGAAGGAGCAGGATAGGTGGATGTAGTCAGTGGGCAAGGATATTCAGAGGGAGAAATGGATGATGACTATTTTGAATTCTGCATGTACGTTGAATGAATGAATGTGACTTGAAAGGTGAGGGGTATCCTGGGAAACTGATTGAAATGTATTGGTGGAATAATGGTATTGTTGGCATGAGGACGGAGGAGGGGGATAAGAGCTGGGTGGGTAATGTGAGTAATTAGTAAAAATCGAAAAACCGCGCTATTCACCACCGGGAGTGGCTTAAGCCAGACAAATAAAGATAAAAATAAATAGAAATAGAAATAAAACCTCTGTATAAATGTAATAAGCCTGTATGTAGGACACTACATAGGCTGCTGCCGCCCGGAGAAAAGAGAATCCCTTAATGGGGTTCCTTTGAGAGTGGATTTGCTGAAATAGTGTCGGGTTAAGTGGCGCTGCCTAAAAACAGGTTTCCATTCCAAAGTGGACTCAAAGAGTATAAATGTATAAAAATAAATACAAATAAGAATAATAATAAAAATCAAGATCTTTTTACCAAGAGCCCAATAGTGTCTATTGGGGCTCCATATTAGTAAACCCAGAAAACTAGAGGGAACCTCAACTTCACCCTAACAAAATTAAAATAAACAGTGGGTGTAGTAAATCTATAGGCCACCGGGGACAGTGGACACAAAACCTGGAGCTCTAGTATTGAGGACTACTAATCACATCCGTTGCGCATTAAATCTCCAAAAACCCAGAAAACTAGAGGGAACCTCAACTTCACCCTAACAAAATTAAAATAAACAGTGGGTGCAGTAAATCTATAGGCCACCGAAAACAGTGGACACAAAACCTGGAACTCTAGTAATGAGGACTACTAGTCACATCCGTTGCGCATTAAATCTCCAAAACAGCAGGGGTAACAAAAGCTTACGATGTTAGAACAGGTTAAAGTATTATCTTATAGGGGGTAAAACAACACTCAATCTCAAATCAAATATAGCTTTAGCCAAAAAACTGAAAATCTGATAAAAAAATTTTTGTCACCTAACACTGTTTGAGTATACATATGGGATTTTAGTTTGTCCATTATTGTATGTTATACCAAATATACATAGATACTTCCATCACTATACATTGTTTTGGGGTACCTATGGTATTTTGGTATTTTTTGTTAGTAGGTTTAACATTGAGCAACAAAAAATTTTTTGTATTGTTGCAACTTGATTCATAATCGCATCAGGTTGCACATGTAGTTTGTGACACGTGATTTTCAGTTTTTTGGCTAAAGCTATATTTGATTTGAGATTGAGTGTTGTTTTACCCCCTATAAGATAATACTTTAACCTGTTCTAACATCGTAAGCTTTTGTTACCCCTGCTGTTTTGGAGATTTAATGCGCAACGGATGTGACTAGTAGTCCTCATTACTAGAGTTCCAGGTTTTGTGTCCACTGTTTTCGGTGGCCTATAGATTTACTACACCCACTGTTTATTTTAATTTTGTTAGGGTGAAGTTGAGGTTCCCTCTAGTTTTCTGGGTTTTTGGAGATTTAATGCGCAACGGATGTGATTAGTAGTCCTCAATACTAGAGCTCCAGGTTTTGTGTCCACTGTCCCCGGTGGCCTATAGATTTACTACACCCACTGTTTATTTTAATTTTGTTAGGGTGAAGTTGAGGTTCCCTCTAGTTTTCTGGGTTTACTAATATGGAGCCCCAATAGACACTATTGGGCTCTTGGTAAAAAGATCTTGATTTTTATTATTATTCTTATTTGTATTTATTTTTATACATTTATACTCTTTGAGTCCACTTTGGAATGGAAACCTGTTTTTAGGCAGCGCCACTTAACCCGACACTATTTCAGCAAATCCAATGTGAGTAATTAGTATAGGAAGCAGGTGGTGGTGTGAATGTGTATGATGATGGCGCATGGTGATGAGGTGTAGGATAAGGAGGACTTGTACTATAATGATTTGTTGATGGGACAGGTGGGAATTGAGAGGGTGTGGTTTTAGGCATGAACGATGAAGCGGTGTTCAGCAGTGCTCAACGCATTTCTACCTGGCTAATTTGGGGGACAAGCATTATGAACTCGTTAAAGCTTTTCAGAAATAGAATGCTTGTGCTATCCTCAATTCTTTTAGAGAATTCATCCATTAAGTCTACGAGACGGTTGAATCTGTCCTGCCCTCTGCCTCAAATGGGCCTTGTCAACGAAGGGCGACCCACTTCAGTCGGAGGGATGACCACTCCAGCTGGTGGGGTGACCTATACAACCAGAAGGGTTACAACCCCCCCCCCCCCGAAAAAGAGGACATTGATGTGGTTTCAAAATTTTCTGGTGGCATGTGAGGCATCGACTGGCTGGCTTCTTCATCAGGCCTCTCTTCATGGCATTCTCATGAACTTTGGGTATTGTAAGAAAAAAGAAAAGAACCATGCTTTAGAATGTCTATATACAGTACTTTATATGACATACTTTCAAAGGAGCATGATTTACCAGCTCGTTTCTAAAACTGGCCTCAAGAAATCCAAATACTTTGTGTGGATTTAGAGAGGGGTATAAACGGCAGCCTGAATACTTTTAAATTCTCTCACTTGCCTCTTATATGGGCATCCTTGAGGCGTTTCCATTTTTTTTTTCCATGATAATTACTGTAAAAAGAACAAAACAAAAATGATGATTTTCTTTCTCCCACAGGTGCTTAGCTACTGGACAATCATTGGCCAGTTTGCACTTTTCTTTCATGGTTGTAAAATCTACAGCGAGCTAGACAATTTGCAACATGTGCAATATAATCTGGGATGCGATCCACAATATGGTGATGGCAAAGCCTACGAAGGAGGAATGGGTATCAATATCATATTTGTTTTGGGAGCTGTGCAATTTTCCAAACTGTGCTGGAGCTGTGGATGGAAATCATATTTGCATCGTCCAACCAATTTCAAGTGGAAGAAAATACTAATAAATAACTATAAAAAATACTTCTTTGTCATACTGGCAGTTGTGGATGCCAACTACTGCTTCCGATATGTGGACATTTGCTCTATGGGAGTTGTTTCGAGCTGCAGCATCTTTGCCAATTCCACTTTCGGCCAGATGCTGTGTTCCAATGATCTGGACCTGCCTGCAAACTCTCCTCTACCAGGAACCAATCACCCACCTGCACCCTATGTTTCCCTTGGGGATGAGGCATTTGCGTTAGGAGAGCACCTTCTAAGGCCCTACTCCAGTAGAAACCTAAACATTGAGAAGAGGGTGTTCAGTTATAGGCTGATCAGAGGAAGAAGAGTCGTGGAATGTGCCTTTGGCTTACTTTCCAACAAATGGCTTTTTTTGCACTGCGCCATCTATCTGAATGCCATCTCTGCATTGAAGGCAGCATGCATCTTCAATTTTATAAGGCAGCGGGAGGGTGTTTGTTTTGAAGATGCCTTAATGCACCTTATGCAGAGGGCTGAATGGAGCAGGAGCCATGGAAGTACAATTGGAGCCCGTATTTGATGATTTCGCCAGATATTTCACGACAACTGGATAGGTTCCATGGCAAATGGAAGCCATTGAAAAAGCATAATATGCCAGTTTCTAAATTTGAAAATAAGGAATTCCAATACCATTTTCCTGCATTGCTGTACATAATAAAGTATTTGAATTCATTTCAGTGTTTCTTCAATTTTTGCATCAGTCTTTTTGACTATTCGATTCCACTGCAGGTCACACACCCGAACTGTGAAATCATATGTCGGACACATTCACAGCATCAATTTTGGAGTGCTGTAGTTTCTCTTCCTCCACATGCTATGTCCCATATACACGGTCGGAAATTCCAACCAGAAAATCTTATGTTGCACAAAGTTGTCGGAAAATCCGATCGTTTTGAACGAGGTGACGTTAAACACGTATGTTGGGACTATAAACGGGCCAGTAGCCAATAGCTTTCGTCTTTCCTCGTTTATTCTGAGCATGCGCGGCACTTTGTCCGTCGGAATTGTCTACACACGATTGGAATTTATACGATCGGATTTTGTTGTCGGAAAATTTTAGAACCTGCTCTCAAACTTTGTGCGTCAGAAAATCCAATGGAAAAAGTCAGATGGAGCCCACACGCGGTCGGATTTTCCAACAACATGATCCAATTGCACATTTTCCATCGGAAAATCCGACCGTGTGTATGGGTCATAAAACTACATGACTACAATGCTGAAACATGTCTGTATGTTCAGCTTCACAGCTGTACAATACAAGCAGCAGAACAGGAAAGACATGTGAGAAGAAAAAGCAAAGGCAAAACATGGCTGCAGAACACATAAACGCTTCTCTTGGTTTGTGAACTTGGACCATCCGGCAATCATTTTTGCTGAGATTTCCTCCCATATTCTTTTTTTGTAGTTGATCTTTTTTTATTGTGGGTGGTTGATGTCATAAAGACAAGGATGTGCCTGCACCAAGGCAGTGAAGCCCTCAGCTTCATGCAGCAAACTGATGTCCTCCATCTTGTTGACCATGTGCTTGATTAGAGGTGTGTTTGATTACAATGGGTGGAGACAACTGTTGGGCTTAAAAATGCAGCTGAAACGCCGGTAAAACACCCATGAAGCTCTATTCAAGCTTTTCCATTAACTTCTATGGGACCTAAAAACTCTTGAAATCAGCCCAAAAGAAGCTCATGTACTTGTTTGAGCGACAGGCGTTTTGCTAAAGGCAACAAAACGCACCGATGTGAACAGGGGCCATTGAAATTAATGGGATTTTGCTTGTTGTTTTTTTTTTGAACTTTTGAGATGAGCATTTTGTGAGCTTTAAACGCTCGGGTGTGAATGCAGCCTTAGTGCATGCCACTCAGTGCAGTTAATAAGCATCGGCAGGACATAAGCACAGTATAGCGGCTTGTGCAGAATTTGTCTTGACTTAAGCGGTGTTCCAGCCAAAATTTTTTTTTTTAAATCAGCAGCTGCAAACACTGTAGCTACTGACTTTTGATAAGGAAACTTACCTGTCCAGTGAGCCCGCTTTAAGAATAGAAGGAAACAAAGCTTTTATAGCACAGTTGTCTTCTACAAGTCTTCAGTTGCTATGATTTCTTTTCTCGGTTGAAAGACTTTTCGGTTCTGGATTTGCTTATTTTAAGCAATTTTTGAAGGTATGTATTTGATGAGAATTTGATGAGAATCCATATGCTGTGTATTGCTACACTATTCTAATTCTTCTGCACACAGTGAAAAACATTTGAAATTGCTGGCATTATGGTGGTTTATTGTGTTTGGTTTATTTAAAATCAAACTCATTTTTTAAGAGAATACAAAAATAACAAACCACTTTAAAAAATATTATTTATTAATATTTTAATATATATACAGTACTGTACTTAAATGTGTAGAGCTATTTCTAAAGCCAGGTACACACTAGTAATTTTTTCGTTCAACCCAGTGGGCTGAATGAGAATAAACTGAATGAGTTGAGCTGATTTGCATCTTGATATAGCGCGGTCCTTTACCCCGAAGGGTCTCGGCGTGCTTACAAACACATATACACATACTACAGCCAATTTAGAGACAAGATCTGATTAACCTACCGGCATGTCTTTGGCGTGTGGGAGGAAACCAGAGTACCCAGAGGAAACCCACGCAGGCAAAGGGAGAACATGCAAACTCCAAGCAGATGGTGTCATGGTCAGGATTTGAACCAGCGACCCTATTGCTGCTAGGTGAGAGTGCTAACCACTACACCACTGTGCTGCAAGAACTCAGTAGGAGCCACTGTACAGTCCAATGTTAGTACAGCGAACTCCCTCACTGAGCTATTGTGTTCTGATGACATCCCCATCCCCCACCAGAACACACCAGTCAGCGCTCTCAGCCATTGGCCGTATTTTGTTGAACCGATATTCGGCCCATGTGTGTAGTCCTTTTAAGATTAGTGAATATACCTACAATAGAAAGTGCAATGCAAACACACATCTCTCGCATTCTTGTTTCCCCTGAAGACGCCATTTCTGATAACGTGTGTAGGATGAGGTACACAATCTGACGTCACTACACATGTATGGCAGAATGTGATAAGCTCCATTTCTTCTGCTACTTTGTGAGTATATTATGTTTACAATAAATTTGGATTAATTTTATGGGTTTACGCTATGTATGCCCTTTTTTTTGAGATACATATAGTATGAGCAATCCTGAAAGTGAAAAAGAATAACTTAATAATAATTTATAGCTATACCAAATCTGTATTTTAATATTTCTGTTTTGTAGGTAACAAGATAATACAGTTATAAATTAAAGGTGAATTTGCATCCTGTGTCCAAAGTGGAAATTTTATTTTATTGCTCTTGGGAGCGCACACTGATAGCCCAGCCATCACGTCTGGTTTTACTGCTGCATCGCCTCAGGCTTACAGTCACATGTTGCGCTCCACGTTGGCCCTTATTCTGAACGCTAACAGTTCAAACTGGAAGTAGGAAAAAAGCAAAAACACTGCGCTACTTAAATCAAAATAGCGGCTAACATTCAAACATACAAAGTTATAATAAATGTGAAAAATAAAATGTAGCGCTAAACAAACATTAGATTCGAAACAAACCTTTTTTGAGTAGGTGTAAGGGACCTATACTCAACAAAGAAAAGGCTATTATGCTAATTAGCAAACAGGTGCAAACCACAATATGTGCAGAGATATAGTCCCTGTTCCTTGCAATTTTGGGGCTGCATTTCTACAAATGGGTGGAGTTGGAGATGTGGTCAGGACCAATAGTGTTCTCAATGCTGAGAAATACAGGCAGATACTTATCCATCATGTATAGAAAAAAAGGGAAGAAACTGCGCTAAGATAAACAGTGTGTACCTATGAGTAATAAGTAAATGTTATGAAAAGCTGCAATTCTCCTGTGTAACACCAATACACTATCTTCTGCATAAAAAAAGTCAAGGGGTCCTGGAAGTGATGGGTTGGCTCCCAAAAAGCCCTGATCTCAAACATCATCGAGTATGTCTGGGATTACATGAAGAGATGGAAGGATTTGAGCCAGCCTACATCAAGATCTGTGGTTAGTTCTCCGAGATGTTTGGAACAACCTACCTGCCGAGTTCCTTCATAAACTATGTGCAAGTGTAAATAGAAGAATTGAAGACTTTTTGCTGTTTTGAAGGCAAAGTGTGGTCACACCAAATATTGATTTTATTTAGATTTCACTTCTGTTCATTTACTTTTTATTTTGTTAATTTTTAAAAAAGAATCTATTAACACTTCTATTTCTGAAGCATTCTTCATTTACAGCATTTTTTCACACCTGGACCAGATTTGCTCCATATGGATTGTTATCCCAGATGTACTAACTTTCCCAATATCCTGTAAATAAACTGGCATAACTAGGGGTGAATCTAGCCCCCATGGCTGTGCCCTTGACCTCCCTGTAGTGTTCCCTCAAAAATGCAAAATGATTATGTGTGAGGGTGAACTCTATACTGTCATACACACATTTTGCTTGAATATGAGGAAAATTGCAATGTTTGGTTAAGTACTGTAGTATTTCCAACATTTTGGAATTTCCAACAGAAATATTAAAATAACAATTCAATATGGATATAAATAACATTGGAGGTAACCCTTCCTGTTTTCAACTTTAGCGGAGTGGGATGGGTTCTTACACAGTCAGCCATCTTGTTTGTCACCTTTTCATTGCTGCTATTATTTTAATAAATTTACGTATTACATTCATTTATTCCTTAGCAATGGTTATTGTGATGGGATGCATGTATAATACTTATGCTGTCACATGTTTGGTAACTCAACCCAGCCCATGTTGCTGGTGGGAGGGGTTTGGGATTCTCACTTATAACTTTGTAAGATACATAAAGTCAGGCTACAGGTAAGTAGATCATTTGGCTCTAAAGAAGAGAGAATTCCCCTTGAAACACTTTCGCCTCTGTAGACCTGCATAGGTTCTTCCTGTGATAAGAAATTTGTGCAACAGTTTTAGCATTTATTTCTGGATTATATTTATGAACTTGTCCTTACATTGGTTTGTGAGTATACTTATTTTTATTTCATCATCAAATGGTTTATGCAGGTAATGCACTAGGTTGGCGCACCTTCTTTTTTGTTTTTTGTTTTTTTCAGTGTTCCTAATGCTGTAAACCCCTGACCTGAAGTGAGGGGAACAAACCTTCTTATAAGCAAGAAAGGAACAGTCCCTCCATTGAGGACCTTCTCCCTGCTTCTGCTGTTGTAAATATTACTGATGGTGGGGAGATTGCTGCCAGTAATCCTGGACAGTCTTTACCAACCGCTTCAGTGACTGTTATTTGCAGCAAAGCAGTCTTCAGTAACACTATTTGGAGCAAAGCACACTTCAATCTCTAAGGGCTTGTTCACAATTGACGAAATTTCTGACGCTCAACAAATGTTTCTATAGCATTTGTATGGAGTTAGTATGGGCATCAGACAGGCGTCAATGAGCTTTACAATAGGGGATTTTACAAGCGTGTTTTACAAGCCTTAGGCTGAGTTCACACTGGTATTAAGAGCAGGCATTTGACAGGTGTTAAAATCTCCCCTCAAATGCCTATGCACAAGATATAATAGACAACATAGTGTACTGTTCACACTAAGTGTAAGCAATGCGTCACTACAAAATTGAAGCTTCATGTGGAGACGGGAGGCATTTGAAGCCTTTCAACGCCTCCCATTCAAGTCTATGGTAATGGTCCACAAACACTCTGGCAGGCGTGCCAGCTTAATGCCACCAGGTCTGTGGCAACAGTCCAAGCAATGCTTTAAGCCTCAATGGGAATGAGGCAGACAAATTATAATTAATGTGCAGAAGTTCGGCAGGACTGTATCTTTTAGACTAGTACCACTGTTCATATAATCTACTCCCCTTACACCATAACTGACAGCCAGAGAATCCACTGCACTGCTGCTGGTCTTTCTTCTGGGTGGCATCTGCTCTACAGACCCTGCTGTGTTATCGAAGAACCAGAAGGATCATTTTCCAGAATATTTCACCCTTGGCCAAGGACCTTACAGAATGCTGCTCCATTGTTGCAAAGTGTTATTAATTAAGTTGCTGATTTTTAAATCGGAACACATTTGGGATTTCTTAAGGGCTTATTCAAAACGTGCAAACAAGGAACATTGTCATTTGAAGTGTTCTCTGCTTTCATTATTTGTTTGATTTGCATACAAAGAAACAGAACAAAGTGTCTCTTGGGCATCTCAAAGCTTTAACCACTTCAATACAGGGCATTTTCACCCCCTTTCTGCCCAGGCCTATTTTCGGTTTTCAGCACTGACGCATTTTAAATGACAATTACGCGGTCATGCTACACTGCCCCCAAATGAATAGAGCTTTATTTTGGTAGTATTTGATCACCTCTGCGGTTTTTATTTTTTCCGCTATAAACAAAAGAAGAGTGACAAGTTTGTAAAAAACACAATATTTTTTGAAATTTTTGCTATAATAATTATCCCAATTTAAAAGAAATTTTTTTTTTTTTTCCCTCAGTTTAGGCCAATATGGGCTGCACAGTGGTGTAGTGGATAGCACTCTTACCTAGCAGTAAAAAGGGTCGCTGGTTCAAATCCCAACCACAACACTACCTGCCTGGAGTTTGCATGATTTCCCTGTGCCTGCGTGGGTTTCCTCCAGGTACTCTGGTTTCCTCCCACACTCCAAAGACATGCTGCTAGGTTAATTGGCTTCTATCTAAATTGGCCCAAGTATATGAATGTGAGTTAGGGACTTTGGATTGTAAGGTCCTTGAGAGTAGGCACCGATGTGAATGTACAGTGTATATGTAAAGCGCTGTATAAATTGACAGTGCTATATAAGTACTTTAAATAAATAAATAAATATGCATTCTTCTACATATTTTTGGTAAAAAAAAAAAAATCGCAATAAGCGTATATTGATTGATTTGCACAAGTTATAGCGTGTACAAAATGGGGGCTAGATTTATAGCATTTACATTTTTTTTTACTAGTAATGGTGGGGATCTGATTTTTATCAGGACTGCAACATTATGGCGGACACATCGGACACTTTTGATACATTTTTTTGATACATTTTTGGACCATTGTCATTTATACAGCGATCAGTGCTATAAAAATGCAATGATTACTGTAAAAATGTCACTGTCAGGGAAGGGTTTAACACTAGGGGGATCAAGGGGTTAACTGTGTTCCCTCTCTATGTTCTAACTGAAGGGGGGATAGGACTGTCTAGGGGAGATGACAGATAGCTGTTCATATTTTGTATGAACACACGATCAGTCTCTTCCCTCAGAGAACCGAGATCTGTGTGCTTACACACACAGATCCCGGTTCACGGTGTGTCACGAGCGATTGCGGGAGCCCGGCGGTCATCACACCCGCTGGGCACTCGCATCGGCTCCGGCGGCAAATAGTGCGCGTGCCCCTAGTGAGCACAGGACGAATCAACGTAACAGCGTAGTTTTACCCAGCAGTGAAACTGCAGTAGCTGGTCGGCAAGTGGTTAAAGCACCCACTGCTTCAAAATACTTTTTTTTTATGTGTTGTTGATGCTTTGGTGGTGCTCTTTGTTGAAACTTTAATGAAGCTTGGCAGAGGCCATGTGAGTGTTGATATCTCATACCTGCAATACCTCCAAAACAAGGCAAAGCTAAAGTTGAATAAAAGCCTCTCAAAAGCTGCAGGTGCTGTGCGAGCTTTGTCATAGACTTCAGTGGAGGCTTTGAGGACGCTTTGAAGCACCATGAAAGCGGCATGAGGTATAATTTGTGAAGCAAAGCAAACACAACATGTGAACAGGACTGTAAGCTAACCATTTCAATTAGTGACATTGGCTTTGATTAGCATTCAGGTGCTTTACAAAAAGTGTGTCCAATGCCACATTTTGAAGCAAGTGTTAATGAGCCCTTTGCAAGCATGCTAATTAGACAGTGAAAAGAGGCAGCAGAGACTAAAATTATTCACTAGTCCCAACTTTACCAATTAAACCATGCCTCGCCCAAAATGTAGCATTTCCTGGATTTGCAACCATGAATCACTTTAGGCAAACCGTGGTATTTCTCCCCAGCCATATCACTGAATTTAACACAGTGGGTATTATTATATTTTACTGAGAATTTCAAACCTAGCAGGTAGACTTCTTGACTAATGGTGATGTCCTAAGGTTGCTATTCCAAAAGTTTTGTTGTAAATTCAAAGGAATCATCTATGGTAAGGCAGGACATTGATTGTGTGAATTTGGCAGTTATAATATTTGATTCTGTTTTTTCAAAGCATCATTATGTTGCCACCTGAACTTTTTCCCATAGTCTTGTGCACTCTGGAAGGTTTTACCCCCTTAATGTGCAATAAGAGGAGGAAATAGATTTGGCGCTATACCATTCCTAGTTCAAACTATATGAATAGATAAAATAATATGCATAAATTTTCCAGCGTTGCTGGTAAATAATTAGAGTAGAAATGAAAAATAAAATAAAAATAAGGATAAAAATAGAAAAAAAAATAAAAAGGTGAGGATGTAATACTCTAAAATAATATTCCTATGTATATGTTCATCAATCAATCTCAATAATCCATATAGAAAATATATATAAACCTTAAATAATTAATCAGGTATACTATTCCTTGAATTCAAATACTAAAGTGCTAGTGCCAGTGACAAAAACCAGTGTCTTTGTTTAAATGCATAAAAACAGAACAAGTGTCCAATCATAAAATAACATGTGATAAGAAGTCCGTGAAAAAATCAGAATAAATATGTGTGGATCAATACCACAAGTGAAAAAAATATATATAGTGAAACAAGTATTGTAAAAACTTGATTATAAAAGTTGATGGAGAAATATAAAAATTGATATAAAAAATTAGTAAAAAATTTATAAAAATTGAAAAAAAGTGGAAAAATCGATAACGAAAATGTGAATAAAATGAGAATAAAAAGTGTGAAATAATGACGAAAAATATGATGATAAATAAATTAATAGAGGCTGCTCTTACCAACATAAATTTTTTTGCACTAAAAGTTCCATAGCGCGACCTATTCCCCTTTTATTTACCCCCTTAATGGCCAGAGTATTTTTTGCAATTCGGCACTGCGTCGCTTTAACTGACAATTGTAGGGTCATGCAACGATGTACCCAAATAAAATTGACGTCCTTTCCCCCCCTCCCCACAAATAGGGCTTTCTTTTGGTGGTACTTGATCACCTCTGCATTTATTTTTTGCGCTATAAACAAAAAAAGCGACAATTTTGTAAAAAAAAAAAAAACAATATTTTGTACTTTTTTTGCTATAATAAATATTCCACATTTATTTTTTTTAAAAAACAAATTTCTTCATCGGTTTATGCCGATATATAGTCTTCTACATAATTTTTGCAAACAAAAAAATCACAATAAGCATATATTGATTGGTTTGCGCAAAAATGATAGCGTCTACAAAATAGGGAATAGATTTATGGCATTTTGATTATTTTTTATTTTTTTACCAGTAATGGCGGTGACGTGCAATTTTTTTTATCATGACTGTGACATTGCTGGGGACAAATCGGACACGTTTGACACTTTTGGACCAGTGACATTTATACAGCGATTAGAGCTATAAATAGACACGATTACTGTGCAAATGTCACTGGCAGGGAAGGGGTTAACACTAGGGTGCGATCAAGGAGTTAAATGTGTTCCCTCTGAGTACTTCTAACTGTGGGCAGATGGGCTTACTGGGATATGACAGCGATTACTGTTCCTGACCACTGTGAACAGTAGATCCCTGTCATTTCTCCTGTTAGAACGAGGAAATGCCTTGTTTACATTTGCATTTCCCCATTCTGCCTGTGTACGAGGTAATCTTGGCCGCCGAAGGACATCGAGTCCTCCTGAGCCGCGGGCATGCTCCCGCAGCGGGAACGCTTGCCTGCCCACAACTGAGCCTGTGCGAGCCGCCGTACACCTATGGCCATTCGCACAGGAGAGCCATTGCACCCGCGCACCTGATTGGCGGAGAGGCGGCCAGTCTTTAACTAGTAGCTGACCGCCGGCCGTCAAATGACGGCCAGGTGGCGCACCTATTGTGGCGGGAGGCCGTCATATGACGGCCTCCCGTTTAAACAGGGATGCGCGCGATCGTGCGCGCGCATCCCTGTTTCTTCGGTGGCGGCGTGTCACGGAGACCCCGCTCGCCACCGAAGGGGGTGAACAGCCATTCGTTATGGCTGTTTACCACGTGATCGGCCGTGATGAAGTCACGGCCGATCACAGATGGTCACACCCCGAACGTGCACGGCGCATGCGCGCGATCGCGCTGCGCGTGCACGTCGGTGGCGGCGTGTTCCCCGGGAACACTGTGATCCTTTCACAGCCGATCACTAAAATGTAAACAAACCGCGGTAACGGGATGTTACCGGGTTCGGTGTGTGAGGAGGAGATTGCGGTAACATCTCGTTACCGCATACAGTGTACACCAAACGTACTGATTGCCCCCCCCCCCCCCCCAATAAAGAGGACCTGTCACCACCCCTCATAGTACCTGTCAATCACAGTCCATCAGAGTACCTGTCACAGTCCATCAGAGTACCCGAGTACCTGTCCCAGCCCATCAGAGTACCCGAGTACCTGTCCCAGCCCATCAGAGTACCCGAGTACCTGTCCCGGCCCATCAGAGTACCCGAGTACCTGCCCCGGCCCATCAGAGTACCCGAGTACCTGTCACGGCACATCAGAGTACCCGAGTACCTGTCACGGCCCATCAGGGTACCCGAGTACCTGTCACGGCCCATCAGGGTACTCGAGTACCTCTCACGGCCCATCAGGGTACCCGAGTAGCTATCACAGTCCATTAGAGTACCGAGTAGCTGTCACAGTCCATTAGAGTACTGAGTACCTGTCACAGTCCATTAGAGTACCGAGTACCTGTCACAGCCCATCTGAGTACCCGAGTACCTGTTCCAGTCCATCTGTGTACCAGAGTACCTGTCACAGTCCATCTGAGTACCCGAGTACCTGTCACAGTTCATCTGAGTACCCGAGTACCTGTCACAGTCCATATGAGTACCTGTCACCACCCTTCAGAGTACCCAAATACCAGTCACCAAACCATCAGAGTACCTGTCACCAGGCCATCAGAGTACCTGAGTACTTGTCACCAGGCCATCAGAGTACCCGAGTACCTGTCACCAGGCCATCAGAGTACCCGAGTACCTGTCACCAGGCCATCAGAGTACCCGAGTACCTGTCACCAGGCCATCAGAGTACCCGAGTACCTGTCACCAGGCCATCAGAGTACCCGAGTACCTGTCACCAGGCCATCAGAGTACCCGAGTACCTGTCACCAGGCCATCAGAGTACCCGAGTACCTGTCACCAGGCCATCAGAGTACCCGAGTACCTGTCACCAGGCCATCAGAGTACCCGAGTACCTGTCACCAGGCCATCAGAGTACCCGAGTACCTGTTCCAGTCCATCTGAGTACCCGAGTACCTGTCACAGTCCATCTGAGTACCTGTCACAGTTCATCTGAGTACCCGAGTAACTGTCACAGTCCATATGAGTACCTGTCACCGCCCTTCAGAGTACCCAAATACCAGTCACCAAACCATCAGAGTACCTGTCACCAGGCCACCAGAGTACCTGAGTACTTGTCACCAGGCCATCAGAGTACCTGAGTACTTGTCACCAGGCCATCAGAGTACCCGAGTACCTGTCACCAGGCCATCAGAGTACCCGAGTACCTGTCACCAGGCCATCAGAGTACCCGAGTACCTGTCACCAGGCCATCAGAGTACCCGAGTACCTGTCACCAGGCCATCAGAGTACCCGAGTACCTGTTCCAGTCCATCTGAGTACCCGAGTACCTGTCACAGTCCATCTGAGTACCTGTCACAGTTCATCTGAGTACCCGAGTAACTGTCACAGTCCATATGAGTACCTGTCACCGCCCTTCAGAGTACCCAAATACCAGTCACCAAACCATCAGAGTACCTGTCACCAGGCCACCAGAGTACCTGAGTACCTGTCACCAGGCCACCAGAGTACCTGAGTACTTGTCACCAGGCCATCAGAGTACCCGAGTACCTGTCACCAGGCCATCAGAGTACCCGAGTACCTGTCACCAGGCCATCAGAGTACCCGAGTACCTGTCACCAGGCCATCAGAGTACCCGAGTACCTGTCACCAGGCCATCAGAGTACCCGAGTACCTGTCACCAGGCCATCAGAGTACCCGAGTACCTGTCACCAGGCCATCAGAGTACCCGAGTACCTGTCACCAGGCCATCAGAGTACCCGAGTACCTGTCACCAGGCCATCAGAGTACCCGAGTACCTGTCACCAGGCCATCAGAGTACCCGTGTACCTGTCACCAGGCCATCAGAGTACCCGAGTACCTGTCACCAGGCCATCAGAGTACCCGAGTACCTGTCACCAGGCCATCAGAGTACCCGAGTACCTATCTCCAGGCCATCAGAGTACCCGAGTACCTATTTGCAGCCCATGTCTCATAGAATATACGTTGGGGTGTTTACTTTCCAAAATGGGGTCATTTTGTGGGTAATTTCACTGTCCTGGTGGTCCAGGACCTTCAAAAGTGTGATGGGTAGGAATGAAATGAGATGTGTCATTTATGCTCCTAGAACGCCTGAAGTACTACTTCAATGTTCGGCCTCTCTATGTGGCCAGGCTGTGTAAAAGTCCTACACATGTGGTATCGCCATACTCAGGAGGAGTAGCAGAATGTATTTTGGGGTGTAATTTTTGCTATATACATGTTATGTGTTAGAAATATCTTATAAATTGACAATTTTGTGTAAAAAAAAAATGCGTTTTAATTTTTTTCCACATATTCCAAAAACTTCTGGAAAAAAATGAACCATTCAAAAGACTCATTATGCCTCACAGATTATACGTTGGGGTGTTTGCTTTCCAAAATGGGGTAATTTTATGGGAAATTCCATTGTGCTGGTACTCCAGGGCCTTCAAAAGTGTAATAGGTGGTTGAGAAATGAGATGCGTAATTTTTGCTCATAGAACGTCTGAAGGTACTACATCAATGTTAGTGCTCTGTATGTGACCAGGCTGTGTAAAAGTCTCACACATGTGGTATCGCCGTACTCGGGAAGAGTAGCAGAATGTATTTTGGGGTGTAATTTTTGCTATATACATGCTATGTGTTAGAAATATCTTATAAATTGACGATTTTGTGTAAAAAAAAAATGCGTTTTAATTTTTTTCCACATATTCCAAAAACTTTTGGAAAAAAATTAACCATTCAAAAGACTCATTATGCCTCACAGATTATACGTTGGGGTGTTTGCTTTCCAAAATGGGGTAATTTTATGGGAAATTCCATTGTCCTGGTACTCCAGGGACTTCAAAAGTGTAATAGGTGGTTGAGAAATGAGATGCGTAATTTTTGCTCGTAGAATGTCTGAAGGTACTACATCAATGTTGGTGCTCTGTATGTGGCCAGGCTGTGCAAAAGTCTCACGCATGTGGTATCGCCGTACTCTGGAAGAGTAGCAGAATGTATTTTGGGGTGTAATTTGTTGTATGCATATGCTGTGTGTGAGAAATAACCTGATAATATGACAATTTAGTAAAAAAAAATAAAAAAAAATAAAAAATCTTCATTTTGCAAAGAATTGTGGGGAAAAAATGACAACTTAAAAAAACTCACCATGCTACTTACTTAATACCTTGGGATGCCTACTTTGTAAAAAGGGGTCATTTGGGGGGTATTTGTACTTTCCTGACTAGTTAGAGTCTCAAGAAATTAGGTACACCTGATGTACTGAAGGCCTGATCAGAAGTATTCAATTTTTAGTGATTGGCACCATAGTTTGTAGACTCTAATAGACCAAATAATATATACTAATGTGGGTTATTTTTACCAAAGATATGTAGCAGTATAAATTTTGGCCAAAATTTTTATGAAGAAAAATTACTAATTAGCAAAAATTTATGACAGAAACGAAGAAAAAGGCATTTTTTTCACAAAATTTACGTTTTATTTTATTTATAGCACAAAAAATAAAAAACCCACTAGTGATTAAATACCACTAAAATAAAGCTCTATTTGTGTGGAAAAAAGGACGCAAGTTTCATATGGATACAGTGTTGGATGACTGAGTAATTGTCATTCAAAGTGTGAGAGCGCTGAAAGCTGAAAATTGGTCTGGTCAGGAAGGGGGTGTAACTGCACTGTACTGATGTGGTTAAGCAGTTAAAGTATCTTTGGTAGGAAAGGTTTAAATTGTGTTTATTTGCCACAGAATTAATACTACCTATGCTGTGCCATATGCAAACATTTGTATATACAGTTTTAGGCTTCATTCACACTTGTGTAACTCAAAAGTTGCGCAACTTTAGAATGCGACTTTGAATGGGTGCGACTTGAATACAACATTGACCAATGTTAATGGACAACTGTTGAGCAACTGTCACAAGTATAACTTTCAGGTGTGATTTTAATGTGATTTTTGAGGGTTTACATTGCAGTCTATGGCACTCAAGTCACATGAAAGTTGGACCAAAGTAGTGGAGGAACCTTTTTAAAGTTGCTGTGATTTTAAGTCGCACATATTTGAACGGTTGTCATTTAATATCAAAGGGTGCGACTTGTCATGTGACTTTAGTGTCTAAAGTCACATGACAAGTCTCACAAGTGTGAATGGAGCCTAAAAGAATGTTACACAGCTGTGTCTACAATTTCATATGGAATGGACAGTGTTCTATTGGCTGATTATACATCATGGGAGAATTTTTTTTATTTCAGCGCACATATTTCGCTACTTGTAAATTATAAGGTAGGGATGCACCGAATGGGTTTTTTGGTGCCGAAACCGATACCGAAAATGAAAAATACACTAGGCCGGAAACCGATACCGAAACAGCACCGATACCGAAAATGACTGTTTTCAAAAAATATTTTTATACAGGAGATGGTCAGAGACTGGGGGACATGGTACAGGAGGTGCTCAGAGGCTGGGGACATGGTACAGGAGGTGCTCAGAGGCTGGGGACATGGTACAGGTACACTGAAAAATGCAATGTGGTCTTTATGCACACTAAGCTGGAGGCCTCAGTAGGAAGAAGACAGTCTAATCTTCCCTAATTAACAGAAAATATATTCCAAAATACGCAGTCTTTACATCTGGTTTCCTGCCTGTTCGTTTTATCTGTAAATGTATTTTGATCCCAGGGATTAAGGACATGGATACAAATATTGTACATAGCCTGAGTGCACTTAATACGGTTCAAATTTATGCCATGGTGGGTTGCTACATGGGAGAGCTTAGAGAGAGGAGGTGATGGATACATATGTGGAACTGTTAAGAGATTTTATGTATTTGGTTTTCATAACCTTATCATGTTTAGTGAGTGTTGCTTAAACTTTATAGTTCTGTATTTCTATTTAGGAGGGAACTACTTTCATTCATTTGGACTGGTATGCATTCCTCTGAAAGCCATGAAATGAATTAATGCATACCTGTACCCTGGATTAATCCTTTAAACCGGCCTTGTGTTTTGATTGTAGGCAACTTTTACATCACTGACTTGGCAAATGCTGGTGCCAGTGGAAACTAAATTATGACCAAACGTGAGACATTTTCAGATAGATTAACATTGGCGGCCATTATGTCTTTTAACGTCAACCTGTACTTATAGTGCCTTGAAAAAGTAATCATACCCCTTGAAATTCTCCAAATTTTGTCATGTTACAACCAAACAAGTAAATGTATTTTATTGGGATTTTATGTGATAGACCAACACAAAGTAGCAGCTAGTGCTCACAATTTGGGGGGGGTGCAAACAAACTGAAAAATTCTGAAAAAAAAACATCAGTTGCAGCCACTGTGCCCCATCAAATGCTGCCACTGTGCCCCATCAAATTCTGCCACTGTGACCCCCCCCCCGCTCCCCGTCTGCATTTGCCTTGTCTCGTGGCGGGTCAGGCAGCGGGTGACAGCAGCGAGCGGTGGGACCTTGCAGCGGGTCAGACAGCGGCTCCTGTGTCCTCTGTATGTCTCCTCCCCTCCTCCTGATAGGCGTCCTGTCCTTTCAGCCAATTAGGTGACGAGTAACAGGCCCGCACTCCTGATTGGTGGAGAGGCAGTTCAGTGTTAGGAAAGTGAATATTCATTCACTTTTTTAACACACCTGGGTGGACTGTGAGCGCAATGCTTTGCGCTTGCAGTTCACCTTTTTTTGAAGCCTATTAGAGCCATGGCTCTAGTCGGGTGCTTCAAAAATACACCCCTGGCATTCAGATGCCCGGCATCCGAAAAGGGGCCGAACGCCTGAATAGGGGGTGGTGGCAGCGGCCATGGATAGGTTCATGCAGGAACATATCCATTATACACAGAGCACTCAGTGCACTATTCTTTATATTTAGCTGAATCAGCCTATGTCTCTAGAAGCTGTTTGCTGCATAGGAGGCGTGATGGCAGAAGCTGCTAATCTTTTAATACTATGTTTTTTCGCTAGCCTTCCTTTTAGGTGCCCCTGTGCCCTCTTTGCCAGCAACAGAAGAGCACACATGTCTTGAATCAGCAGACTGTATGCCCCTCCAGCAGGGAGGTGACCATGAACAATCTACTGTATGGCCCTGTATGCCTGCTCCTTAGGTCATCTTCTAAAATCTCATGCGACACAGGGAAGGGTATAGCCGCAGGATATTGGCAGCGGCCCAATGCCAGGAGATGCTCCTGCGACCTTGCAGGTCGACATGTGTATTTTATCATAGGTGGAATTCTGAGAATAGGCTGTCCTCTTTGATTAATAGCTCTCTCTAATGATGCCAATGTTCTAATGTACAGTCATTGAGCCATCCTTATTGTTCACAGCTGTTTGCTCCTAACTGGAAATCTGTACAGCACATCTGTATGTGAAGAGATGATTGGGAGCAACCTTGCATGCACAATCAAAACCTGAACCCTTCAGATAAGAATTATGGAAATCCAGCCAAATGTAACAAATGAACAATTTAAAAGTATATTTGTTTTCTGAAACATTCTTTAGCTTATTCATTGACACTATGCACAGTTACCAGTAATCTTTCATACTTCCACATGTATTTGAAAAACCAATCCTTCCCAGGACTTGTAACATTTTTTTCATACCTCCATCACATGACCCACCACAACACCTCTTCAAGATGTATATGTACATGTTGTGGGGATGCTTTTTTTCAGCAGGGACAGGGAAGCTGGTCAGAGTTAATGGACAGATGAACAGAGCCAAATACAGGTCAGTCTTAGAAGTAAACCTGTTAGTCTGCAAAAGACTAGAGCGGGGGTTCACCTTCCAGCAGGATAAGGACCCTAAGCATACAGCAAGAGCTACAATGGAATGGTTTATATCAAATTATATTCATGTCTTAGAATTGCCCAGTCAAAGTCCAGACCTAAATCCAATTGAGAATCTGTGGCAAGACTTGAAAATTGCTGTTCACAGACACTCTTCATCTAATCTGACAGAGATTGAGCTATTTTGCGAAGAAGAATGGGCAAATATTTCACTCTCTAGATGTACAAAGCTGGTAGAGACATCCCCAAAAAGACTTGCAGCTGTAATTGTAGTGAAAGGGGGTTCTACAAAGTATTGACTCCGGGGGGCTGAATACAAATGCACACCACACTTTTCACATATTTATTTGTAAAAATATTTGAAAACCATTTATAATTTTCCTTCCACTTTACAAATATGTTCCATTTTGTGTTGTTCTATCACAAAAAAAACCCCAGTAAAACACATTCACGTTTTTGGTTGTAACATGACAAAATGTGGAAAAGGGGTATGAATACTTTTTCAAGGCACTGTATGTGTTTTATTTGTGTATATAGCTGCTTACCTCAGCTTTAAATTGTGAATGGCAAAACTGAGTGCTCTCAAGTACAGACCTTACTTCAAACCAGATCCAGTCTGACAGGTTCATTTTTCCTTGGTTGGAGAGGAGGCCCCTGTTAGAGCAGTTTTCATTTTGTGCATTGGCTAGTTTATTTCCGATTACAAACAAGTTGATACAAGCTTAATTTCCTGCTGCAGTGTGTTGGAGAAAAGTGACATGTAGATATCTACAATGGGTGTTATCCCGTTTTCAAGTCTTGCCTGACTTTGTTAAATTACTGTTTGTCCCCTTGTATACAATGTAAGATACTGGCAATCTCTATTTCCTCTCTTTCCTACACTTTTTCCTTCAACCTTTTTTACCAAATATCCTTACTTTTGTGCTTTTATTTTATTTTCCTCCCCATCTGTACATATTCCCAAGCAGGGAGAATTCCTCTTCAAAGCTCTATCAATTATCATCTTACACAAAGAATCTTGCTGTACTTTTACGGAAAATAAACTAAATACTTTCAGGCTGCATTTTGAACCGCATCCAATTCGCATGACATGTGAACCAAACCAACTTTCTTTGGTGCTACAGCCTTGATGGGGACAAGGACCTCTTCTCCACAACCCTGGCTGTACCTGTTGCTGGCTCCCGCTGTCTGACAGTTCTTAAATAACTAAGGGGTAGGGCCACCCAACGACATCACCAGATGGCGAGGCCACCCGTTGATGTTGCCATCCCTTAGTCATTTAGGAGTTGTCAGACGGTGGAGCTAGCGACGGGCACAGAGGTTTTTTTTTTTATTATTATTTGTTTTTTTTGTGTCACAGTGGCAGCAAAGTTCATTGTGATTGACACTAGATCTACATCGGGGGACATTGTTTTTGTTTTTCTTGCTTTTAAAAAAAAAAGAAAGGACAAAAACCTCCCCAAAGAACCTCCCCATGTTGATGGCATGTTGCCTGATATGGTTTGGGGGGGGGGGGGTGCTTGCTCTCCCCTCCCCCTTCCTGGAGCTGCATGCGTAGAAAGCGGTCTGATATGGGTTTTGTGGGACCCCCACACCATTTTTTTTTAACCTGGGGGTCTGGTATGGATTTGGGGGTGGTGCATTTTTTTCTTCTTTTTTTTTTTTTTTGGTGTGGGGTTCCCTCTAAAATCCATTCCAGATCTGAAGGGCCTGGTATGGATTTGGAGGGGGGCCGTCATGCTGTTTTTATTCTCAAATTTTATTGCTGGCAATTCTTTGGTTTACGTTCAGCTGTCAGCAGAGAATCACTTGATAACCAGCTATTGTTAAAGGCGACGGTGGCTGCACGCTCTTAACATTTGCATCTGGACCGTATCTGACCGTATCTGAAATCGAAGCTTAACCACTAAACGGCTGCTTTGGAAGTTTGAAGTGCAAACTGACCTGAAATTTTCACTGCACATGTGTGAACCAAGCCTCAAATAACAGCAGAGACCACAACAAAATGTTTTCTTTTTTAAAAGATTGTTTTTTGAATACAGAAGCAGACGTATTGCTGCTATTCATTTTGTTCTCAATACAGTGATTGACAATGTGCTTGACTCTCATGATTCACTCTTGTGGTGTTCCCCACAAAAAAATTAAAAATAAACATTTTTCTGAAAGGAACAACTGTGTTTGTAGGTTTTATTAACTCATTTCCTTGCACCTCTGTTTAGGGATATGCTCGCAGCTGCTATCAAGCCGACCTGTCATTTTGGGAAACTATGAAGATTTGGTTCTCCTGGAACTTTTCCTGGGACATTGGCTCCTGCGAGAGTTATTACAAAGCACTAATGGTGGATCCTTTCTGGGAAGTTAATCCGCTTATGGTAAGTACACTGTATAGGATACCATTGCTTCCATGTTTGACTAACATCAAACACTAAAACGGCAGACTTTTTAGGGTGAAATGGCTTGATGTTTGATATGTATTTGAAATGCTTTGGTTTGCATACTTGCACAGAGACATGCAAATAGTTAATAGAGAGCAGAATAGGGCATTCTTCATTTACAAAAAAAAAATAACACTAATAGAAAGTTAACACAGCTCCATATGATCCTGTTTAAAATTCAAACAACTGCATCCCAGATCCTTCAAAAACAAAGCAATTCACAAATGCATGTCAGAAGTAAAACACATGGAAAAGTGGTTGTATAAGCACCAAAATTGGAGAACAAAGTTGACCACGGAGGACTGGTGTCATCTTCAGCTAGTTTTTATTAACGTAAAGTCTGGCGAAACACAAACTCATTTATTCAGCGTTCAAAGGATTGTGATGAATATGTAATGATTTGCGACTTGAAAATGTGAGTTGGCGTTTCTACATTGTATTGCATTTTGCTGAAGTGCACTAAGCAAGAGAAAACTCAACAGCTGTACTTATAGGCATTCACAGGTAAACAGGTCAGAGCAGCTATACCATTGGCTGTAGTGTTTTCTACAGCTATGAAATACTGCCTTTGCTTGTTTAGCATTGTTGCTGGGCAGGTCCTCGACTCCCACTGCTGTGCAGATTTTTGGCGAAATCATCCTTATCCTCCCACCTGGACAACAGAGAAACAGTAGTGCACCAGTGACATCATGCCCCTTCTCTCTGCTTATTTTAGCATGTTCATTGTTGGCAAATGTGTAACCTATAACCCAGCATACAGATTGCAGCAGTCTGCAGTATTTAACATACATCGTTCAGGATGCAGTGACCTGTATGGGCCCTCCTACATTGGTGGTTAGTCCAAGAACTGCCTCTTTGTATTGAAGTCATTGGGAAAAGTGCCCACCTACACTGGTGCTAAGTGAAGCCTTGCCCCTTTACCTTGGTGGTGAGTGGAAGAAGGGTACCCTTACACTGCAGGTCAGTAGGAGAAATATTTCACTGGTGTAGGTGGCTACTTACCACCCGATCCAATGCAAGTGGCTCCGCCAAGTAATGTCTGCACCAGAGCTATGCAGGAACTGTTAGGTGGAAGATCAGTGTGTCCAGGCTTCAGCTCAATCTGCCTGCATGCTTGGTGTTTGCATGGGTGCAGAAGATAGTCACCAAGGATACAGTGGGGTTGCTTTACTAAAACTGGAGAGTGCATAGAAACTTATCAGCTTTCAGCTTTTTTTCTCAAAGCTTAATTGAACAATCTGAAGTTAGAAGATGATTGGCTGCTGTTCACAACTCCACCAGATTTTGCACTCTTCAATTTAAGGCCTGCTTCATCCCCATTATTTTAGAACATGTCTTTGGAAAAATGTCAATAGACAGCACAGTTGATGGAAAATATTTACCTGTGCCTATGTCCACACTGCTTAGATCTGTTGCTCTCAGTTACAAAGCAGCCCAAGCAACGGATCATGCTGCTTCTTTACAAATATCCAGAAAGTGATTTTGCAGACTCTCTTTAACTTCCCACAGTTTAGCGTTAATAAATCTTGTGATAATTATTTTCCTTGGTGTTTCCTTATACTTAACCTTCACTGTGCTTTCCTGCTGTTATTGTTGAAGCTCCTGCAAGCTACCTGATGCTCCCAAGTATTGGAGAGCGTATGACGACCTCCCATGATGAGTGCTTGGCCCTAGAGGCCTAGGCTCAAATACTGTCACATAGGAAAAGAGGTGATGACATTGCTGTCTTCAAATTCTGTAACGGGGTGTTGTGCAGTGGCTGTGACAGAAAAAAGCCAGGATGCCATAAAGTAGAGCAAATGTGTTAAACCCAAGGCCCACATGCCGAATCCGGCCCTCCAGGCCATTTAGCCCTCCTCTGGTCCTCCAAACCCTGTACTTTCTGCTTTCCATCAATGCCTCCATTTTCTTACTAGCGGCAGCACAAGGTAAGGGGCATGCACTGTGATGTAAGGGAGGGTGGGGGACTCAACTTCTGATGACGAGGGGCTCTTGACGTCTGATGTAAGGGTAGGGGATACTCTGGACATCCAATCTTACAAATACAACCGGCCCTTTTGAGGGCAATCCTAATGCTAATGCGATCCGCAATGAAATTTAGTTTTGACACCCCTGAGTATAACTGAGCTTTACAGCGCATCTGAATAGACAAAATTGACAGGGTCAGTAATTCTTTAATTCTTCAGTTTGTGGGAATTATAAGTCAACATTTCTTCTTAAAGCAATAGTAAAGCCTGCTTTGTTATTTTTACCTACAGGTAAGCCTATAATAAGGCCTACAGTGCCTTGAAAAAGTATCCATACTCCTTGCAATTTTCCAAATTTTGTCAAATAGATTTTATGTGATAGACCAACACAAAGTGGCACAGAATTGTAAAGTGGAAGGAAAATGATAAATGGTTTTCAACATTTTTTACAAATAAATATCTGAAAACTGTGGCCGTGCATTTGTATTCAGCCCCCTTTATTCTGATACCCCTAACTAAAATCAAATGAAACCAATTGCCTTCCAACATCACTTAATTAGTAAATAGAGTCCATCTGTGTGTAATTTAGTCTCAGTATAAATACTGCTGTTCTGTGAGGTTTGTTAGAGAACCTTTGTGAACAAACAGCATCGTGAAGGCCAAGGGACACACCAGACAGGTCACGGATAAAGTTGTGGAGAAGTTTAAAGTAGGGTTAGGTTATACAAAATATCCCAAACTTTGAACATCTCATGGAGCATTGTTCAAGCCAGCATCCGAAAATGGAAAGAGTATGGAACTGCAAGCCTACCAAGACATTCTCTGACATTAATCAGAGAAGCAGCAAAGAGGCCCATGGTAACTCTGGAGAAGATGCAGAGATCCACAGCTCAGGTGGGAGAATCTGTCCACAGGACAACTATTAGTCGTGCTCTCCACAAATCTGGCCTTTATGGAAGAGTGAGATCCATAAAAATTTTTGGCCTAAAAGCAAAACGCTATGTGTGACGGAAAACTAACACTGCACAATATCCTGAATGAATGAAATACTTGTATAGCGCACAATGAATGAAATACTTGTATAGCGCACAATGCAAACTTAATCGCCTCTAGGCTGAACACAGCATCCCCACCATGAAGCATGGAGGTGGCAGCATCATGCTGTGGGGATGCTTTTCTTCAGCAGGGAAAGGGAAGCTGGTCAGAGTTAATGGGAAGATGGATGGCGCAAAAAACAAAGCAATCTTTGAAGAAAACCTGTTAGTCTGCAGAAGGCTTGGGGTATGAATACTTTTTCAAGGCACTGTACCTGTAGTTAAAAAAATAAATAAAAAATCTCCTAAACGACATCGTTTAGGAGATCTTCACCCTGTATGCAGCCACTGATGTCAGCGGCACATGCGCTCTGAAGGTCTGGCCTACCATGCCGGACCTTCATAGCTTCTTGCCAGAACTGAGGGCAACGTCATCACAGCTCCGGCCAATCACAGCACCGGTGCCCACAAACCCATAGAAAAGCAGGGGAGGGAAATGTCAGCCCTCTAGGTGGTGACAGGGCACCGCTGGAAGGATTCTATGGTAAGTATTTCATAATGTGCTAGAATGCGATGCATACTAGCACATTATGCCATTGTCTTACAGGTTTTCTTTTTTTTTTATTCTGCAGCGGTTTACTACTGCTTTAATTATGCTCAAATGTTTCTTTGTATTTCCTTCCTCATTAGAAAGGTATAAATTAATTGTTAAATTACCTTATCGACACCCCCCCCCCCCCCCCCCCCCCCAATGTTTAATATTACAGCTTGTAACCAAAACTACATTTCTCTTTATGCATGTGAGATATTTTGCATTGTTTAGAAACTTATGCTGAGTTAAAAGCATTTAACGTATGTGGCTTTACAAGGTACAGACATAGAGGAATAGAGGCGAGCTGATTGATAATCTGTGCCCACTCTGTCAGTTTACTAGAGCCTTTAATTTGCTTACAAGATTAAAAAGATTTAAAGGCTTAGCAAACCTTTCACTGAGTGTTCTAATCTCCCAGGCGCTAATTCTTGAGAGTACAGCAGATTAATCACTACTTCACAGTACTAGTTCGGTCTCCAGATGTCACTGTGTGGATAAAACAAATCATCCATACTACATTAATAGTATTAGTTTATTTTTTCTTCACCCTTTTTATGAGTGGTGGTATATATGAAAGAAAAACAATGATAAAAAGACAGGATTTGAACTGTTGTAAAAGCTATGACCACCCAGTTCATATTTTAGTGTTTTGCAAAGACTTTTAAAGCACTTGTAAAGTAAATGTATTTTTCTTTCAAAATAACAAACCTGTTATACTTGCCTGCTCCGTGCAAGGTATCCTCTTCTTGGGTCCTCGCTGGCGTTTCTGGCTCCTCTTCTCGGTGTACCACCTTTGGAAGCTATTGTGGCACACCTGTAGGCTTGATCCGAGCTGTGCTGCTTTATAGGCACAGACAGTGAAGATCTGCCCCGCCCTCCGCTCCCTGGCACAGGATTTGACTGACACCTGTGAGAGCCATTGCAAAGCTTGTGAGACTGGGCAGAAGTGGAGAGACCTGCTGCAGACAGGCACAACACTGGATCGAGATTGGGCTCCAATACGTATACTGGGGTGAAGGGATGATGCGCATACTGAAAATGTTTAACCTTAATGCAGGGAATTCTTTTGAATAGATAATTGATGTGGTAGTGTGGAACAAGGCACGTCAAGTCAATAAGGGGTGGAAGAAGGCATTGTAAGTAATAGGGAATGTTTTAGCTGGAGGAAGTTTACAGGCAGTACTGATGTCCTTAGTTTAATTCTTCTTTTGGGTTTATTTTTATTTGTAAAACGAAAAAGAGACACTCCATTACCTGGCCGAAAGCCATGCAACATTCTTCTGGTTTAATCGGTAGTGGGGAAGCAGGTACCAACTTTGGTTGAGTCCTTGAGAAATAGAAGAATCATGTCAGAGTAAACTATAAACTAGATGAATTTACCCTATAAATATGCTGGTTTCACATTAGTTTTAATTCCATTAGTTTGTCCATTCCTCATCCATCTGGATGGCTCTGCCAAAACTGCATATAGTAGCCATTTTGAATCCACAGCAAAGACTCATGGATTCTTTCTCAGTGCTTTACATCACAAAAATTATTGCTTTTCTTTGAAGTCGGATGACTAAACAAAAGAACATTTAAACCACACTTGTGAAGTATTGTTTAGTAACGTGACTCAATGGAGGGCTGTAATTCATTAGTGTAAACATTTTCTCATTCACAAACAGGATGACTGAAAATTTTATTTCATAAGTGAAATGAGAATTAGGCTATCCTGTGGCTTTCCAGCTGTGGTAGAATTGTTTTCCAGCATGCCAGAAGTTAGGTGTTCTTAATGGGATTCCTAGGTCTGCATATCTTTTGCAGTAAAACCTAGACGTGTTTTTTCTTAAAGGTCACCTAAAAATGGCGAGCAGCATAAATGCAAAATGTCTAATCAATATACTGGTAGCTGATACAGGAAGATCATACATGGCAAGAAGTTATAATAAAGAATAACATACATGGAAGGGACAATGATCAAAAGGATGAAGAGGGTATAATCACAATAGTATCCATGTATCAAAAAGTACAAAAAAACAGGATTTGCAATGGAAGTAGTCAAGGTAAAACAAAAGTTTTGTGATATGGATATGTAATTTAGCGTTCGGGTGATACAGTTCGTGCTGATTCTACCCAAGAGTACCAAACTTTATGGAATCTTTAGGGCAACCCCTATCTTCATAGTTTAGCTTATAGAGTGGGATTGCTTGATTAAGACTGACTTGACTAAGGCTATCCAAAAAGTGACAGTGGGAGGGGTCTATGATTTCCATTTCTTTGTTATAGATTTCTTTGTATAAAAAAAGCATCAAGCGGAAAACATGCTCTGGGGAAGACTATCATCATCTATATAACCTAAGAGGCATTGTAATGGATTACAAATATTCGGTTGTTGCGTAATTGAACTAATAAAGGTCGTAATCTCTGACCAAAGGTCCTAATGACCAAAAGGCCCTTGGCAGTGGATGTTCCATCCGCCGCCAAGCTTTCAGAGCAAGCAACAGAGGGTAATCTAGTAAGGCGGAAAAGAAGGCATGGTGTATAATATAGGAAAAAGGAGAAAATGAATGCCGCAAAAATCAACTGAATATCCTAAATTAATTGTAACGGGGGGGGGAGGAGTGTTGGGGCCCAAAAAATAAATGGTGCTTAAAATAAATCAAATATGATAAGTCCAAGTCATTCAAATGAAATGAGATAAGTTCATAGGGAAGCCCCGCAGGCAGCAACCTTTAGAGTAGAAGCAAAACTCTGGACTAACAAGAAGAAGAAACAACAGGTGCGCCACACTAAGTGCAGTAATAAAAAACACTTTTTTAATCATTGAAAATCAAAGCCAAATGGCTACTCACAAAAATTGTATAAATAGAGGCATATAAATGATTTCCGGAGTAACACGGTGCTTCTGCGGTCCACGCTGCTGTCCTGTTGTTATACAGTCAGGCTGGGTGCAAAGATGGTCCGGAGGAGTCAGCAGATTCACTGTTGGTATTGCTGTGATATCCTTATACTGTCAACTGGGGATGTCCAGAGTGCCCAGGATACATTGTACTGGCGTCCTATACTCTATTCAGGGACCGGAAACCAGAACCGGAAGTGCGTTCCAGCCTGAGATGCAAACATCGAGGGACCAGAAGTCACGTGATCCGGGTAGTCAATGGATGACGCGTTTCACAACTCCGTTGTTTGTTCAGATCCAGCTACCACAAGGGGAGGAAGTGACTTAAATAAGGCTAAGGGGGAGGGAATACTGATCTAACACAATTAACCCTATGCTATGAAGTACTAATTAATAAAGATTTGACAGCTAAAGAAAATTAGATGAATTAGGAAATAAAATATATTCATATTTTATTATTTGTTTATTATATATATATATATATATATATATATATATATATATATATATATATATATATATATATATATTTTTTTTTTTTTTTTTATAATCCTTATTAATTAGTACTTCACAGCATAGGGTTAATTGTGTTAGATCAGTATTCCCTCCCCCTTAGCCTTATTTAAGTCACGTCCTCCACTTGTGGTAGCTGGATCTGAAGAAACAACGGAGTTGTGAAACGCGTCATCCCATTTGGCTTTGATTTTTAATGATTAAAAAAGTGTTTTTTATTACTGCACTTAGTGTGGTGCACCTGTTCTTTCTTCTTCATGGTGTATAATATGACTGATAAAGAAATTTAGCCTGTATTACCTTTACCATTTGATGACTGGGGGAACTTGTAAGGGAAGGACGTGCAGTATTAGAATGAAGTAAAGAAGAATAATAAGTGGAAATAATTTTAGAGTGTGTTGGGTCACAAAATCTTTTTTCCAGAGCAGAGTATATAAGATACATTACTGAGGCCAAACTGAGCTGCTGCTGTCTGCCGTAATTGCAAATATCCAAAATAGATCATAGATCGAACCTTATAATCCCTTTGAGACTCTGAAAATGGGGCAAAAACATCTAATGAGTATAAATGTGTAATTATGTTTCACCCCATTTCTAACTCAAAAAAGTCCATCAGTCATTTGATAGAAGTCTGGTAGTGGTGGATTGTGCCATAGAGGAGCGTTAGGGGAAAATATGGGAACCACTCCAGAGGCCTGTAGTTTAGAAAGGCAAAAAATGCGCTATTACTAGCTATACCCATAGTGGGCTGTCTGTAAATTTTGCAGGGATATAAAAGAAGTAAGGATAACTGCTTCCAGGGCCGCTGCAGCATTATTAGTTTTAGGGTAAAACCACCAATTGGACTGAGCCAATTGAGGAGCAATATAAAAAGTTTGAAGAATAGGAACAGCGAGACCTCCTTCTAAAATGGGCAATTGCAAGGTGTCCCAGAATCAATCTCTTGGAGTCTATGCTTAGGGATGTACAGTATACTGGAGAATTATGTACTGTAAGACATAGAGGAAGGCTGGCAGGAAAATCATCTTAAAGATATTTACTCTGTGGGCCGTGGCCTGACGAAGCATGGAGTAGATGCACTTGCACAGAGCTCCGGGCTATTAATCCTGGATTTCAGCTAATCCTGTGACCCTAAAGCATCCTACTTACCCCACACTAACCTGGGAAGGTTCCCCGATCCTGCCACATCATGTCTCCCCATTAAAAACTCAGAAAGCCGCCATGGTTAAACTCGAGCAATGACAGCGACAATGTGGGGGAAGATGGGGGTGCCACGAACTAGGGGAAAGGATCAGTTGGAGGAGACACTGACAAGTTGCTGGAAGCAATCACGTCCTGCCGGACCTCGTTAACTGCTCAAATTGAGGAGGTTAAGGTGGATATATCACTAATGCCGCCTACACACGACCAGAATTTCCGGCAGAAAAGGTCTGACGGTCTTTCCAACGGACTTTCGACGGAGTTATAAAGGACTTCCGAACGTGCGGACTTGCCCACAAATGAACAGACTAAAGTCTGTTCGAAAGTCCGTTTGTTTTGAATGTGATGACGTACGACGGGACTAGAAAGGAAATTTAATAGCCAAGAGCCAATAGCTGCCCTTTCGTCGTATTTGGTCCGTCAGACCAGCATATAGACGAACTGTCGGGTACTCACCAGGACCGAAGTGCTGAGGGTGGCTTCCCTTGCAGCTGGGTGCACAGTACCCCTGAGGGTGGAACAGCGGGTACAGGGCACAGAGGGGCACGGGTAGCCAGCAGGTGTATGCAGTAGGTCTTCTGATGGAAGAGGTACCCGTGCAGGATGGCCTGGCCTTGATAGGAGAGAATGCCCGGCTGGGGTTCTAACAACTGGAGTAGAGCAGTGGGAGGCTGGGGGTCAAACACCAGGAAGAGATATCAGAGTCCGAGAATAAGCCAGGTCATACACAGGAAGTCAGCCCGTGGATCCAAGCATCAAACACAGGGAAGAGGCAGAGACAAGTCCAGGAGGCAGGCCAAGAGTCACACAGGAACAGCAGAGAAGGAGATCCGAGAAGCAAGCCAAAGGTCAGGAGAGGTCCAAGAGTAGTTGGGTACAATCTTGGTCACAACGGTGGGCTCAGGGGACAAGGCACAGGAACACAGGAGCTGAGAAGACAAACCAGTAAAGGCACAGAGCTCATTGATGCCTTTTATCGGCCTGTCAAGTCAATCAGGTGGTGCGCATAGCTGTGCGCATAGGCGTGCACATGCGTGCACGTCGTTGTATTGTATCGCGCATATGCGTGTGCCAAGCCATGGAACTGTGTGCGCTTGGACCCGCTAATTCGCGCACCTGCATGCGCAAAGCCACCGCATGGTGCACCCGCATGCACCGTCCTTCCCCACAGGCGCAAGGGGAAGCTCCAACGTTGAAGTCTGGTGATTCTCTGACACAAACGGTTTTCCCAATAGGAATTGCATCCGTCGGACAGATTTGAAACATGTTCTATTTCTAGGTCCGTCTGATTTATTTTTATTTTTTTTAAAGAAAAACGATCGGACTATTGATTCTGTCGGACGTAGTCTGCCAGAAAGTCAGGTCGTGTGTACGCGCCATTATTCGGCAGGACTTTCAGAAACTCCTTGAGTGGGTTAAAACCACTGAGACGCGGCTTTGTAATGTGGAGGACGCTATGCCGCCTTTGCAGACAGGGTCTGACCGTATGCAACTCCAGATCAACCAGCTACTCTCTAAACAGGATGACATGGAGAACAGACTCAGTAGATGCAACCTCTGCTTTATCGGGCTCCCTGAGGGCGCTAAAGGTAGAGACCCGACCGCATTCCTCAAGCAGCTTCTCATCACCTTGTATGGCAGAGAGCAATTTTCTCCCACCCTGGTGGTTGAGCATGCCCGCTGTATGCCTACTAGACCCCCTCCCAAAGGGGCTCCCCCTCGCACGTTCATAGCAAAGTTTCTTAACTACAAGGGCTGGGATGTGGCCCTGAGGGTTGCCAAGGAGAAGGGCAATATACCCTTGGGAATGTCAAAGTTGCCATATTCCCTAACTCTCTGCAGAGGTCCAGAAATGGCGCCAAATTTCCTGGAGGCTTAAAGACTATGAATACAACATTGGAAATACTCTGTTATTCCCTGCATACCTCAGAGTGTATGGAGATGTCTGAGTCCTCTTTTTTGATGACCCTGAGGAAGGTATTACCTGGCTGGAACGTTGCAGTGCATTTGGAACGGCAGCAGAGTGAGTATCGCCATACAATTCTCCCCAGACTCACCACATGTAACTATTATTGCAACACCATGTCTTCCACGCTGATGCTGTGGAGCCTCACTTGACCGTGATACCCTGTTCTCCCTGCCGTTTACCTCCACGGATCCCAGTGCCTAGCTGACAAATCCTGATAAACTGCTGTTTAATATTTTCTACAACCTGCTTTTTTTTCTACAATCTGCTTATATTTTTGTTTTTTGTGGCTCACTACTGTTTGCATCGCAAACCTACTCCCAGGGAATGCTCAGTCATGTTTTTTACATAGAGTCCTATTACCGGTGTTAGATAAGCATATTCTTTCTCTGCATCCTTTACACCAAGACTCTGGAGACACCACAGTCCTCCTTGTCGCATGCTAAGTGCAGCAAAATGTTGCCCCCGCCCCCCCGCAAATAGGTTTTGTGGAATAGTTGCTGGGTCCTTTCATCCAGGACCACTGATCCAGCAACTATACATTTTTCAGTTATTTATTTTAGTTTTATTCTTTTACTCCTTGATCATTTTTTTTGCAACTGCCACTTATACTGCTTTTTGCATTTATGCCCTTGCCAGTTGGGGAAGAAGCAGGGAAGGGTTGGGGGTGGGGACTGTTAAGGTTATGCTGAAGAGCGATATATCTACCGTGTTACAGATATAGTACAACGTTCTATGCTTCTTGCAATGCAATGTGTCTGTCATGGAGCCTTTTGTCTTAATTCTTTGGTTACGTGGTGGTTCTGGGATGTTCATGTGCCAATTTATTCTGAGATACATAGGCTATGGCGTCTATAAAATTTCTTACCTGGAACGCGAGAGGCCTGCGGGATAAAGTTAAACTCTCAGCAGTTCTCTCCTTCCTTAAGAAACAACGTGTTGACATTGTGGTACTGGTTGAGACCCATGTGGAGGCTCTCATGTTGAGTTATGCGATATCTCGACTGACCCACAGGGCAGTATATTTTCTTATACAGGGCCGACATGTACCACTCAATTCTACAGACTTTTTTCTACTTTTAAGCTGATTGATACCTAGAGATATAAATACCCCTCCACTCAAGCCTATTCCTGCTTTTCGGCCACCCACAATATGATGTCTCACATAGACTTCATCTTGATCTCGTAAGTACTTGCGCCTAGATTTAAGGAAGGAGCCTTCTTCTCCAGGCTTCTTTCCGACCATAGTCCTTACAGGATTACCCTTAGTGTTTCTATTGATAAACCACCCCGATCCTGGTGCCTAAACCCGTTCTGGCTCTCCCTGCGGCCCCGGAGGATGATGAGCTTAAGAATAAATGGAACCTTTACTTTTTAGAGAATGACCACTCTGCTTCCCCTTCTGCAGTATGGGACTCCTTTTAAAATGCATGCACATGCATCCCTGATCTCTCAAATTAACAAACTGAAGGCTGACTCTGCTGCTGCCTCTGACAAGGTGATAGCAGTGTTATCCTCCACTGAACAACTATATGAATCCAATCCCTCTCTAGCTCAGGTAGACCTCCTCAAGCAGCAAACTAGAGTGGTAAACCAACTCCAGTATGAGTTTAATAGATAAAAGATGTTCGAGCATGGAAAATTACCTCCATATCTAGTCTACAGCGAAGATAAACCACCAGTTTTTATTTCTTCACTGGGCCCTGAGGGAGAGCAGATTATAGATCCTCCTGAGGTGACCTCTAAATTTTGAGAATTTTTTACATTACTGTATACATCTACGGTTTCTGATGATGACACAAATGAATATGTTCCTCGAGAGAATCTCTTTTCCACATTTGAAGGACAGCCAAATAGATATGTTAGAGGCACCCTTCACAACTGATGAAATCGTGACAGCGATAGCTAGCTTTGCCAGATTCAAGTGCCTGGGCTTGGATGGGCTACCTGTAGAATTCTACCCACAATATAGTGAAATACTCACCCCTAAATTTCTAACCCTATATAACCACCTCTTTGAGACCTTTACACTCCCTCCCTCTATGAGAGAGGCGATCGTAGTCCTTATACCCAAACCAGGAAAAGACTCAAGGTATCCTGAATCCTACCAACCTGTTTCTCTGCTACAACAAAAAACAGGAAATCGGGGACTTTAAATGAGGTGAATTCGGTTAGCCAACAATTGACAGTAAATGCAGTCTCAAAATGTATTAAAATAGTCATGCAAACATAAACATGAATCATAGCCAAGCCACTGAAATGATACATACAGTAGAAAATGTCATTATATGTATCAAGGTATAAAATGTAAATTGCAGAGTACGCATGCATAAAAAGTATCAACGTGTTTCGCAACGACCATGCTCACTTTATCTGGGGTAGATGCGTGTGTAGTACATATGTAGAGGGTGGCCATCTTCTGTGTTCAGCCTCACTAGAGGAACAAGAAACGAGACAAGGCTGTCTGTTATCCACATTACTATATGCCCTAGCAGCAGAAACCCTTGCTATCTCCATCCAGGAAAATCCAGAGATCCATGGCCAAAATAAGGAAAACCCTCTGCTGGACAGTGGTCACCCCAACAAGTTGACTTTGCTGGTAACCAGCTATGAGTAAGCACTAGCCTTAGTGCGAAACACGTCAGATGTTAGCATCTTTCGATGTGATGTCATTTGCTGTGTCCTAAATATTTGAATAAAGCATCGTTCTAGCATTGGAGTGCCGCCGTCCAGAGTTCTGTCATTATCCACATTATCTGCATGCTGTGGCTCACACCCGGATCCCTTCACCTGGAGCAATTATCTCCGAGTTCCCAGGACCTGAGCGGTGGTGTATATCTCTCTTGTGATTCTCTGGATTAATGGCTGTGTGTTGAGTTATTTTGAGGGAACAGGAAATTTACACTGTTAGACAAGCTGTACACTCACTACTTTACATTGTAGCAAAGTGTCATTTCTTAAGTGTTGTCACCTACAAAGATATAATAAAATATTTACAAAAATGCGAGGCGTGTACTCAATTTTGTGAGATACTATATGTGTGTGTGTGTGTATATGTATGTGTATATGTATGTGTATATATATATATATATATATATATATATATATATATATATATATATATACATATATATGAGAGAGAGAGACTTTGGGAGTCTATAGTGATCTGTAAAATCTGTTGTGTAAAAAAAAAAAACTATTCTAAAGCCCCATACACACTATCAGATTTTTTGCTGATTTTTTTTTCCTTCAGATTTACCAAAACCATATAATATGAGGTCAAACCTTAGAAGTTTTAATTGATATGCAATCAGGCAGGCCCTTGCACTACTTGGTTTTGGTAAATCTGAAGGAAAAAATCATCAGAAAATCTGATAGTGTGTATGGGGCTTTACTCTCATGAACGCCGCTAAATGCGCATAAGTGCAGCATGTAAAAGTGGCTAAACAGGCGTTTTTAAACGTTAGTTACTAGTCAGGCTCCTGTGTTCAGAAGAGGTTTTCAAACGTCCTGTGTACATGAAGCCCAACAATTGGAGAAATAGAGGGGTTATTTGATGCAACAAAAAACAGATCGGCATTCCTGTTCTGATCTGGCTACACCCTCTTTGTCTCCGCCATGTGTTCTATTTACTCCCATGTTCCTCCCAAAATAGCCTTACTTTAGGGCAATATAAAACAGGCTAAATATGCACAATTTCTGGATGTGCAAGTTCATCACAACTATGCAACGTTCTAGGGCTTTTTATAGCCATTCACATACTGTATCTTCTAGGGGTGAACAACGCATAAATTGGGCTTGCAGCAATATTAAACACAGACGAGGTCTATACCCAGCACGTAGCAAAATTATTCTCAATTGCACTAAAAACAAAGATCTCTTCTCATGAGTTCAAGGTTCTACAAACAGAAAAACAGCTCTCTTGGCCTCATTAAGTAGAAGATTTATTGTTTTTGGTGTAATTGGTGTGTAAACATTGCCTCATAATCTTCCTCTGAGAATAATAACACCGGAACTCAGAGTCACTTTCTGGCTCCTTAATGTTGCCCAGAAGTCAGTGTTATGGTTGGTTGACCAGCTGCTTATAATCTAATATACTGCCTATTTGAATATTTATATTGAACGGCTTCATGGATCTTTTAATCTGTTCAGACCTAGAGATTAGGCCAGTGTGTTTTTACTCAGTGAACTCTTTCCCCCTTTTTACACCAAGAAGCGGAAGCCTGCAACTTTGATACAATACTATCTCTTTCAGTTTAAACCATGTGGGAGGTCCTGTGACCTGGGAATAAAGTAAGAAAATATTTCTCATATATTATAGACCAGAGAATGTCTGGTATTATCAGATTCAGTGTCAACAGGCTTGCTATATCCTATTATTAACGTGAGATTTAAAGTGCGCATGTCGTTTGCCAAACCCTTGTTTTAAAAAAAACAAATTGTGTTTGCATGGGCTGTTAAATATTCAAATGAAAGGGTTATATTTGTGCAATAATTGAAACCGATAGAAGAAAATTAAAACATTGTTTCCTAAAGTTCATAGTTTGAGAGAATCCTCCAGTGGTTATCGTGAGAACTAGCATTTAGTGTATCTAAGGCTAAACTTTTATTTTTTTGGATAGAGTGTGGGAATGTTAATTAGAACCCCATTTTTATGGCGGTATCCCCTGTGGAAATTCTGTTTATTTGTAGATCATTGTCTTTAGATCAGAAAGTGAGAGGAAATCCAAAATTCTGACTTTTCACTAGAAAAAAAATAAAGGGGAAATCGCTCATTGTGGACACTTGTTCCAGTGACCAGTGTCTTAGGCTGCCCTCATGCTGTAAAGCGCTGTGCAAACTGTTGGCGCTATATAAATTGTGTATAATTATCAATTGCACAGATCATGTTGCACAGCATGGATGGAGGAATCTCAACTGCTGGCTTTTGTATTCAAGCACCCGCGGCTGACAATTTTCTTATCGACATTTGTTACGCAAACAGGGCCACACGCAGCTTGCAAATTTAAGCTGTATTTCCAGTTTAGCATAGGATTTTATTTACCGGCATATAACACGCACTTTTTCCTCCTTAAAATCAGGGGGAAATCGCGTGTGCGTGTTATACGCCAATCACCGCTGACTGAGGGTGAGAGGAGCGAGCACCGCTGAGATACAACATAGCCTAGTGTACTGTGTACTCAGCTCCATTCGGGTTCAATTGGCTCCGCTCGCAGTCCCGCCCAGTCCCGCCATTGGACCTCATTTATGTCCATCATAGGAGCCAGGCCAAGGGGCGGTACTGCAAGCGGAGGCAAGAGGAGCTGAGATACACAGGACATCCGGCTCTGTGTATCTCGGCGGCGCTCATTTTAAAAACAAGCAAGCCTGCAAGGCTGAAATGACACTGAGCAAGGCTGCAGATGGACACTGATCATTCTGCAATGATGGACAAGTTTTTTTTCCTTAAAATTCCCTCCTAAACTTGGGGTGCGTGTTATACGCCAGCGAGTGTTATACACCGATAAATATGGTACTCTTGAGTGATTACCTATTACTTCTTGGTGTTTTTAGAGGACAAGGAGTGCAAGTAATTCTCCTCAATGGGGTAAGAATGGCAAAAAAAATCATTTGACCACTGACTACTCCTAAAACTAATGTAAAGCTCGCTTGAAGCACCTAAAGCAGGGGTGCCCAACCAGTGGCCCGGGGGCCACATGTGGCCTGCGGAGCCCTCTGATGTGGCCCGTGACCTACTTCTGTGGGATGGCAGATTGGCAAGCCCAGATCATGGATTGAAGACCCGCCATCCCAGATCGTCTGTGTTGTTAATGAAGCCGGCAAAGCAAGCAGCTGTGGAGAACAGCTGTATAAGATGATACTTCCTGTATAGCACCATTTCTTGCCACAGACGGAGTGATACCAAATGCACTCTGCCGGGGACAGCAACAGCAGGTGATACCTGAATGGGAGACTGTTATTAAAGGTCAGTTTATTACTAAAATTGCATTGTATATATGGGCATATCTGAGCAGTGGTTACTGGACTGCTTTCAAACTGATCCGCAGGTGCAGTGCACCTTCAGGTTACCTGCACTGAGGCATAGACTTTTGTTATTACCTGCGGGTTTGGTGAGCTTTCAGAAAGTGCACCACACCTGCAGGATATAATAGAAGTCTATGGCAAAGTGTAGCTAACCCATGGGAAAGACACAGGTGCACTGTGCTGCATTAGTGTGAAAGGCCCCTTTCACACAATCGGTCCAACTCAATGGGACCCTCCATTCATCATCTATGAAATGGCAGATTTAAACAGATTTGTGTCCTTTTACACCCGCCTACCTTCAATGTGATCGCTTAAAAAAAAAAGAGAGAGAGAAGGGTATCCCTTCTGTCAGGGTGGATCAGATCGACGGACCCATAGAGTAGAGTGGGCTGTGTCCATCTCTGCTCTGCACGGACCTGTCATCTGCCTGCTCTGATCATTGTGGCCCGCGACCAGTTACCAAGTCACTTAAGTGGCCCTCGCTCTTCAAAAGGTTGGGTACCCCTGACCTAAAGCTTTTGAGAGGCTTTAATTCAGCTTTAACTTCACTTTGTTTTTGAGAAACTGCACTTATGAGATACACACACACACGCACACACACACACACACACACAGCACCACTGAAGCATGAAAAACCCATAATAAAAGCATGTTGAAGCGGTAGGCACTTTAATCTGTGTTAAAGCCAAAGCAAGTGTAAATGAGCCCAAAAAACAAAACAAAAAATCATGTACTTTTTTAAATTTAGAGCCTAGGGCGAATGTGCATTAAAGAGTGAACAGGGATAATTAAGAATGAAATATATATATTGGATTGAACACAGTTGTATTATTGAAGTGATTGTAAAGCTTAAAGGGGTTGTAAAGATAAATATTTTTTCACCTTAATGCATTCTATGCATTAAGGTAAAAAACATTTGACAGTGCCGCCCCCCCCGCAGCCCCCCCGTTTTACTTACCTGACCCCTCGAAAGTCCCATCCTCGCCCCCGACGTCCTCTTGGCCGCTGATTGGTTAGAGTGGATGAATTAATGGCTGTGCTGCTGTCAATCACATCCAATGACGCGGTGCACCGGGGGCGGGTCCAAGTGATAACAGTGAGCAGCTATAGCCACCGCTGTATCACGGGAGCGCACACACAAGTGCTTCTCACCATGTGACGGAGCTCGCATAAACGTGAGAAGTACTTGCGGGGGGAAGCCCGAGACAGCTGCCAAGGGACCCCAGAAGACCAAGTTCGGGGCCACTCTGTGCAAAACGAGCTGCACAGTGGAGGTAAGTATAACATGTTTGTTATTAAAAAAAATAATAATAACTTTACAACCCCTTTAAAAATGTTTTGCATTAAAATAAACATGTCATGCTTACCTGCTCTGTGCAATCCCAATCCTCCTCTTCTCGGGTCCACCATAAGTCCAAAAAATATAGAATTTATTGAAAATTATAACGAAAAATTAATACTGTATTATACACCTATATATCGCTAAAACACACTTAGAAATCTAATCAAACAGGCCACCATTAACATAATCCTACTGTGGTTTGATCGAAACACAACATATACTCCCAGCAGGTACAGACGGAGAGGAAACATATACACAAAGAACAGTGCTTACATCCATCCGGTCACCAGTGGGATTTGAAACTGGTCCACTTAGGGTGCTACCAATAAGCATTCACTATGTGCTAATGAGCACTATAGGGCCAGTATCAAAACCCCCCCAGTGGCTCGAGCCAAGTAGAAAGTAAAAGGTAGGGATAGCCAGGAAGACAGCCTAAAATAGCAGAATCATGGAAGGAATCTCAATAATAACGATGGTAAAAATCCTATCCACTGATGTCCATCAAATTAGAAAGATCACTGCAAATCTTGATTGCTATTCCTGGAACACCTTCATATAGTATAGCCAGTTAATTATTACAGCATAATCAGTGATTAATTAATCCAGTGGAAGCACAGAGAGTCTACAGGGTATTGTTATTACTCAGCATCAATGTAACAGTTGTTCATATTATCAACTTCCCATTTTCAGCCATCAGCGCCTTTCATGAAAACATAATAAAATTGTAAAACAGTTTACTGTATAAGAAACACCTCTCGTGCTCCAGGATATGTGAATGTACCAACCATGCTGTTCGATTCTGAGCCGGGCTGTTTGTGTCTATTCAAACACACAGCCCAGCTCAGCCCTGCTCTGTGATTACAGGTTTGGACTAGCAGCAATGGGAGCCAATGGCATGCACAGCGCTGGATTGAGCTCAAGTAAATATTTAGGGGGACTTTAGGAGAGCTTACTATTGAAGGGTTTTTACTTTAATGCAAAGAAAGAAATGAATGAATGAAAAAAAATGTTTTACCTTTACAACCCACACATCTTGTGTCAGGTTTATACAATGAATGGATATGAGAGGAATCTTCACACTTGCATCAATATAAACCTGACAGTCTAACTGAGCCAATAATATAGAATTGGTAGCTCTTTTGTTATGCATCTGAAACCCAGTAGTCTGAAGAATACTAAGACAATCCAGAAGTCAATATTTTATATTGACATTATCAGATATTCATTTTTATTAATTTTTTTTAAGACATTTACAATTTACTAGTTTAAAAAAAAAAAAAAAGTTATTTGTGTGATTCCTCCGTATTTCTCTGCAGATAAGCAAGTCATTGCCTGCATTCGGGAGTTGAGCATTTTCTTTCTTTTAATTTGCTTAATAGTGCGTATGTTGAAAAAAAAATCATTAATCGTGTTATCAAAATAGACTAATACAAATGTTTACAAAAACTCATCTATACATATGTATGCATTAACAGTGGTAAAAAGGGTTGATATTTTAATGAAACCTGTCACTATATCTGATTTACCAATATTTATTTTCATTAGCTCCTCAAGGCCTGCACGTATCTATATTTCTTGACTAATGTGCATTCCAGGAGGCATGTTAAAATGCTAACTTTTAAACCACATTTGAAAACCATAGCATGTGGTTTAAAACCCACAATTTTGGCTAGAAGTTGAGTATTATGTAGTGGTGACACACCTATATGTTGGTAAGGCTTCATTCACACTCAACCTGAGCTTCTTTGGTTGTTTTTTATGCACTTTTTTAAGCATTTGTGCAGGCATTTTTAGATATTTTTAAGCATGTTTCAGTTTCAGAATTGTTATTTCTTTACCTTTAGTCACTAAAAAAATATTTACTAGGCAACAAAATATGGAAAAGTTGCACATTACTCGCATTTTTTTAGGCATTCCCATGTCTACAAAATGATTGGGGCCAAAAAGCTTGACTCAGCTCCAAAAGGAGCAAGAAGCTTCAAGCAACCCCATGCTTAGGTGTGACGGACACCATTCAGTATAATGAAAATCCTAGTGTTAAGCTTTGAAGCACTGCTGGTGATGCTACAAATGGCACTTTAAATCACTCGGGTATTAATGAGATCTAAAAGGAGACTGAGATCTTCAGATTTTTATGCTCCTTGGGAGTTCTGACCAATAATTACCGATACATTTAGGAAGCTCCCGATGCCTATTTCCCTTCCTTTGTCAGATAGTATTGTAGTTTCCCTCCAATCCCCTTCCCAGTCTTATACTCACCCCTCCCTCTTCCAGTGAGTTATTCATAATGAGTCTAAACAGCCTTGTTTTCATCTGAGCTGAGCCCACATATGTGCTGTGTACTCTTCATTCAATCCTATGGAGAGTTTATACTCCGCCAGAGCAGGAAACATAAACTTCATTCAGTTAAATATTGAATAGAAAGTGCTCAGTGCATCCATGGGCCTAGCTCAGAATATTTCAACAAGTGACTGTATAGCATTGTAATTGATAATCCTGTAGGATTGGAAGCAGGAGCATACAGGATTGTTTTAAATAATTTCTATAATTTAAGGTATTTCAGTACATAAACAAGAGGGGGAAGACGGCAATGGGCCTCAAGTCTTAGTCAAGGGCATAGCCTCGGAAGGGATCTCGATGTAGTACAGCGTAATTAGGAAATAAGAGAAGCATCAATATAACATAAACAAACTGCAAACAGCAATAGTTGATGTGCACAGACATCCAGGTTTGTAATGGTTAGTCCACAGGGCACAGGTTTGTCATCAGAGGATTCTTGGTCAAGTCCTCTTATTATTGCTAATTGTGTCTGTGGTCTGTGCAGGATAGAGAACTGGTGAGATCCTTCTGATGTTTTTTTTTCTTTTAACAGATGTCATTTATTAAGACATTAACATCATACATTTACATTGCAAATAGGATACATCCGTTTTTGTAAAATCTTTCAAATAAACAGGTATAGGTCTAACATAGACACCTACAAGGAATAGCATTAAGAAATTGTGTGAAACATTCAAAATCTAACCAATGACTAATCTTAAAAGCAGCTATAAGCAGAGTCTAGAGGGTATTAAGTAATAGTCGAACAGAAATAATCTCTAAGGGTGGGGGGGGTAAAAAAATAGATAATGGGGACAGGAAGCCTCAGACATCTGAGGGGGTAGGCGGGAGAGAGAAGAAAGTGTAGTTCAACCTCTATGGATGTGAGACATTGACAACCTCTCCGAGAGTGAGATTTTTAGCATCAACCCAAACGGATAAGATTGTGACCCATATATGTGAGCCTGTATAGAGGGAGAACTGCATTAACCATGGACCTCCAAGCTGCCACAGATGGGGGATCTGCCAATTTCCACTTCGAAAGAATTGTTTTCCTAGCATAATATGTAGCATAGAATATAAACAACTTCTGATGTGTAGTAGCAGGAATGTTATCAGTTATACCCAGGAGAAGGATCAGTGAATTATGTTCAATATTTTCTGCACATATATCATTTATGTCAGCAACCACTGCCATCCTTCTGATGTTTAATATAATTTATTCTGTTGAACCATTGTTGAACTGGGTGGATGAGGCTGTTTCCAAAGGGCAGAAATACAGGCACAGGCGGCACTCACTATGTGGATGATAACCGATCTCTTGTAAATATTAAAGGGAAAAAATTTGTGATGCAATAACAATAAGACAGGGTCTGTGGAAAATGTAAGTCAATGAATTTCTGAAGGGGGGGGGGGGGTTCGCACTTAATAGCCTAGGGTAAGACCAGAAGGCATGTAGCATATTTGTAGAGTAGGAGACGCCTCACCGGCATAGACAAGGAGTTCAGATAATGAGCGTGTGGGGGTTTTTATACCAACATATTACTTTCTTGTATCTGGACTCCTGGTATTGTTTGCTAGTTGAAGATTTCAGAGTAAAGGTAAGAAGTTTGTATACCTTCCCGGAGGTAAGTAGTAACATGGGATCTCATTCCCATTTCTCAAGGAAGGCAAGTAAAGAACCATAGTTCATAGAGAGTAACAATTTGTTACATAAGGAGAGGACGTTGTTGGCGGGTATGGATTTTAAACTCGCCTGTTCAGGCGGTGTCAATCATTAGATGCAACAATCTGGCAATCAAACAGTGTCAGTCAATAGATGAACCATCAACCAACAAAAGAAAGTATGATAATGGATAAGTATGATAACGGCTTCATCTCCATTGTTCCAAGGTCAGGATCTAAAGCCATGTCTGTGAGTTACAGACAAATACTGAGCAGGGTGAATAGTATAGGATTGAATGGTGGTCCCATGGAAAGTCTGAGAGGGGTTCCGAGGGTGTGGCCTGTTCCATAGGTGTCCATACATAGTAAATGTTTAATAGCTCAATCATTACTACTACTAAAACTGTTATTGCTATTCAGATGGAACAAATCTCCCTATGGTGTAAGCTACACAAGTACCATTTATTATTTTTCAATTCCACATATTCACATGCTATAAATGTGTGTGGTTAATCGTTGTGTAGCTCACACCATAGAGAACCTTTTGTTCCATCTCATTTAGCAGTTTCCAAACCACCTTCTGCTGTAAGAAAATTTAATTTTCTACAGGTCTAAATGTTTAGTGGAACGTGAGAAAATTAGTTTCAGGACCGATTCGAAGAAAGTAGATGTAATGTAATCTCCATGTGGCAAGTGACATACAGTATACTGTTTGGAACGCACATGTAAAGGGAAAGGAGGGTAAATTTTCTGAAAAAATCCTTTATAAATAAGCCCTTGTGTCTGTATAAGAACTCTCTTTATAGAATATCATTTTTCTCTTGTGTGAGATTCAGTTTTTTTGTCATTTCGTTTATTTTTATTTTTTTTGTAGTAAATCCATTTTTTTTTAATACCAAGCATATTTTCCCCCTGTGTTCCCATGAAACCCCTGTTTAAATATTGATGGAAGATTAGGCAGTGATAGTGCACTGTGCAGGAAATCCAGTGTGAAGGAATAATTCTGCTAGTAACTCTGTATTTGAGCTAGCTTTAGCAGAGTAAATATAGACCCTTCTGTGTGAGTCATAATTACACTGATGATTACATTTATTAACAAGTTTACACAGTATCTGATTACTGTCCTAGGTTGTGGGAAACTGTTTTTTCTTGTAACCTTCTCAGGTTCCCGACGCAAATCCCACCTGTAATGCTATCAAAGAACAGATGAAAGCCACTGACCAAAAGCAGATTATTGTAAGTTTATGTAACTTTGGGTACGTTTATTTTCAGTAGTCTCTTCCCATCAGCTCCATCACACTTGTGCAGCAACATCAACCACACAACCTGGGACTTGTTATCTACTGTCACAGCCTTGGAATTCTGTGTACCCAACTAATGGAATGAACCAACCCTTAGTCACCTTTTAGTCATTGGTAGTTATTTCTTTATTATGCACCTAATGCAGTCTTCATTATTTAAAGATGAACTCTAGGCACTCCAAAAACACAAATTAAAGTTGCTGTGGTATGAATTTGTATTTTTAAATATAAATAGTGTAAAGTTTTGATTAAGGGCAGATGATTTATCTGCCCTTAGCTCAAGCAGGCAGGAGTGAGTGTGTGTGTGTGTAGCTAAGAAACCCCCTCCCCATGAAGATTCCTGGGATTTATTACATCATGTAGGCCTAGGCCTGGAAACCAGGAACTAACTGAAGCAATGTAGAAAAAACTTGCTTAAAATGCATACATATAATATACAACCACAATTACGAAAAAAGTTGGGATGCTATGTAAAGTCTACATAAAAAAAAGTGCAATGATTTTTAAATCTCATAAACTCATATTTTATTCAAAATAGAAAATGGAAAACATATCAAACATTTAAACTGAGAAAATGTACCCTTTTAAGAAAAAAATAAAGGCATTTTGAAATTGGTAGCAGCAACATGTGTCAAAAGTTTGGCATAGGTTCACCAATCTAAGAAAAGCTGCGTCTAAAAATTGTTGAACAATTTCAGAATAATCCTCAATGTAATCTACTGTATATAATATCAAAAGATTCCACAAATCTGGAGAAACCTTTGTGTGCAAGGGACAAGAACGAAATACAATATTGGATGCCTGTTATCTTCTGACCCTCAGAAAGCACTGCATTAGAAACAGACATAATTCTGTGATGGACATCACTGCATGAGCTCATGAATACTTCCAAAAATCACAAGCAAACAGCTCACAATCCATCTTAAAGCACACGAATGATGGTCGGCTACCATCAAACCTCTCTAGCATCACCACAAATGGCTCAGGACATGCTGGTTCCGGGGCTGAGCGTACTGTGCCTTTAAATAACTGAACTTCTTGCACCAGCTCTGAAACGGTCTGGCCCAGGCTGGAGACTTGTAGAGCAAGGGAGGTGAGCATCTTGTACATCTCTGTGGACTCCATGTTGGTCAGTTTATTATGTAAGGGTTTACCTAGGTTGGAGTCCATGATGCAGAGATGTATGCTCATCCTTGCAAATACACACATCCCACGGTAACAGGGTAATAAGCTACCTGGGCTGTGAATATGTGCATGGGAACTTGACAGGAATTTGCCAACGGATAATCGAGGTAAAGCCGTAGTCGGGGATTCCAGAAGACAGAATAAACGATAAGCAGAGCCAGTGTCAGAAAGATGGAGTCAGTCTTGGAATGCTGTAACTAGAACACGGGAATACTGGAACACAGGAATACTGGAACCTTAGGAAAAACAGGAAACAATGAACTGACAAAGCCCTCAGTTTTATACCCGGCTGATTGGATAACCCGCCTCAGCTGAACCAGGTGGGATATATATATATATATATATATATATATATATATATATATACACTGTGTATATATATATATATATACACAGTGCCTTGCGAAAGTATTCGGCCCCCTTGAACTTTTCAACCTTTTGCCACATTTCAGGCTTCAAACATAAAGATATAAAAAATTTATTTTTTGTGAAGAATCACCAACAAGTGGGACACAATTGTGAAGTGGAACGAAATCTATTGGATTTTTGAAACTTTTTTTAACTAATAAAAAAATGAAAAGTGGGGCGTGCAAAATTATTCGGCCCCCTTGCGTTAATACTTTGTTGAGCCACCTTTTGCTGCGATTACAGCTGCAAGTCGCTTGGGGTAGGTCTCTATCAGTTTTGCACATCGAGAGACTGAAATTCTTGCCTATTCTTCCTTGCAAAACAGCTCGAGCTCAGTGAGGTTGGATGGAGAGCGTTTGTGAACAGCAGTTTTCAGCTCTTTCCACAGATTCTCGATTGGATTCAGGTCTGGACTTTGACTTGGCCATTCTAACACCTGGATACGTTTATTTGTGAACCATTCCTTTGTAGATTTTGCTGTATGTTTGGGATCATTGTCTTGTTGGAAGATAAATCTCCGTCCCAGTTTCAGGTCTTTTGCAGACTCCAACAGGTTTTCATCCAGAATGGTCCTGTATTTGGCTGCATCCATCTTCCCCTCAATTTTAACCATCTTCCCTGTCCCTGCTGAAGAAAAGCAGGCCCAAACCATGATGCTGCCACCACCATGTTTGACAGTGGGGATGGTGTGTTGAGGGTGATGAGCTGTGTTGCTTTTACGCCAAACATATCGTTTTGCATTGTGGGCAAAAAGTTCGATTTTGGTTTCATCTGACCAGAGCACCTTCTTCCACATGTTTGGTGTGTCTCCCAGGTGGCTTGTGGCAAACTTTAGACGAGACATTTTTTTGGATATCTTTGAGAAATGGCTTTCTTCTTGCCACTCTTCCATAAAGGCCAGATTTATGCAGTGTACGACTGATTGTTGTCCTATGGACAGACTCTCCCACCTCAGCTGTAGTTCTCTGCAGCTCATCCAGAGTGATCATGGGCCTCTTCGCTGCATCTCTGATCAGTCTTCTCCTTGTCTGAGCTGAAAGTTTAGAGGGACGGCCAGGTCTTGGTAGATTTGCAGTGGTCTGATACTCCTTCCATTTCAAAATGATCGCTTGCACAGTGCTCCTTGGGATGTTTAAAGCTTGGGAAATCTTTTTGTATCCAAATCCGGCTTTAAACTTCTCCACAACAGTATTACGGACCTGCCTGGTGTGTTCCTTGGTCTTCATGATGCTCTCTGCGCATTCAACAGAACCCTGAGACTATCACAGAGCAGGTGCATTTATACAGAGACTTGATTACACACAGGTGGATTCTATTTATCACCATCAGTCATTTAGGACAACATTGGATCATTCAGAGATCCTCGCTGAACTTCTGGAGTGAGTTTGCTGCACTGAAAGTAAAGGGGCCGAATAATTTTGCACGCACCACTTTTCAGTTTTTAATTTGCTAAAAAAGTTTAAAATATCCAATAGATTTCGTTCCACTTCACAATTGTGTCCCACTTGTTGGTGATTATTCACAAAAAATTTAAATTTTATATCTTTATGTTTGAAGCCTGAAATGTGACAAAAGGTTGAAAAGTTCAAGGGGGCCGAAATACTTTCGCAAGGCACTGTGTATATATATATATATATATATATATATATATATATATATATATATATATATATAATATCCTGTGGTGTGTCTTGAAACCATCATATAAAAATTGCACCCAAGATTAAAACCAAAAGGAGAAAGGAAGATCATTAATGCAAAAAGCACAAAGGTATGGAAAGTCACTGCTCTGCACTCAGGTGCCCGGCCCGGAGCCAATGGTGGAGCCCGCCAGCCTGTCCCCAACAAAGGGTGCCATAAAGTTCCCTAGACAGGTGAAAGGTGACCGGGAAGCACGCCACAGATGGCTGCTGTGGAAAGGAATGCAGTCAAAAATGGTGCGGGGTGCAGTAAGGCAACCAGGATCATCAGGAGCTGCTGGTAAAATAATACAGGAAGCACAAATCTGCAGGGAAACAAGTAACAAGAGCACAACCAGGCAGTCACAGGTTCAATACCACCTTGAGCCACATGAGGCATGGCCACGGCTGGCCATCTGCATGGCACGGTAGGAACCATGGCAGCACCTTGAAACGAAAAATATGGCAAGGAAGGCCCAGGACTGTTGAGCAATTAGCATCTTATATCAGGCAAGAATAGAACAACATTCCTCTCCCAAAACTCCCATCAGCTGGTCTCCTCAATTCCCAGGCGGAGTGGTATTAAAAGACGATGGGATGCTACACCCTGGTAAACATGGCCCTGTCCCAACTTTTTTGAGATGTGTTGCTGGATTCAAATTGAAATGGACCCTTTCTTTACCATACATCATGGGACCCAGAGCAGGCTATAAATCATGACAACATGGGTTATGCACCACTTATAGGTTAATGTACACTGGCAGAAAAAAACAGGAAGTCCTCCACTATATAACCTGCCATGAGGGAAGTATTTTTTTTTATTATTGAATTTTAAAGCTTAAAAAAACACAATACAAATAAAAATGAAAAAATACAAATGGACAGTAATGTATGCCCTCACAGGGCATACATTGTTGATGTCTAGTTAAAATAAAACCATCAACCAACCCCTACTTGCAATGCTATCCACACAGAAGACCCCAAACTATGATAACTAGAATGCCCTCTAGTTACCAAAATGTTGCTCTTTTTTTTACTTTTCATCCCCCTCTCCTTTTGGGGAAGGATCCTGCAGCGTGAGATGGCGAGTGTCTGTGTGACCACTTTAAAGCAGAGTTACACCTATTTAAAAGTCAGCAGTTACAAAAAGTGTAGCTGCTGACTTAATAATCGGACACTCGCGTGTCCCATGGTCCAGCAATGCAGACCAATGAAGCCTCGCTCCTTCTCTCTGCAGTGCCGGCATTGTGACTGTGGGTGCCTGCCTGTGGCTTCACAGCCAGGCACGCACTTTGCATGCCTGAGCCGTGCTGCACGCTGTGAATGGCCAGGCAATCTTCTGGAACCTATTTTCGGGCACAACAGTGTGGGGGTGGAGCCACTAGCCATCTTGCTTATATAAGAAGCTAATGTTGCTTCCCACTGAGACGCTGGCAGCTAGGTGGTCTCCCTAAAGTACCTATTTATTTTTGGGCACTGTCTCTCTTATTTGGGCGGGTAGCTTGGTGACACAGCCCTGTGGTGTACCATCACACTTGGGAAGGATGGCCCCAAAAAGCAGAATGCTGCTGGACTCTGCTGGAGTCCTGAGGACTATAATCAAAGTCCTACTGTGTTTGCATCTCCCGATAGACTGGAGGTGACAGTTGCATTGGTGCCACTACTCCTGTCTCTTGTGGCCATTGGGAACATCGACTTCGGCATATGTCACTAAGGAAGACTTTGCTGCAACTTTAATGGGCCTGGAAGGTAAAATCGCTGGTATGATTGCTTCCATGGCAGAAGGTGTTAAAAAGTGGAAGAGGTCCCCTTCACCAGATCCCTCTTCTGCAGTAGAAGATGAGTGCGTAAATATTGATGAGTAGGTGATCGGTGTATAACTTGAAGAATGTCAAGACGCGGAGTCTGCCTATGAGGACTCTACAATCCCTCTTGGAGATGGATCACTGTGACTTTAGGTTGCATTCAGCTAAAACTTCATTGGTTAAGTATTCCTCCTTGGGCCCTCTGTATCCACCTTAAAGTTTAAAGCTTCTCCCTTGCACGCTTTCAGAGGATGTTGTTTGCTGAATGGGATCACTTGGATAGGTTGTTTGTGCCAACCAAAAGATCGTCTCTTCTCTATCCTATGGAGGAAAAATTCTGGTGTATGCCCAAAGTGGATGCAGCGATATTCTGTCTCAATAAGAACATGACTTGCTCAGTGGATAATGTCTAGGTCTTTCGAGGACCTGGCTGATAAGAGGCTGGAGTCCCTTTTGAAGGCTTCTTATGTCTTGGCCTCTGTTTTGCGACCTGTGGTGGCAGCCATTGGCGTCTGCTAATTGCCTCCACATGCGCCTGGTTCCTCTTCGCCAACTACTTAATGCAGACATTAGTAAGGGGCCAACGGAGTTGCCTCAGGCCTTGTGCTTTGTGGTAGACACCCTGAAAGGCACTATCCATCAGACTTCTCGCATGGCTCTGGTGTCTAGTCACATGCGAAGGGTTCTGTGGTTAAAGAGTTGGTCCTGAATTTCCCTGTAAAAACCTTGCATGGAAAACGCCTATTACAGCACCCCTATGCAGGTGGGGGGAGGATGCTGTTGGGTTTTTCAGAGGCCTGGTAAGCAGCGATTTGGAAAACTTGAGTTATTTCCACACTCTGTCAGCGGTACAAGTGGGATTTTTAGGTTCTTCCTCCTCCCTGGATTGAATGTACCTGTGATCAGCAAAGTTGCATAGTTAATCTGGTTTAAAAAAGGCACAAGCTCTTTCTGTTCAATCAACAATGACACAAAAAAAAAAAACACACACACAAATAGAAAACTTCCATATATACAATCCTATCCAGAGGAAGGAAAAAAAACAATAAAGCATGATGCCATTTTCTCCAGCGGGGGGAAAAATTCCTTCCTGATCCTCCAACAAGAAATCAGATATTCCCTGGATCAACTTAATCTATACATTTTAGTATGCAGTTCTATATTGTGTGTTTAGGAAAAAATACAGACCCTTTTTTTTTTTTTTTTTTTGAAAAACACTCTACTGAGCTGGCCAGAACCAGCTCTTGAACTGTGAAGAATCCGTTCTGTATTTGGAGATTACATTTATTTTCCTCCAGACATAAAGAGTGCCCCCTTGTCCTCTGGACCACTTATGTTGTTCATATCCTCTCTTAAGCTCCTCTTCTTAAGTGAGAATAAATTCAGCTCAGCTAATCTTTCCTCATAGCTGAGCTCCTCCATGCCTCTTAACAGTTTGGTTGCTCTTCTCTGCACTTTCTCCAGTTCCTCAATTTTCATTTTGTGAACTGGTGCCCAAAACTGAACTGCATATTCCAGATAAGGTTTTACTAATGATTTGCACTGGTGCAAAATGATATCTCTCTCTCTGCAGTCCAAACCTCTTTTAAAGGATATGTATAGGTTAATAAAAAAAAAAAAAATCATGTCCTACTTACCAGTTTACTAAGCAGTTGGTTTTTCCCAGAGTGGCCCCTATCCTCCTCCTTTAGGGTCCTTCAGCAGCGCTCCTTCTCTTCTCAAGGGCCCCGTTGGAGAGCCGCTCTCCCTCGGGGCACTCATGCAGGCATGCCCCCATGTCCTGCTGCTGTGTCCATTGACACAGTCAACAGGACTCGGCCCCACCCCCGCCTCCCACGTCATTGGATTTGATTGACAGCAACGGGAGCCATTGGCTGTGTTGCTATCAATCTATCCATTCAGGACTGAGACACCAGCTGGAGCTGATCTGCTTGTCCCTGTCGCTGGAAAGACCAGGTTCAGGTAACTAAAAGGGGGGCTTTGGGGGGGCTGCATCACAGGAGGTTTTTCACCTTAATGCATTATCTTGAGGGTTTACAACCCCTTTAACCGCTTAAGGACCGCCTCCTGCACATTTATGTCGGCAGAATGGCACGGCTGGGCACATCAACGTACAGCCGTGGGTCCTGAGCTCCGTGGCTGCGGGACTCGTGGACCCAATCGCTACTGGTGTCCTGCGATCGGGTCACAGAGCTGAAGAACGAGGAGAGGTATGTGTAAACCAACCTCTCCCCATGCTTCCTAGTGTGGCTGTCACCGATCGTCTGTTCCCTGTTATAGGGAAAGACTATCAGTGACGTCACATGCCAAGCCACACCCCCAACAGTAAAAAAACACACACATGTCACACTTAACCCCTCCCCGCTCCCTAGTGGTTAACTTCATCACTGCCAGTGTCATTTACACAGGAATCGGTGCATTTAAATAGCACTGATTTCTGTATAAATGACAATGGTCCCAAAAATGTGTCAAAAATGTCCGATGTGTCCACCATAATGTAGCAGTAAAAATCGCTGATCGCTGCCATTACTAATATAAATATTAATAAAAATGCTATAAAACGATCCCCTATTTTGCAAATGCTATAACTTTTGCACAATCAATAATCGCTAATTTTTTTTGACCAAAAATATGTAGAAGAATATGTATTGGCCTAAACTGAGGGAAAACATTTTTTTTATATATTTTTGGGGGGTATTATAGCAAAAAGTAAAAAATATTGAATTTTTTTCAAAATTGTCGATATATTTTTGTTTATAGCGCAAAAAATAAAAACCGCAGAGGTGATCAAATACCACCGAAAGAAAGCTCTATTTGTGGGAAAAAAGGACGCCAATTTTGTTTGGGAGCCACGTCGCACAACCGCGCAATTGTCAGTTAAAGCGACGCAGTGCCGAATCGCAAAAAGGGGCCTGATCCTTTTGGCTGCAAATTGGTCCGGGGCTTAAGTGGTTAATACAAGAAAGGATTTTGCTCGCTTTGGAAACCACTGCTTGACATTGCGTTCTATTATTAAGCTTATGATCCACCAGAACACCCAGATCCTTCTCCAACATTGATTCCCTCATTTGTACACCCTAGTATGTGTGATGCATGCATATTTTTAGCCCCCAAGTACATAACTTTACATTTTTCAACATTAAACCTCAGTTGCCCAATTAAACAGTGCAGAAAGGTCAGCTTGTAAGTTGGAGACATCCTGTAAAGGCGTTATTTCACTGCATAGTTTGGTGTCCTCTGCAAAGACCGAAATGGTACTTTTGATCCCAGACCTTAAGAAGAGCTTCCTTGTTTCAAGCACTTGGTTGATTGTTGGCACAAGGGGTAATTGAGTTGGTTCTAGTGGCCAAAAGATTCCTCAGCTTCTACCTAAATCCCTTCACAGTCTGAAAGCCGAATGGGGATGTAAGGCCAAATTTGGATCTCAAAACTGTAAGCAAATGTTTAAAGGCCTGGTCTTTTCGCATAAAGTCAATGCAGTCAGTGGTGGCCTCACTCCAGCAGCGGTATTTTCTTGAGTCAATAGACATCAGGGATCCACATCTCAATGTGCCAATTTTTCCTTTGCATCAAAAGTACTTACAATTTGCAGTGAAGGACTGGCACTTTCAGTTTGTGACTCTGCCTTTTGGGTTGGCCACAGCTCCTCGGGTATTTATGAAAGTGTTTTCTCTAGTGCTGGGTTTGTTAAGGGTTCAAGGAGTATGCATCCTGGGGTATCTGGATGACCTGTTGCTCAGAGAACATTCTGTAAATCAAATAAGGCATAACACATTTCTCACAATTTGTACACTGGAAGGTCTGGGCTAGGTTCTCAATCTGGTGAAATCAGCACTAGAGCTGACACAGAGCATGGAGTATCTGGGTTTAATTCTGGATACAGTTCAGGCAAAGATGGTTGCCACATTCGAGGATGTTACATATGCAGCTTAATTCCAGGCCGTTACAGAGAAATATACTCTTGGCGTGAAACGGGAAGATGCAGTCTTTGGACTGCCAAATGTTTCTAGCTTCCAATATGCTGCGGGCATTCAAGTGGTTAATAGTTCCTCAGAATCTGGTGAAAGGGAAGTCATTTCCAGTGGTTTGGAAAGTGGTGACTACCGATGTCAGGATGGAGAGCCATTCTGGAGTCCCTTTCAGTACATAGAAAATGATCTCCTCAGGAAAGTCAACTCCCAAGTCCAGTCAGAAAATGCCAATGTGGTGGCACATATCAATTATTAGGGTGGTGCCAGGAGTTGGGATGCCCAGGGGGAAGTATTCTGCCTTGGACAGAGAATCATTTTCTGGCTCTGTCGGCAGTACATATACCAGGGGTGGAAAATTGGCAGGCAGACATTCTCAGTTGCTAGTGATTGGTTCTGGGAGAGTGGTCTCTTCATCCTGAGGTGTTTGGTGCAATTTATCAACATTGTGACACTCCAGATGTGAATCTTCTCCTTGCCAGGTTCAATAGCTAAAATTTTGGTCTCATCTGTCCTGCAAAATCAACCCTTTGAATCAATGAGCGAGACCACATTAGTCCATTTGACTTAAAAGCAGTGTTTTTTGGCGACAATCACTTTGGCAAGGAGAATGGTGGCCCTTTCCTGTAGACAGACGTTTTAAGTTCTCCATCTTGACAGGGTGGTTCTGCATCCTCATCTGTCTTTCTTGCCAAAGGTGGTTTTAAGTTTTCATTTCAATCAGGGCATAATCTTATCTTCATTTTTTCTTAGTCCTCAGTTGCCACAAGAGAAAGCTATCACTCAATAGATGTAGTGCAGACTGTCAAGGTTTGTTTGAAGATGTTTACAGCAGTACGGTAGATGAATTTGAGGGTCAGACAGCCTCTAAGTTGGTCATTTTGCAATAGATTTGTCAGCTTATTACCTAAGCCTATGACTTGAAGGGTAAGTATTTGCCTTTTCAAATGAAGGCTCCTTCTACTTGTGTGTTGGGGCCTTTTGGGCTATCCTTCATCAGGCATCAGTGGTTCAGGGCTGCAGTCTGGTCTTTGGTCTACATACCTTTACAAAGTTTTATGGGGTGGATGTATGGGCCCCTAAGGATATTGCTTTTGGCCAGAGTGTTTTGCAGTTTCCATTCACCTACATAACCCAGGTAGTCACTATTTATAGCCTGCTTTGTGTCCCGTGATATACTGCAAGAAATGTATGTTACAAGTACAAAAATCCAGTTATTGTTTTTCTTAAAATGGTATATTTTCTTAGTTTAAACATTTGATATATTGTGAATAAAATAAGGGTTTATGAGATTTGAAAATTGATACATTCTGTTTTTATGTAGATTTTACTCAGCATCCCACCTTTTTCAGAAATGGAATTGTTCTTTCCTTTATATTTACTAATGTTAGCAGCTCAAGGATTAAAAATATTCAATGTTTATTGAGAGAGTGAAGTTCCACTTTTAAGAGGTAGTAAACGCTTCTTCCTTACTTGTACCTTCAGGTAAGCTTATAATAAAGCTTAACTGTAGGTACAAGTAACGTTTCCTAAATGTGCAGCGTTTGGGAAATTTTTCTGCAGCCAGTGATGTGACTGGTGCATGCACACTGCGCTCTGAGGGACACTTTACTACCGCTTTACCTACAGTAGAGAAAAATCAGGCTACACTTTCTGTCCTAGGGTGGCTGGGCTTACTCACTCTACTGTATTTAGAGAGAATCCATGGTTTTTACCCTAGATAGAACGACAAAGACATTTTTCTCAATGTCCATTACAAAGGGGCAGGTTACAGAAGTTCACTTTGATTAAGTGTTTGTTAACCCAAAAAAATATCTATATTCTGGTCCCTTAAAGCAGATTACATGGCACAGTGCTTGTGTTGTATAATCTTCCCTCCTCTAAACTGTAAAAATAAACCCCTGAATATTGCACTTCCTGTATGCCCTCTCTAAATAGACCACAATAACCAGTGTAGCTCCGCCCTAATCACTGTGGTCTAAGTGCATTCCTCTGTCATATGCTGTCCCCTCTGCTCTCCTTTCTTCCCCTCACCCTCTCCTTCCTCTCTGTCCTCTGCGTCTGTCTCTGGCCCGGCATAGCACACTAGGTCTTTCGTTTTACAAAACAAGTGCTGTAAATACATAATAGTGAGTCATGTCACCGGCCTGAAGACAGCTGATATTAGGTATTTGCAAGCGCTTGTTTTGTGACACAGTGTGCTATGCCAGCCTCTAATAGAGGGGCTGGCATAGTTTTATATATATATGGGTTGACAAACCCTTTAATATATCGGTTTAATTCATAAAAAAGTGACGAGGGCACTGCATTTCTGTGAAGATCAACAAGTATTTTCTGTATACCCTGAAAATGTTCCTGGCTTTAAAAGATGGAAATGAATGCAGTTGCCATAGCCACTGGACTGATGAGCTGCAATACGTTAGAATTTTGTTCTTGGGTTTAAATATCCTTTAACCTATTTGCTGCTGCCACTTTAACTATCATGGCCAGGACCACACTGCTATAAACAAACGCCATGACTGCTATATATTTTTCTGCTATGTAGTGATTTCCCTCCTGTGTGCCTGTGACTTCCATGGCAGGTGACAGGATGGATATCATCCATTCGCTGATCTCCCCTGGGTAGTGTGAACCTGAAAGCACTCCACTTCCTGGTTCAGAAGTTTCAAACCTCGGCCACTGTGAAAGAAACAAATCAGTCTGTGTTTGATCTACTTCGCAGAGGGCAGAAGTAACCTTAGGACCCTTTAACACTTGAAAATGGGGCCACCTATGAATACATGCGCAATGGTAGACTAGCAGCTTTCACAGCTAATCACAGCCACTTTCATGTAAAGTCTCAAGCAGCGATTACCTGCAAATGATCAGCCCTGTGTGCAGTTTAAAAAAAAAAAAAAAATGTTTAGAATTTTTTTTTTAACAATCTAAACTCTTGGCAGAAGGCACAAAAGCAACAATAATTGCTTGTGTTTCCTTTTTGCTGCACTCAGAACCCCCTGAGATGAAGGGGGGGGACAGAAGGCAGCCTCCTAAAGTACGTTTCTTGTCAGTAATCAACACTCCATTGCTGAATAGCTACAGAATCTGCCAATTGTGTTCAGCTGTTTCTACTGTGTGTGTACATGGGGTTGCCTCTTAACATATAACAGTGAACTTAAGCTATATCAAGCAGTCTGATGTGTAGCACATTCATTTGGGAGGTCATGTTCAAATACGTTCCTTTCCTTTTACTGGCACGTTTGCTTCCAGGTTGTCTGGTTCTAATTGACCCTATCTTCATTCTGCCATTCACTGTTGAAAAGTCCTTTTGAATTCCACAAAGTGTTATTATTAGAAGAAAATTTTGTTATGGAGCCCATTTTTAGGACTATGATGAGTTTGGTTTACAGTTCCCGCTTCGCTGTTAAAAGCTGCAGCATCCCCAATGATCAGGGCAATATGGAGCTTATGGTGGTACTACAGAATTTTATAAGGGCAGCTGTTTAGTAATAAACTAGTTTTTCATCCATATGACTGAAATACTGTAATATTCAAAGACCTATTCCTGCCTGGGAGTCCTTTCTCCCTGTTACCGACCTATATATGCAGTCTACTGTTTACAAGAGCAGCCGTGGTTATCACCATGTGTGTGACAAATTCATGTACACTTTTACTGTCTCCCTCTATAGTTACGTCAGATTAATGAAGGAATAATGTCATGTCGATAATAAGCAAAATGGAGGTATATAAGACCCCTTTCATGTTGCTGTACATTGTTTCGCACATGTAGGTATTGTGGCGCACACAAAACTCTGTCTAAGGCTCTAGTCACATACAGTATCTCATAAAAGTTAGTACACCCCTCACATTTTTGTAAATATTTTATTATATCTTTTCATGTGAGAACACTGAAGAAATGACACTTTTCAACAATGTAAAGTAGTGAGTGTACAGCTTGTATAACAGTATGCATGTGCTATCCCCTCAAAATAACTCAACACACAGCCATTAATGTCTAAACTGCTGGCAACAAAAGTGAGTACACCTCCTAAGTGAAAATGTCCAAATTGTGCCCATTAGCCAGTTTCCCTCACCGGTGTCATGTGACTCGTTAGTGTTACAAGGTCTCAGGTGTGAATGGGGAGCAAGTGTGTTAAATGTGTTATCTCTCATACTTGTCACTGTAAGTTCAACATGGCAACTCATGTCAAAGAACTCTGAGGATCTGAAAAAAAAATTGTTGCTCTACATAAAGATGTCCTAGGCTATAAGAAGATTGCCAAAACCCTGAAACTGAGCTGCAGCACCGTGGCCAAGTTGAGTGCACCTGCTCAGCCTCATATTCAGAGGTTGTCTTTGGGAAATAGACGTATGAGTGCTGCCCTCATTGCTGCAGAGGTTGAAGGGGTGGGGAGTCAGCCTGTCAGTGCTCAGACCATACGCTGCACACTGCATCAAATTGGTCTGCATGTCGTCCCAGGAGGAAGCCTCTTCTAAAGATGATGCACAAGAAAGCCTGCAAACAGTTTGCTGAAGACAAGCAGACTAAGGACATGGATTACTGGAACCATGTCCTGTGGTCTGATGAGACCAAGATAAACTTCTTTGGTTCAGATGGTGTCAAGCATGTGTGACGGCAACCAGGCGAGGAGTACAAAGACAAGTGTGTCTTGCCTACAGTCAAGCATGGTGGTGTGAGTGTCGTGGTCTGGGGCTGCATGAGTGCTACCGGTACTGGGGGGCTACAGTTCATTGAGGGAACCATGAATGCCAACATGTACTGTGACATACTGAAGCAGAGCATGATCCCCTCCCTTTGGAGACTGGGCCGCACAGCAGTATTCCAATACAACGACCCCAAACCCACCTCCAAGACAATCACTACCTTGCTAAAGAAGCTGAGGGTAAAGGTGATTGACTGGCCAAGCAAGTCTCCAGACCTAAACCCTATTGAGCATCTGTGGGGCATCCTCAAATGGAAGGTGGAGGAGCACAAGGTCTCTAACATCCACCAGCTCCGTAAAGTCGTCATGGAGGAGTGGAAGAGGACTCAAGTGGGAACCCGTAAAGCTCTGGTGAACTACATGTCCAAGAGGGTTAAGGCAGTGCTGGAAAATAATGGTGGCCACACAAAATATTGACACTTTGGGCCCAATTTGGATATTACTGGATTATGACAGTACTGCTTGGACCTTGAAGAAGGGGACATACCCCGAAAACTTGTCCTGAAAAATTGTATGTTAGTGCAAATAAAAAAAGAATCATGGACAGTACTCAATTTTCTCTGTCACAACTGCACTAATATGGCTACAATCACATCAAGTATTAAGATTAATAAATAGGGAAGGTTTACACTATGCCAGCTTCTTTTTACTCTACTTTTTTTAGTCTTCTGGCCCTGTTTGGATGAGGAGGATCGCTGTTGGAAAAGAGGAGTGTGGTGCTTGCCATTGAGATCTTAGGCTGGATTATTAGCCATTTGCGCTTCTGGGTGCCCTGAAATAAGGGACCAGATTGTTCCAGTAAGCGGCAGTGTGTACTTAGGTGGAAGCACTTTCTCTTTATCCTCAAAGTTCTTGTGGTGTTTGGATTCATGTCAACGTGATCAAGTCACCTGTATAAGGTACATGGACATTTTATTTGCATTTATTAGCAATCATATGTCACATTGACTCACTGTCAGCTGATAATTCACTCTGCATTTATTTATTAATGTCACTTTTGTTCACCGTTATCACCTACCGGTATTTGTTCATTATCATTTGTTTCAATTTTAGTATTATATGACTGGGTTTTATTATTTTGCACACTTTAGTGGTGCTCATTAACATATATTTTTCAAATAATTTTATGTTTCTTTATTCACATATTGTTATACTGGTTTTTAGCAGTTTTAACATATATTTGTTTACTCTAACCGTTTGCCAGTAATAAGTGCACTGCTCCAACTCCCATGGTTTCTGTTCCCATTAGTCATTCTTAGCGCAGCTTCACTTTTTTATATAAATGTGTATAGTGAGCAATCCTTTGTATTAAAACTCCTTGTCTAGCTGCTGAATCTAATACATTATTGTTGCTTTTATACTACATTTATTTTAAAGTGACCAGCACTCAGACTTTTTCCTACAGTAATGTCATTTAAAGTGCTTAAATAATGATCCACATCAACAAGATTTATAACGTGCACCAAAGCTCTTAGGTATACACATTAAAAGAGTAAACTGCACACCAGTGTGCTTTATAAAGTGCTCTGCATTGCAAGAACGGTGTCCAAAATCACTGCATCAGTGTCCATAGAAAAGTGTCCCACTTTCTTTTGGTGGATGGTGTGTTGAATCTCCAGCCCTTCAAAGCTGTGCCCTTTACACTTTCCCCAAAAGTCACCACTCACCAGAATTATTTGACCCAATACTAAAGTCTAGTTTTTTTTTTTCTTTAAAAATAACAAACATGTTATACTTCTCGGGTCTCCTGGCCTCTCCCTCCTGGTGATTCTCCCCACAGCAAGCTGCTTGCTATGGGGGCACCCGAGCCACAGCTCTGTCCTGACCCCCTACTTTTTCCCGATTAGCTAACTGACTTTCACAGCAGCGAGAGCCAATTGTGCCGAGGCATTTGTGGACATCACTGGATAGAAATGGGGCTCATGTACGTATTAGGGAGCTGCTGCACACAGAAGGTTTTTTTATCTTAATGCATAGAATGTATTAAGATAAAAAAAAAACACCAACATTTCCTCCAATTCCTTCTCCAGACAACACAGGAGATGCACTAGATTGCATCAGTTTTCTTTAGGATGTACTTTTAAGCCTTGTAGGACATATGGGAAACAAAATCAGATCATCGTATAACTCTTTATTAAAACACATAAATAAACCCTGTTCATTAAATCTGACCTGGGCACATATATCTGTAGTGTTTACTTATCTCTCTCCAAAGCTTTGAGTGCTATTTGTCTATGGTGCTCAGTTCATCTGTTATCAGCATGATAACTTTTGACAAATTCTCTGACACATGAGATAGCAGCAACTGAAAAAATTTTTGGGGGGAGGAAGCTTAGAGGTAGATTAGCAGAGAGCTGGTCTTTTCAGACTACAGCTCTGCATTTTCCTTCGTTCCTCTGCCTATGTCAGTGGTTCTCAACTTCTGTCCTCAGGACCCACCAACAGGCCAGATTTTAAGTATTACCTTGGGCGATGGAGACCAGAATATTGCAATCACTGAGCAGCAAATGCCCAGACTCCTCTCCCAATGCTGAATGAGGAAGTAAGATTTCTAACACGAGCTGCACATTTCAAAGCATGCAGAAAAGGGAAGACTGCAGATATACAATTAAAATGTATGTAGGATGATTTGTTTCATCTATGTGTATCATCTGAGGCTTTAAAACAAATATAGTATATTTGCATTTTAGTAACTCAGTGCAGCTTTAAATTAAGTAGGGAGCACATGCACCAAATTTTTGTGTTTTCGCTGGCACTGAGCATTCAGAGATCACGCTATAATGATCCAAACATTGCTTGTAACTTTTGCACGGTGCAGGTCCATTCATTCCCGCCGCTTCCAACCGCTGGAAGGCCCCCCTTTCTCAGCACAGGCCAAGCAGAGCCTGCAAAACTTGAGTGCAGGATGCCCTGCTAGCCATCAAGCCATTTTTTGTGATGGCCTTGTTTGCCTTTTGCTAGTGATACTGCAAAGATCATTGTATGACTCATCTCAGAACTTCTGATTGGAAATCTGCCCAAGCTTGCTTCATAACGGACAGACGTGCTTAGTTTCTCTGGAATCTGGCTTAGATTAGTTACAATTTTCATTATCAGTACTTCTAGAACAGCTTAAACTTGTTTATTATACTCCAGGGAGCAAAAAACTGATTGCAGCATTCATTAAACCTTAATAAAACAAACACTTTGAATGAAAGTCAAGAAAATGTGCAGCTGGGTGTAAATTTCACAGCATATCTCTAAAAACAAAAGAGGTGTTAAATAGGGGCTGGGAAGTTGCATCTTGAACTTCTCAAGCACAGCAAACTTTTTCCTGGGCATGGAAAGAGATAGCTAGCCCAAATATTAAGGTCTTTTTATAAAAATAAATTGGAATGATCCTTTAGATCTTAGGCCGCATACACACGGGCGGATTGTCTGCCCAACTAAGTTCGTCAGACAATCCGACAGACAGTCCGTCCAACTTTTGAATGAACGGACTTGACCACACGATGAACAGACAGTCCGCTGAAAGCTTGCGCGATGACGTGTACAGCACATACGACTTCCAATACACTGCAATGTAACCTTCGGCGTGTAAATCCTTTCTGAGCATGCGCCATACTTCGTCCGTCCAACTTGCCTACACACGAGCGGACTGTCCACTGAAACCAAGTTTGGACGGACAAAATTACGGAAATTCCGAAAGACTTAGTCCGCCAGACTGTCCGCTGAAAAAGTCCGCTGAAGCCCACACACGAGCGGATTGTCCGCTGAACTAAGTTGGACGGACAATCCTCTCGTGTGTACGCGGCCTTAGTGTTGCAGAATTTTTAATGGATCGCGGATTATTTTTTGAATGTGTTTTAAAATATTTTATACAAAGTTATTTATTTATTTTGTTGCAGGAATTAGGAACTAAATTACCTTTTTAGAATTTTTCTTCAAGGGAAAAACTGGAAAGATGAGGTGGATGGAAACTGTTGTTCAGGATTACACCACCACATATTACTACCGTTAGGCTGCTTTCACACTGGGGCGGGAGCAGCGTCGGCGGTAAAGCGCCGCTATTTTTAGCGGCGCTTTACCGTCGTTTTAGCGGCGGTGTGCGGGCGCTAGCGGGGTGGTTTTAACCCCCGCTAGTGGCCGAAAAGGGGTTAAACCCGCCCGCAAAGCGGCGCTGCAGCGGTGCTTTGCCGGCGGTATTGCCGCGGTGTCCCATTGATTTCAATGGGTAGGAGCGGTATAGGAGCGGCGAATACACCGCTCCTTCACCGCTGCAAAGATGCGGCTAGCAGGACTTTTTTCACCGTCCTGCCAGCGCATCGCTCCAGTGTGAAAGCCCTCCGGCTTTCACACTGGAGTTAAAGGGGCCGGTTTTTTTCAGGCGTTACACAGGCGCTATTTTTAGCGCTGTAACGCCTGAATACCGCCCCAGTGTGAAAGCAGCCTAACTCTGTACAATAAACTCTTGAGACCTCTTGACCACTGGGCACTTAAACCCCCTTAATAACCAGACCAATTTTCAGCTTTCGGTGCTCTCACATTTTGAATGACAATTACTCAGTCATGCAACACTGGACCTATTTGAAATCTTTGTCCTTTTTTTCACACAAATAGAGCTTTCTTTTGGTGGTATTTAATCACTGCTGGGTTTTTGGTTTTTTTTTGCGCTATAAAAGAAAAAAGATTGAAAATTCTGTAAAAAAAAAAAATTTTTCTTTGTTTCTGTTATAAAATTTTGAAAATTTGTAATTTTTCTTCATATATTTTGGCCAAAATTTATACCACTACATATCTTTGGTAAAAATAACCCAAATCGGTGTATGTTATTTGGTCTTTGTGAAAGTTAGAGTCCATAAGCTATGGTGCCAATTTCTGAATATTGATCACACCTGAAGTACTGACGGCCTATCTCATTTCTTGAGACCCTCACAAGCCAGGAAAGTACAAATACCCCCCCAAATGACCCCTTTTTGGAAAGGAGGAAATTCCACTGTATTTAGTAAGATGCATGGTGAGTTTTTTGAAGTTGTCATTTTTCCCCACAATTCTTTGCAAAATCAAGATTTTCTTTTCTTTTTTTTTTTTTCACAAAATTGTTATATTAGCAGGTTATTTCTCACACACAGCATATGCATAGCACAAATTACGCCCCAAAACACATTCTACTACTCCTGAGTATGGCGATACCACATATGTGAGACTTTTACACAGTGTGGCCACACACAGAGGCCTATCATGCAGGGAGGGCCATCAGGCATTCTTGATCAGGTATAAATTACAAATATAATTTCTTAACTACCTCTTACACTTTTGAAGGCCCTGGAGTACCAGGACAATGGAAAGAAAACAACCCAATGTATAATCTATGAGGCATATTGAGTCTTTTGAACATGTCATTTTTTTTCTACAAGTTTTTGGAAAATGTGTAAAGAAATGAAAACACATTTTATTTTTACACAATGTTGTCCATTTACACAATATTTATAACACATAACATGTACATGGCAAAAATGACACCCCAAAATAGATTCTCCTACTCCTGAGTACGGCGATATCACATGTGTGAGACTTTTCCACAGCGTGGTCACATACAGAGGACCAACATGCAGGGAGCACCGTCAGGTGTTCTAGGGACATAAGTTTCAAATCTAATTTGACTATCTATTACACTTTTGTGAGGCACTGTATTGACATGGATATGGCATGGATGAGCATTAATTGGGATGGATGAACCATGGATGGGAATGGCTGAGCATGAATGAGTATGGATGGGTATAGATGGGATGGCTGAGTACGATTGAGTATGGCTGGGCATGGATGGGTATGGCTTGGTACGGCTGAGTATGTATGGGGGTGGATGGGTATGCAGAGTATGGCTGGATGGGTATGCAGAGTATGGCTGGATGGGTATGCAGAGTATGGATGGATCGATGGATCTCTCACTAAGCAGCGCTGTGGGCACTACACATGCAGCCACAGTGCTGCTGCCACCGATCTCTCCCCTCTCTGCTCACACTGGACGGAGAGGGGAGGGAGGAACCGGAAATCACGCTGGTTTGTTTACATGTGATCGCTCTGTCATTTGACGGAGCGATCACGTGGTAAGCGGCCGCAATTCGTGATGCGCCGGGTCCTCTGGACCCGGTGTCCTGTCAAATATTGTCCCCCCATCGGATATGTGCAGTACACATGACAAGCCAATTCCGAAAATATCCGAAGATGGACGGCGCCTGCACTGTGAGTCCAGGTTCAAGCCCCACCATCTAACTATGTGCAGCCCTATGTCCACTTGGATGGTGGGGCTTGCACCTGGACTCACAGCGCACGACGCAGGCGCCATCTTCTGAGATTTTACAAATCTCCTTGTGCTCCGTACTGCGCAAGCACTGCGCTTGCACAGTACGGGGCAGACACTATCTGATAGGCGGAATTCTGGGAGGATGTCATAGTACGCCCTCCCAGAGTTAACAAACCGCCCTGTAGCCATCATTTGGCTATGGGCCGGTTATTAAGTGGTTAATATCTACTCATGAATGTTTGTAAAACCTCTTTTATGTAAACCAGCTGGTAGCTGGGTGGTGAACAGAGCATTTCAGGGCTCTACTGTTGTTTTTACAGGGAAGAGATTGGTCATTGTGAATAATTTTGCCAGAACAATACTTGGAGTACTACATCATTTCTTGTAATAGTTATATTTTTTGGTTAAATAAATCTACACATGTCTTGCTTTTTATTGATTGCAGGAGGGGACAGATGTTGCTTGACATATATTGATCAACAGTTGTGAGACGGTTACTAGTTCCCATCCTCTCCACCCTTGCTGCTGTTGAGTCCATGGGCTTAGAACCAGGCATATGCATGTTTTCACCTAATATCAATAAAAATAACTCATCAAGGTCCAATTTTGTGGTAATGTACCAGTAATTAAATATGAAGGAAATAGGAGGAGTCACTGGAAGAATATCTAGAATGCACACTCTAAGAAAAAAAAATTACATACTTTACAAATCTATTAGTTAAAGTTTAAAAAATAAAATAAAATCTTGACCAAGAGAGTAACATATATTCCAACATGTGAGCACTGAAACATTTACACCCAAAATACTTACTGGTGTATAGATATTAAAATTCACATGGGTACACAAAATGTATAGTATATTCCATATCAATGCTACATAGCAAGTATAGTGTATATAGTCCTCTAATTTCTGGAGTTTATGGGCTTAACACCAGCAACTATATACTCTTCCAGAATATCAACCAGAGGTAAATGGTATTGGTGTATAAAAGATCCAAGGTTTCCAAAAGAATAGGGCTTGTTTCAGGCTGGATAATTTTTCAGTTCCTCTAGTGTACTTGCCAGAACACCACAAGATATGGAGACTGTTGTGTGTATATAAATGCCCAGACAGTTGGATGATATGAAAGTTACAAAACAATCAAATGTCAACCAGATATAGAAATCAATGTATGCCTGGATCCAAAGACCACAGCCTCAAGTATGCATTAATCGTGGTGAGTAGGATGGTCTGTCCAACATATGGACTCCAAAATCATACAAACAGGCAAGGTGGTTTTACATATGGATAACATCACTTAAGATTCACTTCTTCAGCAGAGTGTCAGGAGCATCTAGCATTCCTGCTTCTCATTCCAGCATCCTGGATTTGGTTATGGCATTCTCCTTGTCTGGCTATCCACCTGCAAGGTGATTGATGTAGTCAGTCTCTGGGTGGAGACCAAACCTGATATAAGCCAGCCAAGCTTGCAGTCTCATGTTTGTGATAGCGTGTTTACTACCTGTTCAAGCTACTAGTTTGTGTCTGTCCGCGCATGCCCTGGCGTGGTATCCAGGCACTGTAGAATTGTGTATAAGTCCGAGAGGCAACCAAAACCCTGTAGGCATGCTTGCCTTAAAGGGAAAGGGGGCTGCTATAGGTGAAGAACACAGAAGCCAGATATATAGTCTGGCCACCTGCGTTAGGGGTAAGCGTGATACAGAGAATGATATCAGAACAATACATGTACCTAGTGAAAAACCAATAGCTGTTATGCTTGTCCATGACTAACTGTGGTGGAGCCAAGCCCGGAATATCCAACCATTCTTGCCAAACCAAATTAAATTTACAAAGTGCATTTTGGTGTCGATAGGTAAGTTTTACCCACAAGTTTACCCATTAACATAACATATGGATGACATTTCCTCTATGCATGGTACATTTAGGACATATAGGCGTGTCTCTCTTACCCCACCTAAACAATTTATCAGGGGTCCTTTAGACCCAATGAAGCATAAACAATTGGATGAGCTTTTGGGAGACTGACAATGAAATTAGGATCGATTCTAAAGCCATGTCCCATTGCTCTCCATTTATCTGTCCTATATCATCTGTACTTTGCACCTGCATTTAAGTGTATAGTAGAGCGTAAGTTTGTATAGTGTGACAGTAGGAGATGGTGTCAAGGTAACATTGATAGTTTAGGGGACACAGGGTATGCACATTTTCTTGGTGCAAGGCTACAGAGCATACATATGGACTGGAGAAAACTACTTTCTCCAAGTTTTGGTATTCGGTCATGGGGCTCTCTAGTTTGGAGATTCCATAGTGTTTTGTGTGGGACGGGATCGCCAACCCTGTGTCCAGACTTTGTAAATTACCAGCAGGGTGTGTGCTCAGGTGAGCACAGCACTTATAATGAGGGTATGGGAAGACCTCATGGCTCCCAGTTGGAGACTGCTCCACACCCAGGGAGACAGGAGGTCTCCAGGAGTCAGAGAGGTTGCAGGAGGCAGCCAGAACGTGTGACTGCAAGAGGCAGTGCAACGGCCTGAGGACTAAGGCCAGAGAGGAGCTGTGGGCATTAAAGAGAAGCCATTCACATTGAGGATTCCTGTGGTCTGTGTGACCAGGATAAAGAGCAGAGGTACTGCTAAAGAGCCAGGTGACTTGGTATATTTTCATTTATGTGTGCGGAATAAAGTTAAACCCCTGCTTGCGATTCCTAGATGGACTGTTTTGTTTTCCCCTTAATAAACGTGGGCTACCAGGCCCTTGACTATAAATGCCTGTCTGATGTGGACTCACTGCACAAAAAATGCATCTAACCACTTGAGCTAAACACCCCAATGTCACAATAGATACAAGAACTCTAGAAAGCTGGGTCCTCAATCTGGGATTTTTAGGGCAATTCAAATGTTTTCAATAAAACATATTTATTAAATATCTTAAGAAGTAGCATGTAGTACAAAAATTGATTCAAAGCTGATGACAAAATACATCATATATATGTGACATAAATGACATATTGAGATTTGCAAAGGTGTTATCCCCCAACTACTTGTGAAGAACCACCTTGGTGGTGGTCTGATTGACAATTACAGTAGTTGGGGTGTTAGGGATCACCTTTGAATCTATTTTTGTACTATATGCTGCTACTTAAGATATTTAATAAATATGTTTTTATTGAAAACGTTTGAATTGCCTTAAAAATTTCAGAATGAGGACCCAGCTTTCTAAATGTTTAAGGGATGATGGATTTACACCCACAACCACATGAGCTTCCTTTGTTAGATACGAGAAATCAACCCCTTCCTCAAAGTAACCTGCATAACTTCTTTGACAAGCGGGGAATCTGTTTTACAGACGGTAGAAATGTGTTGAAAAAGGTAAATGTAATGGTCATCATATTAAAATAAATGACTGTCAAGCCATAGGCATGCATTGGAAAAAGAGTTGTACACCATCATCGTCTTTTTTTGTTTTTCTTTTTTTTCTTTTTTTAAGCAGCATTTAAACGGCATCATTCTACTGTTTTATCAAACCACTTATGAGAGCTGAGTTTTCCCTAATTTCTAAAAGTTTGGGGCGCCTGGGGAGATGCACCTTTTTGGCTATAGCCGTGTATTTGTAACTGGACCATTTCCAAAGTGAGATTAGACCTCTGCACCAGCTGTACTTTCTGTGATATGTGAACAGCTTGGCTACCTACCCAGGTTAACACCTAGCAGTCAAATGCTAGAATTTATATTTGTATACCTTTCTTTTCACCAAGTGGCTGCTTAATGGGTGCCCCTGCACAGCTATACTGCTAATATCTTTATCATATACAGTACCTCTGTGACCATGTTGTATTTTGGTAGTTTCCCCCTGAACCCTTTTCCCTCTCCTTTCCACACACCCCATCCTAATGTTCCTTCTCTTTCTTCCTCTTATTGGTAGGCTTATTCAGTGTAATAGTTCTTATTTGTGTTTAACAACATTTTATTCCTTGACTATTCTGCTACTATCATGCTATGTGGACTTTGTTATGTCTTTTTTTTTTTTTGTACTCTGAAAACACTTCAATAGATAGAATAGGAAAACTAATCGGTTACTGTCTGTTGTATAAATACATCTCGGAGATGTAATATCTTTCTGGTTCAGTTACTAGGATTAAAACATTATTTTGCCATCACTTCATTTTCACATAAGCCTCTATCTCTGAAACATTCAACATTCCAATTAGAATCTATTCATCAGAACATTTGGAACACAGTGGTCTGTCTAATCAGAAATGTTTGAATTGCCTGCTCTATATGTTGTATGTGAAGATATATAGAAGTGACTTGGAAAGGGGTGCCTAACACATGTCAGAAACTTAAAGAAAAAATAAGATGCTTAATAAAAAAAAGTTAGATTACAAAAAAGCCAGACCTAGTAATAATTGCTGTGCAAAATCTGCACAACAGATGTCATAGAATGCGAAGATGGCCTTAAAGCACACCAATTTAACTGTTTTTCAAAACGGTTACATTCATGGCATTTCTCTGGTGATAATTTTCACAGTTTTAGGCTACTTACGTCAGCTCTCAGCCAAATTATCAAGCCGTCAAATGGCTGGTGTCCTAGCTGATCATGTGCACTACCATAGCAACTGAAGATCAACTGAGGTGGCAACTGAAGATCAAACTGAGGCTAAGATCATAGCTTTATTGCCTGTAAACCATAGGAGGGTTTAATTTCACTTTAAGTAACAAACCTTTTCCGCTAAAATATTGTTTGTGGAGGTGATTTATAATAAAAAGAGCCCCAGCAGCCTTGCAGTTCCAGCTGTGATTTTTGTTTTTTCTAACGAAGAATGAAAATTTTATTTCTTGCTGTTACATCAGCACTGTGGCAACAGTGAGGCGAGAGACCTAGTGGATTTTGTAAAATTACAAACAGTAGTGGTAGACTGGCGTTTCCAAAAATTGGCTTTACCTGTTACATATAACATACAGAGAAAGGGAGGTCTAGGCCTTCTAAACTTTGGCATCACATGTATACCTGTTAAGATGTAATGCACTGAAGTTCATATGAAGCGTTGGCCGACTTGGTGTTTAAGGGGTGCAAGTCGCCTTATGTTTTAACTACATCTATGAGGTCAGTTGTATGCGCATAGGTAACTGCCCATGGAGAGACATTTGGGGGTCCCTCCCACTCGCACTCCATGCTCCTCTGTGTAGTTTCATAGTTAGTAAGGTTGAATAAAGACACCAGTCCATCCAGTTCAACCTGAGTGAGTGTCTACAATTGTCCCTATCCCTGTACATTGCACACTCACATCAGTCCCTACCCTCAAGGAGATCACTATCCTAGGTCCCAATTCATATACTAGGGCCAATTTTGGACAGAAGCCAATTAACCTACCTGCATGTCTTTGGATTGTGGGAGGAAACCGGAGCACCCGGAGGAAACCCACGCAGGCACAGGGAGAACATGCAAACTCCAGGCAGGTAGTGACATGGTTAGGATTTGAACCAGCAACCCTTCTTACTGCTAGGTGAGAGCGCTAACCACTACACCACTGTGCTGCTGCTGTGTAGAAATCCTAATCTGCCCCACTTTTTTGTTTTTAAAGATCCGGTTGTCTGGACGAAATTTAGGATTAAAAAGATTAGTGATATCACCACAAATGGGCAGTTAAAATCTTTTGATGAACTGAAATCTCTATACCAGCTGCCGAATAAGCATTTTTTTTTTCGTTATATACAGTTAAGACATGCATGCCAAGCATAATTTGAACACGCATAGTATGCATAGTATACTAGCTCATTATGAAATACGCACCTTAGATCGAAGCCCCCGCAGCGGTCTCGGGACACTGCTCTGGCTGGCGACATGTCTCCCAGAGTTATTTCCTGAGTATCACAGGCTCTGGCTGTGATTGGCCAGAGCAGCGATGACGTCACTTCACCGGTAACTGCCCGTCAACTGAAACAACGGCACAAACGAGTCGTCGCTTCAGTGTGCAGGTTTAGGAGATATCCACGGTAGCTGCAGGTAAGTCTTATTATACTAACAGTACAGCGCAAAATGAATAATATAAATAAATAAATAAATGACACTCAATTGATATAGTGCATAAAAACACAAAAGTCCATAAGTGAAAAAAAAACAGGTGTAGTTGTCAAGAAGAGTCCGCTTGTGCAGTGTGTCTTCAATCAATATAACAAGTGATGATGTGATCCCTTCACCAATGAGCAAGATGGACTCTCACCTCAAATAATGGACCCCTGATATATCAGACAGGTCAAAAAACACATGTTCCCATCATGGGTAAATCACAGCATTCAGTAGACATCTTCTATCATATTCTCTTATATATGAAATTTTTATATCTACCTCCATTGACCCTGTTTGGGCAGGCCAACTGACTTCCTGCAATAAAAATGATTGAACCCTGCAGCATACATTCCTTGAGGGGTGTGGGTCGTTCTCTATAGCGGACCATTCATTTTGCCTAGTTATGTGTGGGGAGGTTTGTGTCTTAACGGAGGGAGCTGTGGGGGTCATGGGGCCATTGTTCACGTTCAATGTAATGCACTTCTTTTTGTGTAATTCTTATTTTTGCTTCAATTTTTCTTTTGAGGACGATTTGCTGTATGTGGTTGGCGGTCATTAATGTTTCTTTTGTGTAGTATTGTACCTGTTTCTTGGAAATAAAAATAATTTTCCCCCAAAAAAATAAAAAAATATTTAATGCACTGAATGCAGGAATGCCAGGTATTTGTACAATTTACTAGTGTTCCTTTGCACAATATGTCTCTTAATTTACAGTAAAGTTTTAGCTGATGAGTAGGTCAAACAAGGTGAAGCAAAAGGAGAGTGTGCACCAATAAATCAGTGCCTGTGTGCCAAAGACTGCTCCATACCATGATAAACTTAAGCTGGGATGTTTAGTGAAAGGTCAAAGTGAGCCAACAAATTTCAGGGACCTGCATCCTCTTCATGAGGGCTGTGAATAAATGTAACTTGACGCTGTTATAGAACGGATACCTCTGTGAAATTACAAAAAAAAAAAAACCTTAACAGACAGCAATTAGAACTTTTGTAGATGGAGGCATGAGCATCTACGCAGAAAAACTTCTAGTGGTGCTGTAGATGCTGTGATATGGGGGCTGTTAGCTCTCATGGTAGGTGCATTTGTACAGTGAGTCCACATCAGACAGGAACTATAGTGAAGGGCCTGGTGACCCACTTTTATTAAAAAGAAAATACAAAGTTTTTAACATGTATTACAACAATTAAGGAAAAAGGGAAATGGAAATGCAAGATTAACCACTAATAGTAAGTCAATAGTGATGACTAATAATTGAATCATTCACCCCTTAGGGCGTTGTTGCCGTAACCAATTGGTATATAGGAAAAGGAAAGAGTGTGTACATGCCGGCAGACCTGGCATGTAAAGAGGTTACCACTGGCAACAATAAATAGTTCAAAATCTTTTTAATAATAAAAAAGCAATAGTATTTTATTAGTTTAAAAAAATAATTAGTTCTAATGTAAGCTAACAATTAAAACTAAGTGCAGTTCATGAAAGTTACCCACATAAAATCCAATTTCACAGACCAAAGACTCACAGGACATACATAACACACATACACAAATACACAACACACATCGTAGGCCTGGACCAGTTTTTAACATGCCTATACAGGGATTCTTCTCCAGCAAATACTAATAGCGAAAGGAAATGCTGAGCTACCTGCACTTAAGGCTTACTCCACCCCGGTTGCAGTACCTCGCTGCACTAGCCCACTCCTGGCCTCCAAACAGGGTTCTTCAGCACCCTGGGTTTGCTTGCGCTCTGAGAATTCCACTTTCTCCAACCCCTTGGACCCACTAGCTGCCTCAGCTTTCTCAACCTCCCAGACCCTCTCTTTGTCTCCTAGGCCCGCACAGCTGTCCTGGCTTCCCCCCTCACAAGAGATGCATTCTCTGATAGAAACATCCAAGTCTCCTGACAGGGCTCTGTCTCCAAACGGCAGCGATATTATAAGGGCTGTGTGTTCAAAAAAATCTATTGAAATTAATTGAAAAATAACTACCCACAGTTCAGTGACTCTATACATGCAATTAAATATCAAAACAGTAAATTTTTTGACGAATCCTTACAAAATATATAAAGGTTACTCCAAAAATTAATGTTCATAGCTCAGTTCCACCTAAACCCCAACCCTCTTTTCTGTTAAAAAAAAAAAAAAAATATCCCAGGATTCATTTTATTAAAAAGAAAATATGTATATGTATTTTTTTGTTCAAGGGGTTTTCAGTCCATTCACATGACTTCCTCTGACAGTAGGCAGGCCTTCATGATATAGGCATTCCCTGATCAACTTGCGCGCTAATAGCCTCAAGCACGGCGGCAAGTCTGATACCTAGCCCCACCTCAGGATCAATACCCTGATCAGGATCATAATCTTAAGCCCATAGTACCATCAACAGCATCCACAAACCATGTGCTACTTCAAATACTCAGCTGAAGTTCTGCACAGACTAAGGAACATCAACACCACATTGCCATCTTCCATACAAAAAATACTTCAAAGAGAACAACTATTAAAAACCGGACGACAAGCAGCTCCCAACCACAGGAAGACATCTACTCGACCACTACAATTAGATTGCGCCTTGATTAACGCCAGGTCTGCAGTCAAACATAGACTGGAAGTACACGACTTCATCATCGAGAACAATGTAGACTGCCTCTTCATCACCGAAAGCTGGTTAACCTCTGACTGCAACACCATCCTCACCGAATTGGTGCCGGAAAACTACAGGATCCTAACCGAACACCGGATAGGGAAAAAAGGAGGAGGCCTAGCAGTGATCTTTAAAGGTCACCTGGATCTCACTAAACCATCATCTCAGAACCCAGTGTCTTTTATGGAAACCCTGACGCTACATTTTCAACCAACACCCCATGACACCACTCATATACTACTGTGCTACAGACCACCGGGACCAAAGTCTAATCTTCTTTCACCCCTCACGGAATCCTTTGCAATGCACACCCTAAAATTCAAAAATTTCCTGGCACTCGGAGATTTCAACCTTTGGGCAAACGAGCCTAAAGACCCCATCGCGACTGCCTGCATCAATCAACTAGAAGAACTGGGTCTACAGCAACTGATAAAGACTCCCACACATGGGTCAGGACACACCCTGGACCTCATTTTCAAACAGAACATCGACGTCAACATACTCGACAACATAACTCTGCCATGGACGGATCACCACGCCATCAAATTCAAAATCACTACCAACATCACCAACGCAAAACGGAAACCTGTAACAACGCACTGGACCAGATCGCATAAAAAACTGTACTCCGAAGCTTTCAAAACCACTCTGTCCAAAAAAATATCTACAATAACCTTAAACCACTCTACGGAGGAAACACTCAACTCCCTGAACAAGGCATTACTGCAATCAGCAGACTCGGTAGCACCAAAACGCAGGGCTCTCATCAGGAAGAAAAATGCTGGATGGTTTAATAGCTCCCTCTCCGTACTAAAGCAAGAACGCAGAAGAGCGGAAAGAACATGGAGAAGAAATCCCACCGAGGAAATCCTATTTAACTACAAAGGTCTGACAGAGAATTATCGGAAAGCAATCTTCAAAGCCAAAAAGGACCACTTCTCATATACAATCTCAACGGCCGCAAACCAACCACGGGAACTGTTTAAACTGGTTAATCAATCAATGAATCCGGTGTGCCTAGAACCCCCAGAAAGCGAATCCCAGGATTACTGTGACAAACTGTCAGATTTTTTCATCGATAAAGTCAAAACCATCAGGGAAACAATTTGTCAGAAGAAAACATCCAACCTCAGCCAGCAAATACATAAAGAGGATGTCCGCACCAACATACCGCAACCGCCAAAATTTTCACTATCCCCAATTACCGTAGACACCGCAAAAAACATCATTAATAAACTGCGTGACAGTACCTCACCTATTGACATCATCCCCACAAAACTACTGAAAGAATGCTCCGACATCGTGGCTCCAACCATAACCCACCTCATAAACCGATCATTCCATGAAGGGATTGTTCCCAGTATCCTCAAACAAGGCATCGTCAAACCTCTACTCAAGAAACCAAACTTGGACCCTCAGGATCCAAACAACCGTAGGCCAATTACAAGCATCAACACCATTTCTAAGATCATGGAGAAAGCTGTAGTACATCAGCTACAACTTCACCTGGATACTCACAAACTCCTGGACCCGCTGCAATCAGGCTTCCGCCCGGGTCATGGAACAGAAACAGCTCTCCTCAAGATTTGGGATGACGCCCTCGAAGCGGCAGATGACGGAGAGCCGTGTCTCCTCGTACTGCTAGACCTAAGTGCAGCGTTTGATACAGTAGATCACAATACTCTACTCGTCCGCCTCACAGAAGTAGCCGGAGTCCAAGACCTAGATCTCCATTGGTTCGCGTCCTTCCTAGGAAATCGGTCACAGACAGTGAAACTAGGAAAATTCCTCTCCGAAACTCGGGCAGTCACCTGCGGAGTCCCTCAAGGCTCTCCGTTGTCACCCGTTCTCTTCAACATTTACATTCGCCCACTCCTTCAAATCATCAGATGCTCAGATCTCTGCTTCCACTCTTACGCTGACGACACGCAACTTTATTTCCGGATCAATGGAAAAAAAGATCACCAACAACAACTTGAAAACTGCCTCAAATCAATAGAGGACTGGATGACCACCAACTCCCTCCAGCTGAACCAATCAAAGACAGAGCTTCTTATCTTACACCCAAATCATAAGCCCGCAACCAAAACCTCCTGGTCTCCACCAACCGTCTTTGGGCAGACTATCTCCCCAAAGACCAAAGCGAAGAGTCTCGGGGTTATTTTAGACGCACAAATGTCAATGGATGCGCAAATAGGATCTGTAGTCAGTGGATCTCACCATCTGCTGCGCATGCTTCGCAGACTCATCCCTTTTATCCCAAAGAATGACAAAGCAGTGGTAGTTGGAACAATCATTAATTCACGACTGGACTACGCAAACTCGCTTTACATAGGATTACCACAATATCAACTTGCGCGATTACAACTGATCCAAAACACAGCGGCAAGGCTGATAACAGGAAAAAAACCCTGGGAATCCATCTCTCCTTCACTGAGGAGCTTACATTGGCTAACTGTAAAAAATCGGATCACGTTCAAGACCCTTTGCCTCACCCACAAATGCGTGCATAGAGAAGCTCCGCAATACCTAATGGAGAAAATAAATCATTACACACCAAACCGCAGTCTTCGATCAGTCAACAAAAACCTCCTCCTCGTGCCCAAAGCCCGGTATAAATCCAAGGGGGATCGGAGATTCGCTGTCCAAGGGCCTCGGCTATGGAATGCTCTACCAATCAACATCCGCCTGGAAGAAAATCACCTGGCTTTTAGGAAAAAACTCAAGACCTTCCTCTTTTAGCAGATGATCAAAGCTCGCCACAGCGCCTAGAGGCGATTCAGTTCGCATTGTGCGCTATATAAGTATTTCATTCATTCATTCATTCATTCATTCATTCATGATGAAGAAAATATTGCTCACATAGTGATGTGATCGCTGTTCGCTACTAGATTTTCTTCTGAGCTCAGGTCCACTTGATGACTCATCTATAGGGGGTGGACCCTTGTCAATCTGAGGTCACTGAAAGTGAACCGGAAGAGGACTATTTGTTTAAAGCGGAACTTAAGTCATTTTTTCATCTTTCCATCTATTAAATCCTCTGCCCTTGTTTTAACTTTGGATAGTAAAAATTTTTTTTTCTGCCCAGTAAATACCTTATACAGCCTTATGAGCATTTACCAAGAAGGGAGGGGTGTGAGTCATAAGTGGGCCAATGAGAGCTGGAGATGCACCCTTGTGTAAATCCAGAAAGTGAACAGGCAGCAGCTTCAGCTGCCCACAATTACAATGATTGCAGTCAGACTTAGTGGGGGGAGATTTCTGTAGCGTATTTTGGTAAGTACAGAATCACGATATATATAAAAGAATATGCAAAATGGCTGGAGGGAAACTTCAAAATGGCAAAGATGTTTTTATTACAAATTAAGCAGACTGCAGTTCCTCTTTAATTTCTTGACTACCTCTTAGCCCCTGTACACATGGTCGGACATTCCCACGGAAAATGTCTGATCGGACCGTGTTGTCGGATAATCCGACCGTGTGTGGACTCCATCTGACTTTTTCCGTCGGAATTTCTGACCAACAAAGTTTGAGAGCTGGATATAAAATTTTCTCACAACGTGAACCGATCGGACAATAGAGAATTCCGATTCGACTAAGTGCCAGGCATGCTCAGATCAAAATACGAGACCAAAGCTATTGGCTACTAGTCTGAATGTAGTCCCGTCGTAACGAACGAATGTCATGTTCGGAACGATCGGATTTTCCGACATATTTGTCCGACCGTGTGTATGCAAAACCAGTTTCGGACAAAATCTGTCGGAAAAAATACGACAGATTTTGTGGTCTGAATTTCCGACCGTGTGTACAAGGGCTTACACTTTTGAAGACTCTGGAGCACCAGGACAATGGAAGAGCCAAAAAAATTACCCCATTTTGTAAAGCAAACACAGCAAAATATAATCTTTGAGTCTTTTGAACATGTCCTTTTTTTCCACAAGTTTTTCTTTTATCATGTTCTTGTATTGGAAACCGCTTTTATTACACTTTAATTTTATCAACAACCTTGTACAGTTCTTTCAACTGGGAGCTCAGTTACTAATGGCATAGGCAAAGCCCCTGGAACTTCATCTCCCAAGCGCTCTTTTTCTGCACACAGTATGTGGGGGCTGGCTTTTGGGATTTAAGCAGTTGCCCGTTCTACTTGTAATTTAATGTTCCAAATATTGTAATGTGCAGTATGCCACACCTAAGTCTCTGTTCTAATTTATTATCCTACAAAAGGCTATTAACTATTAAGACCTAATGAACCCCATTACCATCTTTCATCATATGATAAAAATAATTTGCAATGGTGATGCATGTTTCCTGATCACCTAAAATCCCACCAGGGATGAGCAAGAGATGTTTATTTACGTGAACTTAATATTTCTTGATACTTCAGACACGCAGCACTTTCAAATCCTCTTTAAAATCAAAAAAACTCTGTAGACCCAGTAAAAAAAGAATTTCCCATTCTTTTCAATTTGTGGGAAACCAAACTATTTCCATCAAGATCCTCACAAGCAACTACAAAGAGAGTCTGTGGAATTAACGTCTTTGCAAGTTTATATAACTTCCTGGGAGAGACTATAACCTAGCCTGTAAAAATTTACAGAGAGAATCAGAGCAGTTAGTCCAATTCTGCTTGTTATCTTGCTGCTTCTGATGTCTGAAGTGATCATCTGAATAAAATAGATTTTAAAGAATAACCACTTTTGTTGAGAAAAATATAAAATTTTGCAAATTAGTAATTTTTCTTCATAAACGTTGGACAAATTGTATACTGTTACATATCTTTGGCAAAAAGAACCAACAATAAGTGTATATTATTTGGGCTTTGTGAAAGTTATAGAGTCTACAAACTATGGTGCCAATCTCTGAAAATTGATCACACCTAATCCCTCTATCTTATTTCTTGAGACACTAACAAGCCACGACATTACCCCCCAAATGACCCAGTTTTGGAAAGTAGACATCCCAAGGTATTTAGTAAGAGGCAAGGGCTGTGTTTTGAAGTTGTCACTTTTTCCCACAATTCTTTGCAAAATGAAGATTTTTTTTCACACAATTGTAATAATAACAAGTTATTTATCACACACATGGCATATGCATACTTCCAGTTACACCCAAAAATGCGTTCTACTATTCCTCCTGAGTATGGCAATACCACATGTGTGAGACTTACACAGCCTGGCCACATACAGAGCCCCAACATGCAGGTTGCACTATCAGGCATCCTAGGGACATAAATTGCACATTTAAAGCGGAACTTAAGTAATTTTTTCATCTTTCCATCTATTAAATCTTCTGCCCTTGTTTTAACTTTGAATAGTAAAACATTGTTTTTCTGCCAGTAAATACAGTATACAGCCCACTTCCTGTTTCTTGTCTGGGAAAAAAGCCTAGGTTTATGACGACATGCAGCTGGAGGTGTGCCTCTGTGTAAATCCAGGAAGTGAACAGGCAGCAGCTTCAGCTGCCCACAGTTAAAATGGCTGCAGCCAGACTGCAGTTCCTCTTTCATTTCTTGACTACCTTTTACATTTTTGAAGGCTCTGGAACATCAGGACAATGGAAGCGCCCAAAAAATTACCCCATTTTGTAAAGCAAACACCGCAACAAATAAACTTTGAGTCTTTTGAACATGTCATTTTTGTCCACAAGTTTTTGGAAAATGTGGAAAAAAATTAAAATGTATTTTTTTAACACAAAGTTGTCCATTTATAAGATATTTCTAACACAAGCATGTACTCAGTAATAATTACACCCCAAAATTACATTCTGCTACTCCTCCTGAGTTTGGCAATACCACATTTTACACAGCCTGGCCACCTACAGAGGCCCAACATGCAGGGAGTACCATCAAGTGCTCTAAGAGCATAAATTACACATCTAATTTGACTACCTGTTACACTTTTGTGAAAAACTGATGGGCACTGTAGTGGCATGGATGAGTACTGATGTGGCACAGAGGAGTACTGATGTGGCATGGATGTTGCATGGATGATCAATGATTTTGCATGGATGATCACTGATGTGGCATGGATTAGGCACAGATGAGCACAGATGTGGCATGAATGAGCCATGGATGGGCATGGATATATTTATGGCATTTTTATTATTATTTCTTTTTACTAGTAATGGCCTGATCAGTGATTTTTAGGGGGAATGCAACATTGCTGCAGACAGATCGGACACTTTTGACACTTTTTTGGGACCATTGACATTTATGCATGCGATCAATGTTATAAATAGCCTCTGATTACTGTATAAATGTCAATGGCAGGGAAGGAGTTAACACTAGGGGGAGATCAAGGGGTTAAATGTTCCCTAGGTAGGTTTTTCTAACTGTGGGGGGAATGAACTGACAGGGAGTAGAGCGAGATCGCTGTTCCTGATTACTAGGAACAGCAGATCTCTCTCTACTTCCCTGACAGAAGGGGGATCTGTCTGTTTACATTGACAGATCTTTGTTCTGGTTCTGAGGATCGCCGGTGGATATCGTTACCGCCAGCCACACACATCAGATCTGGCATCGTCCTGCATGTGCCCCCTATAGCTCTTAAAGGGGCCAACGTACACCTGTGGCGGTTTGTGCAGCCGTGCCAACCTGTTGCAGTATGATGACCAGGGCTGGTTGGCAATCGGTTAATCACATTCTTTGAAAAGCCAAGTTAATTTTCACTTGCCACACCTAGGCTTGATTACTGCCAGAGCTGCTGAATCAAGAAATCACTTAAATAGAAGCTTTCTGACAAACGTTAAAATATTTTAAAAAGCAACACATTATGCTGCGATCTAAAGAAATGCAAGAACAGATGAGAAACAAAGTAATTAACATGTGTCAGTCTGGAAAGGGTTACAAAACCATTTTCAGGGCTTTGGCACTCCAGCAAACCACAGTGAGTGGCATTATATACAAATGGAGAAAACTTGAAACAGTGGTGAACCTTCCCAGGAGTGGCCAGCCTACCAAAATTACTGCAAAAGCACAACGACAACTCCTCCTGGAGGTCATAAAAGAACCCAGGATTGCTTTGAAATAACTGCTGACTTCAGTTTATACTTTCGGCAAATATTCTGTTGACTGATAAGACAACAGTTGAACTTTTTTCAAGGTGTGTGTCCCATTACATCTGTAACACAGTATTTCATAAAAAGAACACCATAACAACAGTTAAACATGGTGGTGATAGTGTAATGGTTAAGGGCTGCTTTGCAGCTTCAGGACCTGGACGATATGCCATAATTAATGGAACCAGAAATTCTGCAATCTACCAGAAAATCCTAAGGCTGCATTTACACGTATCAATTTTGCTATGATTCTGCCACGATTATTGTAAACGGGGGCTATTTAAATGAATGGGATTTTGCTTGTTTAGCATTTTAGAACTTTTGAGATGAGCGTCTTATGAGCTGAAAACGTTCAGGTGAGAATGGGCCCTTAACCACCTCCTACCCAGCCACTGCACATAAACGGGCAGGTGGGTGCTTCCTCCTCCTCAGTGGACCTCAGAAGGAGTGGGATCATGCGGCAGCGATCCCGATGCGTGACCCGGACATGCCGCATCTCGAATCGTCAGTAGGGCAACTGTGATTGCCCTTCTGATCGCACGATGGCTGTGTGTAATCAACCGGGGGGGGGGGGGGTGATGATGTCAGAAACAGAAATGTGCCTGTAATAATCTGCCACATCTGCCCGTAATAATCTGGTGCACAACTGTCCATACGCTGCCCATGATCATCTGCCACATCCCAGTGATCAAAATCTGCCTGTGAACATTCCTAGTGGATAGGCCAGATGCTAGCAAGGGGGCGTCAAATCCACAATGAGTCAGGGCCCATACTAGCCTCCCAGACCTTCTGCTGTATCCAACATGGCTGTCCAATACTTCAGTAGGACCTGTAATTCCCCCTTTTACAGCCCAGGCAGGCCCTCAAATACAATCAGAAAGTGTAACACCAATTTATTATTAACATATATATTTTACTGATGATCTCCTAAATTACATCATGGAGCAGTGTAATCTGTATGCCAGCCAACATATAGCAAACAATCCAGATTCCTCCCATGCCCATCCTTTTGTTTGGAAACCCCTCACTGTGGAAGAATTGAAAACTTTCGTTATCTTGGTGTGCTCCTTCCTTTTTACAGAATTTCTTTATAGAATGGTTCTCTAATTTTGTGATCTGTCCTATTACTGAGCCAATAGCAGAACTTTCATACTATTCCCATTAAAACACTTGGGAGTGCCAAGTTGTATTGCATGGGAAGAGAGCTAAGCCGATGTTAGTATCAAACCTCTTAATTTAGAAAAAGCTGAATGAAATGCCAAAAAAGGACCCTTTGGTTATATTCTGAACCAACTCCATACCCAATGTTGTAGATTTTCAAATAGTGAAAGTAGGGCAAACTTTTTGAATTCAGTGAAAACAAAATGGAATTAAGAGTTTAAGACACCTAATAATTCAAGCACAGCAAAGGAAAAATGTATAGTTTATTATTGTTTCTATCCTCAAACCTTTGGAATTAGTTTTCCTTTGTCTTTGTTACAAGTTGGTAGAGAACATCTGGTCCATATTTGGTTGATGCAGACTTTTCATCCTTCTTTCTTTGGAGATCGAATTGTAAACTTTTCTTCAGGAAATTCTTTTGACCCTGCACCATTGTCCTAGTATAATTGGCGTAAAGCCTCATTCCAAGCATCATTGGGTAATTATGGTCCCCAGTGGCTCATTTCACAAACTTTTACTTTATGGCACATGTGACACATTTGCCATTGTAGGGTACAACCCTTCATAAATAACACACGCCTCTAGTGTAAGCAGCGGAAATAATTTTTGAGACAATGGCGGTGATAGTTAAAGGTTAACTATTACGTTATTAATGTCTACTAATTATCTGTGCACAGATTTACAACTAGATTTTTCTTAAAAGTGTACTAGATCAGTGTACACCCACAGAAATGTTTATCCTACTGCTTCCGGCAGCATTTTTGGAGTGCACCACTGTAGTGTTCTAGAATTTATTCTCTAAAGTTTTACTGTAGCATGCCTTTTTGCTCCTTTGTATAATTTTTTTGTTTATAAATTCTTCATTTTTGGTGACAATATAAACAATTTGCACAGAAAAAGAGCTGTCATCCAGTCAACAATAACGAGGTTTGTAGAAAGAAGTTGCATAGTACAACTACTACTGCATGTCATCTCGGACAGATATAAAGGAGCCTAGAAGAATATGTTACTTCAAAGAGCAACTGCATGGGGTGGGATCTTCTGTCGCAGATCTACGGAAGGGAGATGACCCGTGCCATCTAAACGATGAACGTGTGTTGCTGACATCGATGCTAAAGGCCCTCTGCCAAAAGTTTTAGTTTTTACAAAAAAATTTAGAAAAATGCAAAACGGGGGAGTGGAGAAGAGAAGAAGAAACTGAAGAGAAGAGGGAAAAAAGGGGTGTGGTGGGAATTACCCACTTGATCTAGTACAGCCTCAATTGGTAGTGTCGCACTTGAGGAGTTCTTTATATGTGAATTGGGTCCAGTGGAACCATGTCTTTTTGAATGGGCCTTTTGTCTCCTCAGAAAGGGGGTAAGGTCCTTCATCTTCATACTGTCATTAACTTATTTCAGCCATTGGCCCACAGCAGGAAGTGTGGTTGATTTCCAGTGTACTAGGATACAGGCCCTGGCTGCATTTGCCAAGTGCCGCACTAAAGAGTGGCAATATTTCTGCTTAGAAAGTGAACCAAGATGCAGTAGGCAGGTAGCTTGATACTGGTCCAAATTTGGGTCCGTAAGGTCTTGAGTCAGACATCTTGCCAGAAAGGGCTGATTCGTAGACATGACCAGAAAACCTGGAGTAGTGTGCCTTGTGATGTCACGCACCACCAACAATTTGGGTCTACATTCGGAAACGTGCTTTGCAGTCTCACTGGGAGCCTGTACCATTGGATTAGGAACTTATAGCCAGATAGAGGACTTCCAGTATCTCACAAAAGTGAGTACACCGCTCAAATTTTTATAAATATTTTATTATATCATTTCATGTGACAACGCTGAAGAAATTATACTTTGCTACACTGTAAAGTAGTGCGTGTACAGCTTGTATAACAGCGTAAATTTGCTGTCCCCTCAAAATAATTCAACACACAGCTCAATATTGTTTAGGTCTGGAAACATGCTTGGCCAGTCTATCACCTTTACCCTCAGCTTCTTTAGCAAGGCAGTCGCCTTCTTGGAGGTGTGTTGGAATCCTTCCCTGCAGTCCAGTCTCTGAAGGGAGGGGATCATGCTCTGCTTCAGTATGTTACAGTACATATTGGCATTTATGGTTCCCTCCATGAACTGTAGCTTCCCAGTTCGGGCAGCACTCATGCAGCCCCAGACCATGACACTCCCACCACCATGCTTGACTATAGACAAACTTGTCTTTGTTCTCTTCACCTGGTTGCTGCCACACATGCTTGACACCATCTGAACCAAATAAGTTTACCTTGGTCTCATCAGACCACAGGACATGGTTGCAGTAATCCATGTCCTTAAGCCCGTCCGCACTATCTGATCTTCCCTCTGGGATCTGTGTGATGACAGGCTGTTGGCGGAAAATCTGACCATTTGTATGCTCTATTGGACAATTGTCGGATTTTCCGCGGACAAATGTTGGATAGCAAGTTTTAAAATTCTCCGCAGACAAATGTCTGTTGTCGGATTTTACGAGCGTGTGTACAAAAGTCCGTCATACAAAAGTCCAAAGTACAAACACGCATGCTAGGAAGCGGTCAGTCTTGTAAACTAGCGCTCGTAATGGAAAATTCATATCCGGAACGTGGCAAATTATGAAATCTCGAAATGCAGCGCACATTCTCTTCTTTAACCACTTCAATACAGGGCACTTTCGCCCCCTTCCTTCCCAGCCCAATTTTCAGCTTTCATCGCTCTAGCGCTTTCAGTGACAATTGTGCGGTCATGCTACACTGTACCCAAATGAAATTTTTATCATTTTGTTCGCACAAATAGAGCTTTATTTTGGTGGTATTTATTCACGACTCCATTTTTTATTTTTTGCGATATAAGCGCAAAAAAAGCGGAAATTTGGAAAAAAAACAATATTTTATTTTTTCTATTTTAAAAGAAATCCAATAAAATCTAATTTTGTCAGAAATTTAAGCCAAAATGTATTCTGCTACATGTTTTTGGTAAAAAAAATTCCGTTAAGTGTATAATAATTGGTTTGTGTGATCACGGACATATGTACGCAAATGATCATGTACATATGTGTGCAGGTGATCACGTACATATGTGTGCAGATAATCATTGGGACATGTGATTTTAGTGGGACATATGTGGGGGACATGTTTTTATTATTAGGAACATGTGTATTTATTATTTGGGGACATGTATGTTTTGGGGACATGTGTGGGGACATTGTGTTTATACTGTGTGGTGTGTTTACACTGTGTGGTGATTTGTGTTTACAATAGACTGGTGATCAGTGAGTAAAAAGCTGTAAAAAACAGCTCATACTCACTGATCATCAGCCGGCTGCAGCGATCTGCTCTCCTCTCCTCAGCGATGACTTCTGTGTGAGGAGAGGAGGAGCCGATTGCCTAGCAACCGGCTGTTTGTTTACATCACATGACGGCCGTGATTGGACACGGCCGTCATGTGATCAGGAGGGCCAATCACAGAGCCCTCCTGCCGATCTGAGATGCGCCGTGTCTGGGTGACACGGGCGCATCGGGATCGCGCCGCTGCGCGCGAGCGATCCCGCTCCTTCTGATGGACGTTCCTGAACGTCCTATCAGAAGTAGATGGCTCCCACCCGGCCAATGCACATATACGGTGGTTAATGGGATAATAATGAATCTGCTTTGCTGGTGATACTGATGGAGTTGTTTTATATTATTTGGGCAAGTTACCACAACACCATTATCCAGTAGTTTTTAAGATCAAAGATACAACTATGTTGGTGTCCCTTGTCAATTTTACTTTGTATTTTTAAATGTAACTGCCTACTCCCAAACTGTCATTTGAAGTAAAACACATAGCCAAATATTATTCTCCACAATTGTTTTTATTGTGCATTATAAAAAGAAAACAAATAAAATTAGACATGCTATCTGCCAATACAACTTAACCAAAAAGTGCATTCTATGCATCCAAAAATATAGAAAATATAACAAATCACATCATCATTATTCATCTACAAAATAAAATAAAAGCCTCATGCATGTGTCCTCCTTAACCACTTTCAGACCAGACCATTTTGCCGGTTTAAGACCAGACCACTTTTTGCGATTCGGCACTGCGTCGCTTTAACTGACAATTGCGCGGTCGTGCAATGTGGCTCCCTAACAAAATTGACGTCCTTTTTTTTTCCCCACAAATAGAGCTTTCTTTTGGTGGTCTTTGATCACCCCTGCATTTTTTATTTTTTGCGCTATAAACAAAAAAAGCGACAATTTAAAAAAAAAAAAAACATTATTTTTTACTTTAATAAAGATCCCCCAAAAATATATAAAAAAAAATATATTTTTTTTTTCCTCAGTTTAGGCCAATACGTATTCTTCTACATATTTTTGGGGAAAAAATCACAATAAACGATTATTGATTGGTTTGTGCAAAATGTATAGCGTTTACAAAATAGGGGATAGTTTTATGGCATTTTTATTAATAATTTTTTTTTTTTTACTACTAATGGCGGCGATCAGCGATTTTTATTATGACTGTGACATGGCGGACACATCGGAGATTTTTGACACATTTTTGGGACCATTGTCATTTATACAGCAATCAGTGCTATAAAAATGCACTGATTCCTGTGTAAATGACACTGGCAGTAAAGGGGTTCACCAGGGGGTGGTAGTGTAGGGGTTAAGCGTGTCCTAGGGGCGTGTTACTAACTGGGGGGCATGGCATTGTGTTAGTGAACAGGGAGCAGAGATCAGTGTCACTTGTTGCTAGGCAGAACGGGAAGATGCTGGTTATCCCCGCGGCGATCAAGTCTGCGGGACCCGCGACCGGACTCATGGGGGTCCCGACCGGCACACGCACATGCCAATTTGCCTGCCTGTGATATTCTGCCGACGTACATCGCTGGTCAGGAAGTGGTTAATATAGTGCAGGGTTTTTCAACCTTTTCAACAAAGAGGAACCCTTGAAATAACTTTCTGGTTTAAGGGAACCCCTGCTAAAAATTACTATATCTATAACTCGTGATACCTTAGTGTGATGGTCAGTGGGGAGAATGCTCCTTATACTTGTGGTCATTAGAAAGAATTAACCCCTTACAGATAGCTAAAAAGATCAATGGTGTCAGTGGGAACTTATCTGAGAGGCAGAAATTGCTCATTGCTCAAGGAACCCCTAGCAACCTCTGAAGGAACAATGCCAAGAGTTGGTGAAAGCAGGGGTCCGTCATCCGGAGATAATTCCGACAAACATCTGGATTAACCTCCTGGAGCAACCAATTTCAAAGCAATAGCTCCAAGACCAATAATAAATAACACGTCATCTCCTCCGATTCCGCAACATGTCTGGTTGACAAACGGCCATTCAGAAACAAACTGAAAAGTGCTAAATGAAAAGCACAAAATGAAAAGCTCAAATCAACACTCGCCAAACTTCTACTAACATGAAATTAGCAGGAGGAGCCCAAAGGGTGGCGCTAAAGCCCGATTCACACCTGAGCATTTTGTAGCTTGAAGCCTGAAGCTACAAAACGCTGGAGGGGAAAAAAATCTATCATTCTCAATGGAGATGGTTCATTCACTCCAAGTCGCCTGAAGCTCAAACAAGTTCTGGACCCTTTTTTGTCGCTCGAATTGGGCAGATTTGGGCGTTTTTCTTCTTTTTACATTGATGATCGTTTGCCCTGCACAAAATCGTGGCAAAACGCGGTAAAAAACGCTGCAAACTCATGGTAAAAATGCTGTGAAAAACGCCGTAAAATCGCACAATTTTCTGCCTGAAAACGCTATGCTCAGGTGTGAATGGGGCCTAAAGAGTTGAAAACCAGGTAGTATGTCAGTACTTTCGTGTTTATTGACCGACAATTCCTTGCCATTTGTCTGCAAGACAAAATCCAGGCACCTGCCTTCAGACAAAAGTCTAAGATTTTGTCTGCGGAAAATGCAGTCGTGTGTACCAGGCTTTAGTCTGCTTGTCTTTAGCAAACTGTTTGGCGTTCTTGTGCATCATCTTTAGAAGAGGCTTCCTTCTGGGACGACAGCCATGCAGACCAATTTGATGCAGTTTGTGGCGTATGGTCTGAGCACTGACAGGCTAAACCGCCACCCCTTCAAACTCTGCAGCAATATTGGCAGCACTCATACGTCTATTTACCAAAGACAACCTCTGGATTTGACGCTGAGCATGTGCAATCAACTTCTTTGGTTGACCATGGCGAAGCCTGTTCTGAGTGGAACCTGTCCTGTTAATCCGTTGTATGGTCTTGGCCACCATGAGCCCAGTTGGCATTATAGAAAAGCTGCGCTCAGTCAGATCAGACCTTCCTCCTGCTGACTTCATGTCACTACTTTCTCCTGCAGTGACATAGAGGTCAGCAAAAGGAAAAGGGAGATGCAAGAGAATATAGGAATGGATTATCTTTGTAGTGTCTATTTCCACATAGACATCGTGAAATCATTTGTAGTTAATGAAGCAGTGAAGGTGGCCTGAGGATTAAGTTTTCTTTTTTTTTTGGGGGGGGGGGGGGTTATTTAAAGGTATGACCTTGGTTGAAAGAGAGAGTATGTGACAGGGTTCCTTTTAAATTTTTCACATTGACATATACTGTATAAAGGTTTAAAACTGCAGCTCCTCTTTTAAAGAGATGGATTTCTGGGTGTAACATTTTGTGGAGTCTGACATTAATCTGGCTAGTATTTTCCAGAAGGGGGGATTTATCTTTTCACCTTTTTGTATGGGACTCATTTACCCAAGGGCTTTATTTGCTGTGGTTCTTGTCATTGGTGTTGCAGAGTAAGAGGCTTGTTTGTATTACAATTTCGGTGGGATGAGCCCTCTGGGGTTTTACTTGGCAATCGGAATGAGCGATTGTAGTTTTAAAACATTGACTGCCTGACCTTCTGCTCACCCGTGACTTAATAAATCACCTCCTCCGGGTGTTAACACTCATTTTACTGAATAACTGGACACTTCAAAGGCAGAGCTGGACCCCCAGCATCAGGCTAGCCTGAGAGAACGAGGTAGAGCCACACACAGCCTATAATCTGTGTAATGGACTGCACAGTCAATCTTACAAACAGCTCCTTTTTCTTTTTAATAATTTGTGAGTTTAACAAGCACCATTTTCTTCTATTATGTTCTGCTTTGCTGTAATCAAATTCTTTTATTCTTTAAAGAGACTCTTTTGGACTTTTATCAAGTATTGCACAATAATGACCCTCTGAAATCTCCAACCAATTACCGTATTTGCAATAATTCAGCTGGTAAAAGATATATCTTTTCCTTTATTGTTGACTAAATTGATAAGTGTAGCAAAGCAAGTGAATTTGATTACATTTGATAAATTTTTGTAGGCTTGCGCATGGTTGTGTAAGGGTTGTCAAATATGGCCCCACATGCGTGCCATACAACCAATTCAGACATTGCTTGTGATAGGAGGGGTAACGAAGCAATTAGGACAACTTCAACTTATTGGAAAATGTATTAAATTATGAGTTTTTACTATTTATTGGAAAATCTTTAACTGATTGCCATTTCTTCTTCTTTTTTTTTTCTCTTATTGGAAAGGAACAATAACTTTGTATTGTGCATGTAAATGAGTCAAGAAGAAAATTAGTGGAGGCGTCTGATTTGGCGGGGACAGGCGGATTTCTCACCACCCAATTGTTCTCATTAACAGATGCCATCTGTAACCATCTATTGGATCACACTGAGCTGCTGTTGAAGTCTTGGGCAGGTCTAGCTCATGTGCTTTGTAATGTATTATAAACTTTAAAGCCGGGTGGCTTGCTCTGTTGTGAAGTCTTTCATAAGGTTTGATTCATATAGCTTGCACTGCATTTAGTGTGTGTTAACTCATGCCAAACACACTTGAGTTGACGTGCATTAATGTTTTTTTTTTTTTCATACTTAAAGCAGGACTTCATCTAAAAGAGGAAGGTCCACTTATCCTCTTCCCTCTTCCTTCCTTCATATTTGGCACTTTATTTTTTTGGGGGGTATAGTGGTTACTTGACAGGTACTTGCTCGCCTACTTCTATTCAGATTGCCGTGGTGATCTGAGCAGAAGTTCAGTCCCCCTTCTTCCCCGCAGCCTTGTGGGACACATCACAGGTTCCAGTAAACTTCAGGACCATTCAAAACGTTCAACGCGGCTCGTGTGTTTCCCTTAGTTAAAGGGGTTGTAAAGGTAATTGTTTTTTCACCTTAATGCATTCTATGCATTAAGGTGAAAAAACATCTCACACTGCCGGTGCCCCCAGTCCCCCCGTTTTACTTACCTGACCCCTCGAAAGTCCCGCGCTCGCCCCGCCTTCCTCTTCGCCATTCAGTCTGGCCGCTGATTGGCTGGAGTGGATGGATTGAAAGCAGCGCAGCCATTGGCTCACGCTGCTGTCAATCACATCCAATGACGCGGTGCGCCGGGGGACGGGGCCGTGTGATACAGCGAGCGGCTATAGCCGCCGGCTGTATCACGGGAGCGCGCACGCAGGTGCTTCTCACCATGCGAGGGAGCTCGCATGAACGTGAGAAGTACCTGCGGGAAGAAGCAGAGACATCCGCAGAGGGACCCCAGAAGAGCAGGTTCGGGTCCACTCTGTGCAAAACGAGCTGCACAGTGGAGGTAAGTATAACGTGTTTGTTATTTAAAAAAAAAATGTCACTTTACAATCCCTTTAAGATGCCGGCGCCTTGACCCAAATGCGATTGAAGAATTGGCTTGGGTGAGGACAGTGTTTCTAGCTACTGACTTTTGATTTATTGGGGAGAGCTCCTCTTTAATTTTTCTTATCTTAACAAGCACTGCAGCATGCTGTGACATGTTGGAATTCATTAAAGTGCAATGCATTTAAATGCAGCCTATTCCATTTTCACCCAGCATGCAATACAGCAGTGTGTTGATGTGAACTAAACCTATTGGAAAATGTTGATTTTTAAATTGTCATTGCATTAGGCCTGCATTGAGCAACACAACGTTGGGCTCTTAGCCACTTAAGCCCCGGATTTGGCTAGCCAAAGACCAGAGCACTTTTTGCAATTTGGCACTGCGTCACTTTAACTGTCAGTTGCGCGGTCGTGCGACGTGGCTCCCAAACAAAATTGACGTCCTTTTTTTTACCCACAAATAGCTTTCTTTTGGTGGTATTTGATCACCTCAGCTGTTTTTATCTTTTGCGCTGTAAACAAAAAAAAAAGAGCGTAAATTTTGAAAAAACGCATATTTTTTTACTTTTTGCTGTAATAAATATCCCCATAAAAATATATAAATAAAAACATATTTTTTCCCAGTTTAGGCCGATACGTATTCTTCTACATGTTTTTGGTAAAAAAAAAACGCAATAAGCGTATATTGATTGGTTTACGCAAAAGTTATAGCGTCTACAAAATAGGGGATAGTTTTATGACATTTTTATTAATAATTTTTATTTTTTACTAGTAATGGTGGCGATCAGCAATTTTTATCATGACTGCGACATTATGGCGGACCCATCAGACAATTTTGACACATTTTTGGGACCATTGGCATTAATACAGTGATCAGTGCGATTAAAAATGCACGGATTACTGTAAAAATTTCACTGGCATTGAAGGAGTTCACACTAGAGGGCAGTGAATGAGTTGCGCGTGTCCTAGTTTGTGTTCTAACTGAAGGGGACTGTGCATGAAAAATAACAGATCGTTCATACTCTGTTTACACACACAGTTCTGAGTTCTCCGCGTGCCCCGAGCGATTGCGGGAGCATTGGCTTGGGGGCATGTGCGCCCCTAGTGGGCGTGTATAGTACTGACGTACCATGATGGCGGTTGGTGCAGCCGAGAAATGTTGCCGCAGTATAACTGCGGCGGCTGGTCGGCATGCGGTTAAAGTAGAACAATAGGCAAAACTTTTTTTTTTTTTTTCAATTTGGATGGAGTAAAAGAGGGTTATAACCCCTGTCAGTTTTTTTTGCCATCTGCATACCACTGGGGAAATTTACCTTCGCTTCCTGTCGCATAGCCGAAACAGAAAGTGGGAGAAAATACCTTAAAATGAAGGGAATCTTTTGGAGCCCCCCCCCCCAGGTCATCAGAACTTTTCTGGGGACAACCCAAAATTTGTGATTTTTTTTTTTTCCTTTACTTTTTCAACAATAATGGTATCCAGGACAAATAGAGAGGATGAATCTTCTTAACCACTTCAATACAGGGCACTTCCTGACCAGACCAATTTTCAGCTTTCAGTGCTCTCACACTTTGAAAGCCAATTACTCAGTCTTGCAACACTGTACCCAAACACAATGTTTATATATATATATTTTTTTTTTCTCACACAAATAGAGCTTTCTTTTGGTGGTATTTAATCCCCACTGGGTTTTTTATTTTTTGCGAAAATTAAAAAAAAAAAAAAAAAAACTTTTTTTTGTTTCTACGATAGAATTTTGCAAATAAGTAAATTTTTTGTTCATGGATTTGGGCCAAACTTTATACTGCTACATATCTTTGGTAAAAAAATAACTCAAATACATGTATATTATTATTTGGTCTGTTTGAAAGTTATAGCGTCTACAAACTATGGTGCAAATCATTGAAAATTGATCACACCTGATGCACTGATGGCCTATAATTTCTTGAGGCCCTGAAATGTCAGGAAAGTACAAATACCCCCCAAATGACCCCTTTTTGAAAAGTAGACAGTCCAAGATATTTAGTAAGAAGCATGGCACGTTTTTTCCCAATTCTTGGGAAAATGAAGAAATTATTATTTTTATCTTTTTAGACAAAATTGTCATAGTAACAAGTTAGTTATTACACATTTATCATATTATGGCGATACCACATATATTACACATGATACCACTGGAAATTACAGACCAGTTAACCTAACAACAATAGTATACGAGCTCCTGCAGGGGATAAGGGACTATATACAAGATTTTAGTAAATCAAACGGTATCGTTAGCAGTAATCAGCATGGATTCATGAAGAATCGTTCTTGCCAAACCAATCTACTAACCTTCTATGAGGAGGTGAGCTGCCGTCTAGATAAAGGAAGGCCCGTAGATGTGGGTTATCTGGATTTTGCAAAAGCATTTACTATACCAAGTAAGGTCCATTGAGATAGACCATAGGGTGAGTACATGGATTGAAAACTGGCTTACAAGGATGAGTTCAGAGTGTAGTGATAAATGAGGAGTATTCGGAATGGTCAGGGGTGGGAAGTGGGATCCCCCAGGGTTCTGTGCTGGGACCAATCCTATTTGTTCATAAATGACATGGAGGATGGGATAAACAGTTCAATCTCTGTATTTGTGGACGATAATAAGCTAAGCAGGACAACTATTTCTCCACAGGATGTGGAAACCTTGCAAGAAGATCTGAATAAATTACATGGAAAAGTAGGTTTAATGTGGAAAAATGTAAAATAAAGCATTTGGCTGGCAAAAATATGATTGCAATCTACTCACTAGGGGGAGAACCTCTGGGGGAATCTAGGATGGAAAAGGACCTGGGGGTCCTAGTAGATGATAGGCTCAGCAATGCATGCAATGCCAAGCTGCTGCTTACAAAGCAAACAGAATATTGGCATGCATTAGAAAGGGGATTAACTCCAGAGATAAAGCGATAATTCTCCCACTCTACAAGACTCTGGTCCAGCCTTACCTGAAGTATGCTGCCCAGTTCTGGGCACCAGTCCTCAGGAAGGATGTACTAGAAATTGAGCAAGTACAAAGAAGAGCAAAGCTAATAAAGGGTCTGGAGGATATTGGTTATGAGGAAAGGTTGCGAGCACTGAACTTATTCTCTCTGGAGAAGAGACGCTTGAGAGGGAATATGATTTAAATTTACAAATATCGTACTAATGACCCCACAATAGGGATAAATCTTTTCAGTGGAAGGGAGTTTAATAAGACTCGTGGCCACTCATTAAAATTAGAAGAAATGAGATTTAACCTTAAACTGCGTAGAGGGTTCTTTACTGTAAGGAGCGGCAAGGATGTGGAATTCCCTTCCCATGATGCTCAGCTACACTGCAGAGTGCATGAGCATCATGGAAATTGTAGGTTTTAAGGTTCACCATCACTGCCCTAGAGCAACAGGACAGTGGAGTTACCTACAAAATTACAGAATTTTGGAAAGGAAACACCCTAAGCTATATTCTATGAGGCATAATGAGTCTTTTGGAAAACATGGAAAGAAAATATTTATTTATTTTTTACACAAAGCTGTCAATTTATTCGATTTTTCTAACACATAGCCTGTACATAGCAAAAATCACCCCCCAAAACACATTTTGCTACTCCTGAGTATGGAGATACCACATAGAGAGGTCCAACATGCAGGGAGCACAGTCAGGCATTGCAGGAGCATAAGTTACACATTTAGTTTCCTGACAACCTATCACACCTTTGACGGTCGTGGAGCACCAGGACAGTGGAATAACCCACAAAATGACCCAATTTTGAAAAGAAAACACCTAGGGCTGCAACTAACGATTATTTTCCTAATCGATTAGTTGGCCGATTGTTTTGATTAATCGGTTAATAACTTAAAAAAAAAAAAAAGAAAAGGTAATTTAGCTGCGATTTGCATTTTTACTTCTTTTTGGCCAATTTATTGTTGGTTTAAAAATTAAAAAACACAAATTGCCGCAAAAACGCATTATTGCATGCTTTTCTGCAGCTTCTCCATTGAAGTATATTTAACCAAAATAGCACCGTTTTGCGTTAAACAAAAGTCCTGGTCTTTTCCAAATACGCAGCAGCTGGAAAAATCATGGATGTAAACGTGTCCCATAGGAAACCATGTATATGAACTGTAGTGTGTTTCTGCAAAAAGCACCAAAAAACGCAGAGGTGTGGCCCAGGCCTGAGATGTTTAGTAACATAATGGGGTTAACCACTTGCTTACTGGGCACTTAAACCCCCCTCAGTCCCAGACCAATTTTCAGCTTTCAGCGCTGATGCATTTTGAATGACAATTGCGCGGGCATACAACACTGTACCCAAATGAAATTTTTATATTTTTTTCCCCACAAATAGAGCTTTCTTTTGGTGGTATTTAGTTACAGCTCGGAGTTTTATTTTTTGCTAAACAAACAAAAAAAGATGCAAAAAAAAAAATCACGTTTTAATAGTTTGTTATAAAATTTTGCAAACGGGTCATTTTTCTCCTTCATTGAAGTGCGCTGATTAGGCGGCACTGATAGGCTGCACTGGTGGGCACTGATGGGCTGCATTGGTGGGCACTCATGGGCATAGTTAAGGCGGCACTAATAGGCACAGATAAGGTGGCACCGATAGGCACAGATAAGATGGCACGGATGGGTGGCACGGATGGGCACTGATAGGTACCACTGATAGATGGGACTGATGGGCACTGATAGGTGGCACTGATAGGTGGCTCTGCTGGGCACTGCTGGGCGGCACTGCTGGGCACTGGTAGATGACACTGATGGGCACGGATATGTGGCACTGGGGTGCAGCACCTTTGAGGCAGATTGTGGGCACTGCTGGGTGGTACTGTGGGTGGCACTGCTGGGTGGCACTGTGGGCACTGCTGAGTGGCGCTGTGGGCACTGCTGGGTGGCACTATGGGCACTGATGGGGGGCACTTACTTTTAGTACATGTGGCACTGCAGGGGGCAGGTGGGCACTGGCAGGGGGCAGGTAGGCATTAGCAGGGCTGGCCGTGATCGGGACTGATGTCCCGATAACGGCCGCCGGTGATCGGAATAGCCGATTACCGGCTCCGTTATATCACATGATCAGCTGTCATTGGCTGACAGCTGATCACGTGATAAGGGGTCGGGATCGACCCCTTGCACGGATCGGTGATCAGGCGAGTCTCATGGACTCGCCGATCACAGAGCGCGCCGAGCGCGCCCCTCAGGGGGCGCGCAGGTCGCTCGTACACGGGACTACGTCTATTGACGTTGTCCCGGAAAAGGAGATCCGCGCTGTAGCCGTCATTTGGCTATAGCGCGGATCTCAAGTGGTTAAAAAAAACTAAAATTAGTACAAAAATTTGTATCACTTTAATCCGGCTAACAACCTCTCCCAAAATTTGATCAAGCCTTCACTTGTAAAATATGTTTATTAAGGTTTATGCAAATGTTTTATTTTCCAGAGTTTGGTTTCACCCCTTCCTGTATCTCTATTGTTCCTTTAATGTATTGGTCTTCAATTTTAATTTTTAATTTGGCCATCTTTTTAAAAGGGTCCTTCTAGATATCTTCATTCCCAAACAGCCAGTATACAAGAGCATATGTTTATTTGGAAACGCACAAATCCTACTCAATTGCTCATTTATCCAACAAGCCTATCTACTTATCAATATATGTCTGACAACCGTCCTGTTGCTTTCTGTAATGCCATTGCCAGTTATTAGAAGGTGTGGGGTAGCGCTTGAACCAAGGAAGCTGGGTTAATATTTGCATATCAGTGCATCCTGTGATTTGAGGCACCCAGGGTCCTGAATAGGGTTACTGAAGCAATGTGCCTACACATAGAGGTACCTACCATGTAGCGTCAGTGACCGAGTTTCAACACTTCCACCTAACAAAATGGACTTATTTGCACATTTCACTGATGGTGTTTGGAAGAAAGAGGTCCGTGAAGTAAATAGCGAAATGGTTGCAAGAGCAAGATTAGTGTTTTTTCCTCTTTTGTGATGTAAAGGATAGGGTTGTTACCTAGAGATGGATGTGGCATTTTTTATAGAATACGTTTTGTTAGGTGGAGTCAGTTTTTTTGCATTCATAAGAATGAAAGTTGAAACTGGCTCACTCGTCTTGCCAACAACAATAAGGTACATATTGCGTGACTGTACAATGTTTTCTATAGCAGTAACTTAATTTGTGCTCTGACATTGTGACGATGCACAGCGTACCCGTAGGAAAACCATCATACGTGCTTATGTTATATTACAGACTTGGAGCATTATGTAATATTTTTAATACTTGAAATCCAGGTCTAGAAACTCAGAACCCAGAAACTCCCCTTTATTCGTCAGGAGATAGAAGAGCCATGTATTTCGATTTTTGTATATTTAAAGAACAAGTTCACCTTTTCAGAAAAAAAGTTGAACCACTTGCTTATTGGGCACTTAAACCCCCCTCCTGCCCAGACCAATTTTCAGCTTTCAGCGCTGTCACACTTTGAATGACAATTGCGCGGACATACAACACTGTACCCAAATTAAATTTTTATCATTTTTTTCCCACAAATAGAGCTTTCTTTTGGTGGTATTTAATTCCAGCTGGGAGTTTTATTTTTTGCTAAACAAACAAAAAAAGATGCAAAATAAAAAATCATGTTTAATAGTTTGTTATAAAATTTTGAAAACAGGTCATTTTTCTCCTTCATTGAAATGCGCTGATGAGGCGGCGCTGGTGGGCACTGATAGGCTGCACTGATAGGCACAGTTAAGGTGGCACTAATAGGCACAGATAAGGTGGCACTGATGGGCACAGATAAGGCAGCACTGATGGGCAAAGATGGGCACGGATGGGTGGCATGGATGGGCACTGATAGGTACCACTGATAGATGGGACTGATGGGCACTGATAGGTGGTACTGATAGGTGGCACTGATAGGTGGCACTGATGGGTAGCACTGGTAGATGACACTGATGGGCACGGATATGTGGCACTGAGGTGCAGCACTGTTTTTGCGGCAGATTGGGGGGCACTGATAGGTGGCACTGTGGGCACTGATAGATGGCACTGTGGGCACTGATAGGTGGCACTGTGGGCACTAATGGGTGGCACTAATGTGTTTCACTTTTTCCCCTACTTAGGTGGCACTGGCAGGGGGCAGGTGGGCACTAATGATCTGGCCTGTCAGCGCGAGGAGGAAAAATAGCCGGCTCTGTTTTGTCACATGATCAGCTGTCATTGGCTGACAGCTGATCATGTGGTAAGGGGTCGGGGCAGTTAGTTACCTGTTAGTTACCTGAGAGGAGGGAGAATTAATGGACTATCCGACCAATTACCAGTGCCCTGGTAGGTCATTAAGCCCTACAAGCTATCAACTGCAATGGTTGATGGAATTTATAGCCATTCATTTACAGGAAACTGAATGAATGACATGGCCGTGTGGGCAGAGAAAACCTGCCCGCTGTTTCAGGAAGAGGGGGATGAGGGGAAAGAGCTGCGGGAGCTCGAACATGTTACATATTCTACCCTAAAAACGGGTGGAGAAGGTAACATGCTCTGAAAGTGAACATTAACAAATTATCTATGTTGTTTAACGTGACACTAAAGGCTGGTTTAAAAAAAAATAGATTCAAGTATTTATTCTTTATAAAAAAAGTACAGTCTTTTGCTCTCAGCCTCCTCCAAATCTCAAAGTTCCCTTTTTTGTTGCTTCTGTGGTCTGACATGCTGTTGATGGGTGGCTACCTTCTCCTTGGTCCCACTGTATGTAGGAATTTATCCACCCTCTCTTGCTCATTCTCAAGATGAACTAGGACCAATGGGATTTGTAGTGTGCATAGAGTAGTGCACATGAACACACCTGACAATAGAGCTGCACAATTAAATCGCCAAGAATCATTATAGCAATCTTGACTAAAGTGTTTCACAATTCTTTCTATGCAAAGAATTTTCTCTGCTCTTCTGAAGCCACAGCCCTCAAAAGAAAGGAAGAGAAAAACTGAGTCTTCTGCCAAGAATCAGAACATTCTTTATCAGTTGAACTTAAGTATAAACATTGTAACAATTTGTCAATGGAATAGACTTTGTGCAAGTGAAAAAAAGTTTAACCACTGTGGCAGCACGCAGGTAAAATCACCTGGTTGTATTCAGGATGGGAAATATGTGTGTCCTAGATTCAGGCTTTATGCAGACTTTTACAATTAGAGGGGAAGAGTTAATGAGCCCAGCTGAAGTAAGTGGGCTCATTAAGACCTCTACAAAAAACCCCAGCATGCATAGGGAGATGCTCCATCCTGGAACCAGTTTTGTGTGTATAGACTGGGGAGTCTGAGATCTGTTCTGTGTGGCAAACCCCTACAATAGAGACAGGGACTGGGGCAGCACAAGGCTGTACCCAGTTGTTAGACAGGGAGTCTACGTGTGTAGTTAGAGGTCAAGCTGACCAGGATTTATTTTCTTGTTTTATTTTGTTTGGCTGTTATATGTATCACTGCATGGAGCATAAATAAACCGGATCTTTTGTTTTTTGAACCTACACCGCTGTCTGCTGTGCCTGACTTTGTGTTGTGAACCCATCCAGGGGGTCACACACACCCGCTGCCGAGCTAACCCCTCACAGTTGGTGGAGAATTTTGGCACTTTTTTTTTTGTTAAGGCCAGCATGGAGGAGATACTGAGACAGCTGGCTCTAGCAAATGCAAACCAGCAGCAAGCAAATGCAAATCAGCAGCAAACAAATGCAGCTTTACAAAAGAGCCTTGCAGCTCAACAACAAGCCCAGCAGCAGGCAAATGCAAATCAGCAGCAGACAAATGCAACTTTGCAGCAGAGTTTGGAAGCTCAGCAACAAGCCCAGCAGCGATCTGAAGCCCGCTTCATAGACCTGTTGCAGAAGCAAGAGCAGAATTTTCAACAGCAAATAGAGACATTGATACAGCAACGTCCGCAGACCAATGAAGCAAGTGGGTACAATAATACCGCAACCTTTGGTGTGAGCCGTTTACTGACAAAAATGACTGGAGAGGATGATCCGGAGGTGTTTTTGACCACATTTGAAAGGACTGCTGAAAGGGAAAAGTGGCCTAAAGAGCAATGGGCTGGACTGGTGGCCCCTCTGTTAACTGGGGAATCGCAGAAAGCTTATTATGACCTAGAGCCTGACCAAGCAAAAGACTATGTGGTGCTAAAAGCAGAAATATTGGCACGGCTGGGTGTCACCCTGGCCGTCCGGGCTCAGCGTGTGCATAACTGGACTTTTCAGGTTGGAAAACCTCCCAGGTCTCAAATGTATGATCTCATTCACCTGAGCAGGAAGTGGCTGCAGCCAGAGATTTTGACCGCACCAAACATTGTGGAACGTGTGGTTATGGATCGTTTCCTGAGAGCTCTTCCTACTGCCATCCAAAAATGGGTAAGCCATGGAGACCCAGAAAATACAGATAAACTTGTGGATCTGGTTGAGAGGTACTTGGCTACAGAGAACTTGACCACCTCTTCCAGGGACTCACGGACTTTCCCCCCTAAGACCAGATCATCCCCAGTGGCGGGTAAGATGACTCCAAGGGGTGAGGGTGGAGAGAGTGAGAGGGTGGGATTTCTACCTAAGGTCTGGCGGGAGCAGCCCAGGAAGCCCATGCTGCAAGAGGCAGCGAAAAAAATTATTTGCTACCGCTGCCGGCAAGAGGGACATATTGCAGCCAATTGCCCAGTTGTGGATGAGCCTATGCAATGTGACTTTATAAGGGAGAGACGTCAGTCGCTGTTTGCGACAGTTGCATGCACTGCCATTCGGGGACCTGAGAAACATTTATGTAAAATGTGTATTAATGGTAGACATGTTGATGTGTTGCTAGATTCAGGTAGCCTGGTAACATTGATAAAAGCTGAATTAGTTACTACAGAGGTCTCTGGGAAGAACAGGGTGGCTGTTATTTGTGTGCATGGGGACATCCGAGAGTATCCTGTGACTTCAGTGTTTTTTGAGACCCCCAAAGGTAACCTCTCTCATCAGGTGGGGTTAGTGTCTCAGTTACCACATGATGCTATTGTGGGAAGGGATTTTCCAAAATTCTGGGAACTCTGGGATTGTCCTAAGGCCCCCATTGGTGCCCCTATAAACCAGGAAGATGACCAGAATTCCTCTGGGAGTGGTGAGGACTCTCCTGAATTTCCCTTGTTGGTATTGGCGGGGGAAACTCGAGAAACTGGGGAGGAGCCAACATCCTCAGATGAAAACATGCCGTCTGTGGAGTTTTCGGATCTTGAGGTTCACAGGGAAAATTTTGCCACAGAACAGTTAAAAGACCCCACCCTAATAAAGGCACAGGAAAATGTGGTGAAAATAGATGGCGAGTTAGTGAACCCAGATAAGACTTGCCCTTATCCTTACTTCACTATGGAAAGGGACCTGCTATATCGAGTGGCTCAAAGGGCAGAAGAAACCATTGAGCAACTTGTAGTGCCCAAACCTTACAGGAAGTTGGTGTTAGAATTGGCTCATGGACACATTCTGGGAGGTCATCTGGGGACAGAGAAAACCAGAGAGAGGGTATTGCAGAGATTCTATTGGCCTGGGGTCATGAAGGAAATAGAAAATTATTGTTCCTCCTGCCCTGTGTGTCAGAAGTCGGCACCTATGCCACATTTCCGTAACCCACTGGTACCTCTTCCTATCATTGAGGTCCCCTTTGAGAGGATCGCAATGGATTTGGTAGGTCCGATAATGAAGTCTGCTAGGGGGCATCAGTACATTTTGGTTATATTGGACTATGCCACCCGTTATCCGGAAGCAATTCCTCTCCGAAATACCTCGGCCAAAACCATAGCCAAAGAGCTATCCCTTGTTTTTAGCCGTGTGGGTATTTGTAAGGAACTGCTTACGGACCAAGGTACACCCTTTATGTCCCGGGTTATGAAAGAATTATGCAAGTTGTACAAAGTGAAGCAATTGCGTACATCTGTGTATCACCCCCAAACAGATGGGTTGGTTGAAAGATTCAACAAAACCCTAAAACAAATGTTAAAGAAGGTGGTGGATAGAGATGGAAAGAATTGGGATTGTCTAATACCCTATCTGATGTTTGCCATTAGGGAGGTACCCCAATCCTCTACGGGTTTCTCACCCTTCGAGTTGCTCTATGGGAGACACCCAAGAGGGCTGCTGGATATCGCCAAGGAAACTTGGGAAAATTAGAGTTCTCCTCACAGGAGTGTGATTGAGCATGTCGCCCTGATGCAAGATAGAATTGCACAGGTAATGCCAATTGTAAAGGAACATTTAACCCAAGCGCAGTTAGCACAGCAGAGAGTGTACAACCGTGGGGCCAAGACACGTACTTTTTCCCCGGGGGATAGGGTCTTGGTGCTAGTCCCTACGGTTGAAAGCAAATTTCTGGCCAAATGGCAAGGTCCATATGAAGTAATTGAAAAAATTAGTGAGGTGAACTACAGGGTTAGACAGCCAGGAAGGCGAAAGCCGGAGCAGATCTATCACGTCAATCTGCTGAAAGCCTGGAGGGATAGGGAATCCCTAGTCGCAGAGACTTTGTCACAAGTACAGCCTGATTGCTTAGTTCCTGAGGTTGGAATAGCAGACACCTTATCGAAACCCCAACAACAGGAGGTTAAAGAGTTTGTACTTCGTAACAAAGAGATTTTCTCTGAGCTTCCGGGACAAACATCTGGCGTAGAGCATGACATTATCACCCCGCCAGGAGAAAGGGTAAAACTAAAACCTTATAGAATACCAGAGGCCCGACGGGAGGCAATACGTGGGGAGGTTCAAAGGATGCTGGAATTGGGTGTGATAGAGGAGTCCCAGAGTGACTGGTCCAGTCCTATTGTACTAGTGCCCAAACCTGATGGGAGCTGGCGGTTTTGTAACGATTTTAGACAATTAAATAAAGTTACAAAATTTGACACCTACCCCATGCCACGTATAGATGAGTTGGTTGACCGGCTGGGAACAGCCCGATATATGACAACTCTTGATCTCACCAAAGGGTATTGGCAAATTCCCCTGGCCGAGTCGGCCAAGGAGAAAACTGCGTTTGTAACCCCAGATGGGGCATTCCAATATAAGAGAATGCCGTTTGGGTTACAGAATGCACCGGCAACATTCCAGCGGAAAATGGATAAGATTCTGAGGCCCCATCATAAATATGCTGCAGCTTACCTGGATGATGTGATTATCCATAGCACAGACTGGGTCTCACATTTGCCAAAAGTACAAGCAGTCCTAGACTCTATCCGGGAAGCTGGGTTTACGGCCAATCCAAAGAAGTGTACCATTGGACAGGAGGAGGCCAAATATCTTGGGTACACTATTGGGAGGGGGGTGATAAAACCCCAAGTCAATAAAGTCGAGGCCATACAGAGTTGGCCACGTCCCAACAGCAAGAAACAGGTACGAGCCTTTCTGGGAATCGCTGGCTATTATCGACGATTCATTCCCCATTTTGCTTCTCAGGCTGTGCCCCTCACCAACCTGACAAAAGGGAAAGAGTCGGTTATGGTTAAATGGTCCCCAGAGGCTGAGGAAGCATTTCAGTCCTTAAAAACAGCCTTATGTAGCCAGCCAGTGTTGTACTCACCAGACTTCTCTAAGGACTTTGTTGTACAAACTGATGCATCAGACGTTGGGTTAGGAGCAGTGTTATCCCAGGTCTGGAACGGGGAAGAGCACCCAGTCATTTACCTCAGCAGGAAGTTGAAGTCCCATGAGGTAAATTACTCCACGATTGAGAAGGAATGTTTAGCAGTGAAGTGGGCTCTAGATTCCCTTCGGTACTATCTGCTAGGTAGGTACTTTGACCTGGTGACTGATCACGCTCCTTTAAAGTGGATGGCTCAAAACAAGGAGACCAATAGAAGGGTAAATAGGTGGTTCCTGGCCCTACAGGAATTTAACTTTACAGTTAAGCATCGCCCTGGTGTTAAAATGGGGAATGTGGATGCTTTGTCTCGGATACATGCGTGTCTGGCTGCTTGTGTTACAACCCCAAGGTTGAAACAAGAGGGGGGGGATATGTGGCAGCACGCAGGTAAAATCACCTGGTTGTATTCAGGATGGGAAATATGTGTGTCCTAGATTCAGGCTTTATGCAGACTTTTACAATTAGAGGGGAAGAGTTAATGAGCCCAGCTGAAGTAAGTGGGCTCATTAAGACCTCTACAAAAAACCCCAGCATGCATAGGGAGATGCTCCATCCTGGAACCAGTTTTGTGTGTATAGACTGGGGAGTTTGAGATCTGTTCTGTGCGGTGAGTTAACGCCTGTGTGGCAAACCCCTACAATAGAGACAGGGACTGGGGCAGCACAAGGCTGTACCCAGTTGTTAGACAGGGAGTCTACGTGTGTAGTTAGAGGTCAAGCTGACCAGGATTTATTTTCTTGTTTTATTTTGTTTGGCTGTTATATGTATCACTGCATGGAGCATAAATAAACCGGATCTTTTGTTTTTTGAACCTACACCGCTGTCTGCTGTGCCTGACTTTGTGTTGTGAACCCATCCAGGGGGTCACACACACCCGCTGCCGAGCTAACCCCTCACACCACTTAAACACTAAACCTTTTTCTGTCATTTGTTAGTTTCAAGTGAACCACTTCCTGACCGGCGCACGGCGATGTACGCCGGCAGAATGGCAAGGACAGGTATATGGGCGTACAGGTAGGTCCCTTTTAGAATTGCGCCGTGCCAGCGGCACGCACGTGCGGCGGTCGGGACCCCCGTGAGTTCGGTCGCGGGTCCTGCGGACTCAATCGCCGCGGGGATACCCGCGATCGTCTCACAAGGAGGCTGAACGGGGAGATTCGGAAGTAATAGCAATAGGGAAAAATAAGATTGCGCTATGGACAAATTTACCTGTTCACCAGACAGGTTAAAAAATAACTAAAATGAAGTGAACTATAAGGGGTTAAAGCTGCCTGTGCTTGAAACCTATCCCTATAAATGGGAATAGGCTAGAAATCTGAAAAGTAAATTGAGCTTTGGCGCTAAAACCTTTTTGTGTACTATAAATATAAATGCTGATACTCTGAAGAGTTAAACGAGACCTAATGTGGAAATCTCCCAAACTCCACTATATGCGTGATATTTAACGAATTACGTGAAACAAAAAATAAATATATAAATGAAATGTGTGTCTATTATCTTACAACACAAACATGCACATGTGTAGTGAAAAATATGGTTAATCTGTCACAATTAAAAATGTTAGGTGCTTTAGTGGAAAATCATATGCGAGCCAAAAATTATGCTCAAAATCCTCAAAAGTGACAATCAGAAAAGCATTGTGAAAATACCAAGTAAAAACAACAAAAAATCATATAATGTCCAACTAAAAATATTTTTTCAAAATCGCATCATCTAGTTGCTGGAAAAACGCATGGAACTTTTATCAGATGAGGAAGGTGAAGCAAGGTGACTGGTGTAAAAGGGTTGAATGCATTCCTCTCCGGTGCGCCACTCTGTGTTAGAAAAGAGATATATATATGCGCTCACCAGACACCAAACCCTCAATGGGTTAACCGAACAGTCACAGTATGAGCCACTGTGCAGCTTTCTTAGGGCTCTGCCTCCGCTGTGCTGTGGGGATATTTTGCACTCTTCCTTCCGTAAATAGTCCGTTTAGCGTTTATACATAAAGGGAAACAGAAGTACAGCCATAGTGCAATACTGTTGTATGAACGTTCTTGTTTATTTAAAATCAGGTTACTCACAAAGTCCGAAAAGACAAATCGCTATGAAATTGATTGCGCCGGCGTTGCTGCTTGAATAACAGTGTAAGGTGCACGTCCTAGGCCACGCCCTACGCGTTTCGTCAGAGCGACGTCATCTGGAGCGGCCATGTTGGTGCACCCTCACGTTTATGTAGGGTGCAGTGCTCTTCTGCGCTTGCGCGATGTATTAGCGCCATTTTTATTGTGGGAATGCCCTATCCGAGCCGCTGTGTGTCTATGCTGTGTGCTCTCTTGTGACAGCACCAACGTGGGAAGACTCTTTACTTATTGCAGACACGGGATATACTGTGTTCTGCCGTATATCGGTCACAATAAAACCTTTTCCTTTTTATTTGTAATTGCGGACTCCGGGCATGGTAAATTATTAAGCTATAAGGCACCACAACCTACATAATATATTCCGGTATACTTATAAGAAGAATGGCAACAACTATACATAAGTACAATTAATATATTCCGGTATACTTATAAGAAAAATGTCAACAACTATACATAAATACAATTAATAAAATATATGTAGAAAATATATAAAATGTACAAAAGGAGAAAAAGAATTTTTTAAAAATGTGTAAAAGCTATATATATTTAATAGTAATTCCCTAACCAACTACATACTGCATATATTTCCTGCAGGACTCTCCAAGCACAGGATTTTTATCTATGTTTATTTTCAATGCAGATTATAATTATAATTGTTAAAAACAAATTACATCAGACTGTATGTCCACTTCCCTAGTGAATGGATATATTCCCGGAGAGAAAACAAGGAGAATAAAATAAATTAAAATGAAAGGCGAGGAACGAAAGGGAAAAAACTGAAGGTGTGAGTATGCATATATATGCTTCTATGCTCACACAAATCAAGGGGACAATTACCAATAAGGTAAAATAAGTATGTTGTGGGGAGGTATCAATATCTATTCATTTATGGAACGTTATTTTAAAACATTTTTAAAGCAGTTTTTTAGTAGAACAAACCAGATAGAAATATGCGGTAAAAGGAAACTAGCAATGAGGATGGATGGGGAACCCAGTATATACATATGTATACTGTTTTCATTTTGAGACCTTATGTATGACCTCACATGTTGTATACGTGTCCTCCTGTGGGGGACAGACCTTTTTTGGTGGATCTTTTTACTGTGATACCACAACTTATTGGGGGGGGGGGGGGGGGGGGGGGAAGGGAGAAACCTCCTTAGTTTGTGGATCGAATGTTGTGCTATGATTTATCGGTCTATTTGGTCTATATTGGTCCTACCTTAAGCAGGTGATATATATTTTAGAGTTTAGACTGGGGGAGTTTTAAAAGTTAGTTAAAAAGCAATTCAAATCCAACTCCACGTTCATTCCCTGGGGTTGGAGGGTATCTAAATTATATATCCATTTGGTTTCATTTCTGGATATTTTGATGGTTTTGTCCTCACCTCTCCAGTGGGCCCTTATCTTGTCAATACCGTAAAATATCATCTGTCCTGGGTCACGATTGTGGTAATCCCTAAAATGTCTGGAGACACTGTGGTTGGGGTACCCTTTTTTGATATTCCTAATATGTTCTCCAATTCTAGTTTGGAGTTCTCTCGTGGTTCGTCCCACATACTGTCTGGAACAGGGACACTCTATAATGTAGGTGACATAAGTGCTTTTGCATGTAATGAGCTCATTTATTCTATATTCTTTTTTGTTTGAAGTTGACTGAAAAGTAGTTCTTTTCTTTTCAGTTTTTTTGCTGTTTCTACAAGGGAGGCATTTGCCACACCTGAAAAAACCTTTTAGATTACCTACTACTTTAATTTGTTTCGGGGGATCAATAGTATTTTTAACAAGTTTGTTTCTCAATGTAGGTGCCCTTCTGTAAATAAACCACGTTTTTTTTGGTAGAATATCTTTGAGTGTGTGATCTGCTTTCAGGATAGGCCAGTGTTTCTTGATGATGGATTCCACATCTTTATGTTGTCTATTGTATCCCGTGAGGAAAGCAATTGGTAAGTTGTTAATCTTATCTCGTTTTTTGTCTTCCAATAATTCGTTCCGTTCCATTTGTTTTATTTCGTTTTTGAGTTTGCGCAGACCCTTTTCATCATACCCCTTATTTCTGAATCTTTCTATCATTATTTCCGCTTGTTGTTCATAATCAATGCTTCTGCTGCAGTTTCTGTAAAGTCGCATCAGTTGGCCCTTTGGTATGTTCCCCAACCATTTAGCATGATGGCAGCTATTTGTGGGGATGTAGCCGTTGCGGTCGGTGGGTTTGAAAAAAAGTGCGTGTGCCCAGTCTGTTTCCTTCTTTATATATTTGTAGGTCTAAGTAATCCACACGAAATAAAACAAATGGAACGGAACGAATTATTGGAAGACAAAAAACTAGATAAGATTAACAACTTACCAATTGCTTTCCTCACGGGATACAATAGACAACATAAAGATGTGGAATCCATCATCAAGAAACACTGGCCTATCCTGAAAGCAGATCACACACTCAAAGATATTCTACCAAAAAAAACGTGGTTTATTTACAGAAGGGCACCTACATTGAGAAACAAACTTGTTAAAAATACTATTGATCCCCCGAAACAAATTAAAGTAGTAGGTAATCTAAAAGGTTTTTTCAGGTGTGGCAAATGCCTCCCTTGTAGAAACAGCAAAAAAACTGAAAAGAAAAGAACTACTTTTCAGTCAACTTCAAACAAAAAAGAATATAGAATAAATGAGCTCATTACATGCAAAAGCACTTATGTCACCTACATTATAGAGTGTCCCTGTTCCAGACAGTATGTGGGACGAACCACGAGAGAACTCCAAACTAGAATTGGAGAACATATTAGGAATATCAAAAAAGGGTACCCCAACCACAGTGTCTCCAGACATTTTAGGGATTACCACAATCGTGACCCAGGACAGATGATATTTTACGGTATTGACAAGATAAGGGCCCACTGGAGAGGTGAGGACAAAACCATCAAAATATCCAGAAATGAAACCAAATGGATATATAATTTAGATACCCTCCAACCCCAGGGAATGAACGTGGAGTTGGATTTGAATTGCTTTTTAACTAACTTTTAAAACTCCCCCAGTCTAAACTCTAAAATATATATCACCTGCTTAAGGTAGGACCAATATAGACCAAATAGACCGATAAATCATAGCACAACATTCGATCCACAAACTAAGGAGGTTTCTCCCTTCCCCCCCCCCCCCCCCAATAAGTTGTGGTATCACAGTAAAAAGATCCACCAAAAAAGGTCTGTCCCCCACAGGAGGACACGTATACAACATGTGAGGTCATACATAAGGTCTCAAAATGAAAACAGTATACATATGTATATACTGGGTTCCCCATCCATCCTCATTGCTAGTTTCCTTTTACCGCATATTTCTATCTGGTTTGTTCTACTAAAAAACTGCTTTAAAAATGTTTTAAAATAACGTTCCATAAATGAATAGATATTGATACCTCCCCACAACATACTTATTTTACCTTATTGGTAATTGTCCCCTTGATTTGTGTGAGCATAGAAGCATATATATGCATACTCACACCTTCAGTTTTTTCCCTTTCGTTCCTCGCCTTTCATTTTAATTTATTTTATTCTCCTTGTTTTCTCTCCGGGAATATATCCATTCACTAGGGAAGTGGACATACAGTCTGATGTAATTTGTTTTTAACAATTATAATTATAATCTGCATTGAAAATAAACATAGATAAAAATCCTGTGCTTGGAGAGTCCTGCAGGAAATATATGCAGTATGTAGTTGGTTAGGGAATTACTATTAAATATATATAGCTTTTACACATTTTTAAAAATTCTTTTTCTCCTTTTGTACATTTTATATATTTTCTACATATATTTTATTAATTGTATTTATGTATAGTTGTTGACATTTTTCTTATAAGTATACCGGAATATATTAATTGTACTTATGTATAGTTGTTGCCATTCTTCTTATAAGTATACCGGAATATATTATGTAGGTTGTGGTGCCTTATAGCTTAATAATTTACCATGCCCGGAGTCCGCAATTACAAATAAAAAGGAAAAGGTTTTATTGTGACCGATATACGGCAGAACACAGTATATCCCGTGTCTGCAATAAGTAAAGAGTCTTCCCACGTTGGTGCTGTCACAAGAGAGCACACAGCATAGACACACAGCGGCTCGGATAGGGCATTCCCACAATAAAAATGGCGCTAATACATCGCGCAAGCGCAGAAGAGCACTGCACCCTACATAAACGTGAGGGTGCACCAACATGGCCGCTCCAGATGACGTCGCTCTGACGAAACGCGTAGGGCGTGGCCTAGGACGTGCACCTTACACTGTTATTCAAGCAGCAACGCCGGCGCAATCAATTTCATAGCGATTTGTCTTTTCGGACTTTGTGAGTAACCTGATTTTAAATAAACAAGAACGTTCATACAACAGTATTGCACTATGGCTGTACTTCTGTTTCCCTTTATGTATAAACGCTAAACGGACTATTTACGGAAGGAAGAGTGCAAAATATCCCCACAGCACAGCGGAGGCAGAGCCCTAAGAAAGCTGCACAGTGGCTCATACTGTGACTGTTCGGTTAACCCATTGAGGGTTTGGTGTCTGGTGAGCGCATATATATATCTCTTTTCTAACACAGAGTGGCGCACCGGAGAGGAATGCATTCAACCCTTTTACACCAGTCACCTTGCTTCACCTTCCTCATCTGATAAAAGTTCCATGCGTTTTTCCAGCAACTAGATGATGCGATTTTGAAAAAATATTTTTAGTTGGACATTATATGATTTTTTGTTGTTTTTACTTGGTATTTTCACAATGCTTTTCTGATTGTCACTTTTGAGGATTTTGAGCATAATTTTTGGCTCGCATATGATTTTCCACTAAAGCACCTAACATTTTTAATTGTGACAGATTAACCATATTTTTCACTACACATGTGCATGTTTGTGTTGTAAGATAATAGACACACATTTCATTTATATATTTATTTTTTGTTTCACGTAATTCGTTAAATATCACGCATATAGTGGAGTTTGGGAGATTTCCACATTAGGTCTCGTTTAACTCTTCAGAGTATCAGCATTTATATTTATAGTACACAAAAAGGTTTTAGCGCCAAAGCTCAATTTACTTTTCAGATTCGGAAGTAAACAGCATCTCCCCGTTCTGCCTAGCAACAAGTGACATTGATCTCTGCTCCCTGTGATTTTAGCAAAGATCAGTGTTCACTAACACACAGCCACACCCCCCACAGTTAGTAACACGCCCCTACGGCACACTTAACCCCTACACTGCCACCCCCTGGTTAACCTCTTCACTGCCAGTGTCATTTACACAGGAATCGGTGCATTTGTATAGCACTGATTGCTGTATAAATGAAAATGGTCCCCAGAATGTCCGATGTGTCCGCTATAATGTCACAGTCAAAATAAAAATTGCTGATTGCCGCCATTACTAGTAAAAAATTAAATTTATAAAAATGGCATAAAATGATCCCCTATTTTGTAAACGTTATAACTTTTGCGCAAACTAATCAATAATCGCTTATTGTGATTTTTTTTTTACCAAAAATATGTAGAAGAATACGTATCGGCCTAAACTGAGGAAGAAAAAATGTTTATATATATTTTTGGGGGAAATTTATTATAAAGTATTTATTATAAGTACAAAATTATTTTTTTTCAAAATTGTCGGTCTTTTTGTGTTTATAGTGGAAAAAATTAAAGCCACAGGCATGATAAAATACCACCAAAAGAAAGTTCTATTTGTGGGAAAAAAAGGACATCAATTTTGTTTGGGAGCCACGTCGCACGACCACGCAATTGTCAGTTAACCGCTTCCCGACCAGCGCACGCCGTTGTACGTCGGCAGAATGGCACGGGCAGGCATATTGGCGTACAGGTACGTCCAATCTTCAATGCCACCCTGCCATCGCGAGCGCGCCGGCAGTGGCGCACTCGCGTGCCGGTCGGGACCCCCGTGGGTCCGGTTGCGGGTCCCGCGGACTCGATCGCCGCAGGCATACCCACGATCGTCTCACGGGATGGCTGAATGGAGAAATGCCGTTGTAAACAGCATTTCTCCATTCTGCCTAGCAACTAGTGACACTGATCTCTGCTCCATGTGATTGGAGCAGAGATCAGTGTTCACTAAATGAAAGCCCAGCCCCCCCACAGTTAGTAACACACCCATAGGAACACTTAACCCCTACACTGCCACCTACTGGTTAACCCCTTCACTGCCAGTGTCATTTACACAGGAATCACTGCATTTATATAGCAGTGATCGCTGTATAAATGAAAATGGTCCCAAAAATGTCCAATGTGTCCGCCATAATGTCGCAGTCACAATAAAAATCGCTGATCGGCGCCATTACTAGTAAAAAATAATAATAAAAAATTATTAATAAAAATGCCCTAAAACTATCCCTATTTTTTAAACGCTATAACTTTTGCACAAACCAATCAATAATTGCTTATTGCGATTTTTTTTTTTTTTACCAAAAATATGTAGAAGAATACGTATCAGCCTAAACTGAGGGAAAAAAAAGTTTTTTTATATATTTTTGGGGGATATTTATTATAACAAAAAGTAAAAAATGCGTAAATCAATTGTCGCTCTATTTTTGTTTATAGCGCAAAAAACAAAAACCGCAGGGTTGATCAAATACCACCAAAAGAAAGCTCTATTTGTGGGAAATAAAAGAACGTCAATTTTGTTTGGGAGCCACGTTGCACAACCGCACAATTTTTTATTTTATTTTTATAGTAGACACCCTAGATAAAATGGTGGTTGTTGCAATATTTTATGTCACACTTTATTTGCGCAGCGGTCTTTCAAATGCAATTTTTTTTTGAAAAAATTACTTTAACGAATAAAATAAATACTAACCAGTAAAGTTAGCCTATTTTTTTTGTATAATGTGAAAGATTGGAAGATGGGAAGGATGCTGATATTAAAATAAGCCGCTTTCACAGTTAGCTGGTAAGGTTGAGGCTGCAATCATACCTGAGTGTTTTTACCACGATTTTGCCTTGTTTTTGTTGCAGTTTTGTACAGGTCATCAATGTAAAAAGTAGAAAAACACCTGTAATCTGCCCCAAAGAAGCTCATGTTCTTTTTTGAACTTAGGGCATTTTTCAGGTGTTTTGCTTCAGGTGACAAAACGCTCAGATGTGAACAGGTGCCACTGAAATTAATGGGATTTTGCTTGTTGGGAATTTTTCAGGCTTTTTTGGGCACTTTATAAGCATTATATGAGCTGAAAACGCTTAGGTGTGAATGCAGCCTGAATAAAGACACCAGATCATCTGAGTTTGTGTGTGTCTTCTATATCCCTGTACATTGCGTTCACTAAGTTTTTTGAACGTATCTACGTCTCTACACTATGCTTACACCACCAACTGTGGAAGGGAGTACTGCATCCTTACCATTCTATCAGTACAGATCCTCTTACGCAGTTTCATATTAAACTGCTTCTCATCCAGCTTCATCATGTGACCGCATGCCTTTTTTTAAAGACCTGAGATTAAATATTTTTCTCCCAATGCTAGTCACCATTCAAATATTTGTATACTGCATTAAAGCGATTGTAAACCCACAAAAAAAAACCCTGCAAGACAAAGGCATAATGAGCTAGTATGCAAGTAAGTCTATGGGTGACATCACTTCCCAGGCATTTTCCAGCCTTTGTCAGTTGTCTCTTCTACACAGCATCCGCCATTGGAGACTAGACCAGATCAGCTGCAAAAAAGGTATGTATAGCGATTTTTGCTTTACAGGGTTAGATAGATTAGTTTTAGAATGTGGCTACCAGTAGATTTAGAGTTCGTTTTGGGCTGAGCTTCTTCTTTAAGGCTTTAGAACCACATAAATAATGTATCTGTACCTGCACTGATTAATGAGAACTGTGCTGTTTTTTTACCCTGGCATTGCATCATTGTGAATGGCACATTGATCAGCCAAGGAATCCACTACTGGTTTTTGTGAGAGCTTTTTTTTTTTTATTCCTGGGTCAGACCTACTCCTTTATATCATACTAAGATTAAGCTTTGGGGACCCCTTAAATAGTAAGTTTTATTTTCACAGAAATTATATGGACCGCATACTAGCACAAACAGACTTACCTTTAAAACTAAGCCGTCCAGCAACACACTATCGGCGCTTCCTTTGGGGTTCAGGCTCTCCAGCCATATGAATGGCCAGGCCACGATGGTGTCACTCACATTTGCGTGTGCGCTGATGACATCACTGGCTGCTGAAAATGTGAATATCTCCTAAACAGTACACATTTAGGAGACATTAACTATACCTACAGGTGAGACTTATAGGCTTTCCTGTAGGTCAAGGTCATAAAGTGGAGTTTACTGCCAGGGAAAAAAATAACACAATTGAATAAAATAATATAAAATTACAATTGTATTGCAAGTAGCTAAAATATACTGCGGGCTAGTTAGGCGGTTGTCAACGAGGACACTAATCTCAACATAGAATAGAATTTTAGACTAGAATATAAATGTCATATGCTACTACATTTTTTCTGAAATTACACTGGGTCTGTTTAGACACTAATAATGTTTATTGAAAGATAGTTTCATAGTAGGTAAGGTTGAATAAAGACAATAGTCCATCCAGTTCAACCTGTGTAGGTGCACTTGTGTCAGTGTCTATAATTATTTCCCATATCCCTGTATGTTGTTTCCTTTAAGATGAACATCCAAGAGTCTCTTAAAAATATCAATACTCCCTGCAGCCACCACAAATTGTGAAAGAGTGTTCCACATCCTTATCGCCCTGACTGTGAAAACCCCCTGCGCAGTTTAAGGTTAAACAGCTTCTCCTCCAATCTCATTGGTGGCCCCATGTCCTATTACACTCCTTGAGACTGAATCGTTTTTTCCTATGCTGGGATCGCCATTGAGGTATTTGTAAATCGCTATCATATCTCCTCTCAAGCGTCTCTTCTCCAGCGAGAATAAATTTAGTGTTTGCAGTCAATCCTCGTAATTGAGGTCCTCCAGTCCCCTTTATTAGTTTTGTTGCACTTCTTTGGACTCTCTACAGTTCTAGCACATCCCTTCTGAGGACAGGTGACCAGAACTGGACCGAATACTCCGATGAATTCAGAGCTGTAGATAAGAATAATAAGTTAGTCCATAGTTTGTAGATATCTCCTTAGCGCACACCTGTGATTGTAATAAAACAATAAATCTGACACAATCTCTAAATCGGTTGCCTACAATCCTAGAGGAACCCTAAAAAAAAAAAATAGAAAAAACAATATACAGTGGGCAAAATAATTATTTGATCCCCTGCAGATTTTGGAAGTTTGCCCACTATTACAAAGAAACAAAGGGTCTATATATTGTATCATAGGTGTATTTTAAATGCTAGAGACAGAATATCAACCAAAAATGCAGAAAAAAATCACATGATACAAATGTTATAAATGGAGTTGAAGCTCAGTGAGTAAAATAAGTATTTGATACCCAAGCAAAACATGACTTGGTACTTGAACTGGAGAAACCCTTGCTGGCTAGCACAGAGCTAAGACATTTCTTGTAGTTGGTTACCGGGTATGCACACATCTCAGGAGGGATAGTGGTCCTCTTTTCTAAATACTTGAAGTTTCAGCTCCCTCCAATTTTCTGTAGGATTTCTGACTAGGCCACTCCATGACCATACTGTGCTTTTTCTTGAGCCACTCCTTTGTTGCCTTGGTGGTATGTTTTGAGTCATTGTCACGCTGGAAGACCAAGCTATGCCCCATCAGTATTCTGGCTGAGGGAAGTTTCCCATCCAAGATTTTACAATACATGTCCCTGTCCATTGGCCCCTCAATGTGGCAAAGTCAGCCTGAACTTTTAGCAGAGAAGCTGCCCCAAAACATGATGTTTTCACCTCCATGCTTGACTGTAGGGATAGTGTTCTTGGGGTCAGAGTCAGCATTTTTCTTCCTCCAAATGCGGCGAGTCACATTAATGCCAAAGAGCTCAATTTTGGTCTCATCTGAGCACAGCACTTTCTCCCAATCCTTCTCTAAATCATTTAGATGTTCATTGGCAGCTTCAGATGGGCCTGTACATGTACCTTCTTGAGGAGGAGAACCTTATGGGGCGCCAAAGGATTTCAATCCATGGTGGCGTATTGTGTTACCAATGGTTTGTTTGGTGACTGTGGTCCCAACTGCCTTGAGATCATTCACAAACTAATCCCGTGTACTTTAGGGCTGATCCCTCACTTTTTTCTTGTATTTCTTTTGTATTTCTTCCATTTGCCAATAATCGCTCCAATAGTTGTCTCCTTCTCACCAAGCTTCTTGCTGATGGTCTTGTAACCTATTCCAGCCTTGTGCAGGTCTAAAATATTTTCCTTGAAATCCTTTGACAGCTCTTTGGTCATGCCCACGATGGTAAGGTTTGAATGGAAGAATAAGATTCTGTGGACAGGTGTCTTTTATTCATATAACGAGTTGTTGTTAGGAGCACCTTCATAAATTGACAGGACTAATCTGTGGGAAACAACATTCTTGCTGGTTGGTAGGGGATCAAATACATATTTTACTCACTGAACTGCAACTTAAGTTTTAACATTTGTATCATGCGTTTTGTCTTGATTTTTGGTTAATATTCTGTCTCTATCATTTAAAATACATCTATGATAAAAATTATAGACCCTTAATTTCTTTGTAAGTGGGCAAACTTACAAAATCTTCAGGGGATCAAATAATTATATTCCCCACAGTATGCAGTGTATTTGATGTTTGAAAACAACATAGCATTAGCTAGCATGGACTTCCAACAGGCTGAGTCTATTGCCTAGAGGAAAACCGTAGCAGAAGAATAATAGCACATTGGACATGGGTCACGTAGACAGGCTGTACTATGTGAAGACTCCAGCAGATGTTATCATGTTAGTTTTCAGAGCCAGAGTGAGAGGAATTAATCACAACCTCTTTCTGGACACACATTTCACCAAGAATCAATCATTCCCATTCTGTTATTTAGCCATCACTGTAACATTTGTTAGGAGAATAATCATCTGATTATAGAACAGAGAAATATTGTCTCCTCTTTCCTAAACAACCCACAGTCATGCAAACTGCAGTAAATTGTACAGATGTCTGCATTCTCTCAGCCGTCACAAACTCAAGAAAAGGAAATAACAAAACTGCATTCTCTGGAGAAAGAAAAATCGCAACAATAAAATGATAGAGCAGCTCCATATTGTAGAGGTCTTTAGATTATATGCATTATCCTGTCCCCTGTTCCTTACATAGACAGACCTGCAGATGTATTGTGTGAGAACTGACATGCTTCTGCTCCCAGGTGCTGCTTTGTAGTTGCTCAGGTAATGACCAAGAACCAGTTCAATTGGAACAGAAGTGTTCCAACTTCTAAACTACTCACCTGAAGATCTATGAACCAGGGGCGTGGAGGATCTACATAATCACACTAACCATGCCATGGTCCAAATAATCTGGAGTACCTGTATTTTAGGGGCATAACAATTGTATTTATAAATATATTTCAACATACTAGAGTTGATAATAAACCTTTGTGTCATCATCATAAAAACAGATCCTCATTGTAAGGGTGGACAGACTTTTTGAAAGTGGTGGGTTTCAAGCAGCTTCCCTGCTACTTTAATTCCTGCGTTTTATTCTCATCTTCTGACTAGCCCCTGTTTAGACCTTAAAGTAATACATAAAGGCAAAACTTTCTATTTCATTTTGGATGGAATGGAGAGGCATTAGAACACTTGTCAGTTTTTTTTTTTTTGTTTTTTTTTCATAAAAATGTTAGTGTAAGCATGTTTAGGGCAAAATATAAGAGAAAAGCACTCACAATATTCTGATGCACAATATCCACAAGACTTGTTGCAGCACTAATTCCCAGTCAAATACAGACATGTGCTTAACCCAAATTTATATAAATCCAAATAAAAGCTCAAGTTCGTACAACTATGAGAAAAAAAATCAAACACCATTTGTGTGCAGGTGTAATCAAAAAAATTATTCTAAAGTGTGAATTCTTCCAAGTGATGTTCACACCACCTCTGTGATAAAAAAAAAGTGAACGCTTACCAGATGGTAATGACCCCCACTTTGTGAGTGGTCATGAACCGCGTAAAAGTTATGTCATCATAGAGGACCCACTAGGAGAAATACAGGACTCCACCAGTATCCACAAGCAGCATAAAAGGTATGTGACCACAAGGGATCTACAGTAGACATAGTGCTCCACCGACATCCACATAGAATGATCTCATAAGCAGTTTATGGAAAGAGTACAACAGGGACACTTCCAATAGTGTAATTCAGATAGGGACCGTTTATTTAAAAAAGGGTTAAAAATACAAACATAAGCCTGATTTGGGTCTTCCAATCTGGAGGTGCGGGTTGGGGACTGGAGTCGCTGCTTAGAGCTAAAGATCTACCTAAAGCCCTGTCTGTTATTTATAAGTAATTATTCACAGATACTACCACGGTTTTGGCCTCCTTTCGTGCGGCATGATTGTGGGATTGCTCGCAGCTGGGCAATGATGATTGGGATGGTATAGGGACCACCTTGTTTGCTAGATTGGTGTCGGCGCCTGATCACTTGATACAGTTAAAGTTCCTCCATAGGATATAATACACTCCTGCTAAACTAGCAAGGATTTTCCCTGCTCATCCTTCGAACTGTTGGAGGTGCGATGCCCCATGGAGCAGTTTTTTTTACATTGCCCGCACATCCGGCAGTTCTGCGTGGAGGTGGTGGACTGTGTCGGGTTGATCACGACAATTGCTATAAGACCATCTATAGAGGTCTGTCTTTTAGGCCTGGTAGATACATTGGTACCCAAGCAGGTAACTTGCATTTTGCTCACCCAGCTCTTGTATTGTGCACACAAAATGATTATTTTGTCCTGATAGAAACCGATGGCCCCCACCATCATGGCCTGGAAGGCATTGATAAATAAGCCTTTGCTGTTGTATGAAGCCACATATCTAAACGGAAGGATACCTGATAAGTTTAAAAAGTTATCAGGTGGTTGGATGGAAAATAACTCCACAGGTTGTGATTAATTGCCCTCCTGCTTAGGGATTCCCCCCTTTTTTTTGTGGCAAGATGCTGGGTTTATGTGGGTCTTGATGGGTGCTTTGATATCTGTTATCACAAGGGGGATATAGTGTTGGCTGCTGTACTTATGTTGTATGTACTATTTTTATATATCTATCTTTTTTTTTTTTCGTTTTTCATTATTATTATTATGCTTTCTTCATTTCTTTATCAGGGGCTCAGACAGAGGATGTGCACCACGAGGAAGGTGGAACTTTTTGTCAATTCTTTATTAATATACCAAAGTTTAAAGTGCATACATGATAAATGGCAATTCAGAACCCTACAGATACTCCTTGGTTGAAACATCAGAATATCAGGAACAGCAGCATAATAACAGGCATGTTTTCAACATGGAGAAAGAATGGATTTGTGTCTGTTTGCCTGGCCCATTATAGCTGTATAAGCTATAAGGAGAAAAGTTAGCTACTGCATACAACAGATCTAGCATGTCCCTTAACACGAACAAAAATTAGAGGGAGTAAAACTGAAAAAAGGAAGAGTGGGGGAAAAAAAGGAAGCGAGGTGAACCCTTCCTGAAAGGGTAGATGATCAAGGAACGCTAGGATTGGCAATGAACAGGAAGGGAAGAAACCTGGTCCTCTCACCTCCCAGTGTCAGAGGGCATACCAGTCCCCAGGCAATACTAATGTTATGCCACAAGGCCTGATGGCTGAAACAAGTTGACTGTTTTACAACTATTCCACGTCATAAAGGATATTGCCATTTGACATTTACCCGAGTTCTAACTGTCCCTCCAATGGTTCACAGTACACAGAGACATCAACAGTCTATCAGTCTGAGCATCGGGTGGAGCTGTGGGTTGACGGAAGGTAGCAGCATCTCTACACCCCCTTGGCAGAGTTATCCTTGCTTTTCATGTGGGCACAAATTCGACCTGGTCTTAAAAGACCATGTCAGTGACATCTGCCATCAGTCGCATGGCAAGAATCTTGGTCAATAGCTTGAGGTCTATATTTAAAATGAGATGGGTCTATAATTCTGACACAATAACGGATCTTTCACTTCCTTCGTGGTCACTATGATGTGAGCTTTAGTTTGTCAGCCTCGAACAAGGACCTGGAGCCCACTATACTGTACATTTAAGTGTAAGGAGACCGAGAGTTAGGGAACATGCATTCGTGACTTAGCTACTGATACAGATCTGTGAAAGCGGAGACAGGAAAGCAGGGCATGTCTGCTTCTTTGAGGTATGTGTTGATAGCTAGCAGGGTATCGTGCTGCGTTGTCTGGGGAGACTTAATATAGTATAGGGATTCATAGAATCTTTGGAAGGCCGTGGCTATTTCACCTATAGGGTGAACTTTATAGCTGGTTGGAATCTAAGAACTCAGGGATGAATGAGCGGGTCTGTTTTTTCTTCAATGCCAGAGCAAGGATCTTCCCACACTTGTTGCCATGTTCATAAAATGTCTTTTTGCACCTGGCAATTACAGTTTTAACCTTGTCCCTAAAAGAGATTTTAGGGGGTCACGCAGTACTGTAAGTTCAGCTAATACCAAGCATGCCAGAGATCTTTGTAGACCACTTTGAGTGTCTTTTTTGCTTAGTCTTTTCTTTATTTATGCTTGGTTCTTAGTTTGATCAAAATGTAGGTTTTGTGCGTTTCCCATGCAAGCTTGGGATCACAATCTGGGCTGCCATTCTTGGAGAAGAGCAACAATCATTTTCTAGTGATTTCTGCATGTACTGTATGGACTGGTTTTGAAGAAGGGAGTAAATGAGCCCCCAAAGCCAAGGCCTGATCGACGAAGACACCAGATCTATTTCCAGAGAGATGAGAGCATGATCAGTGGTGAAAATCGTTCCTATAGAGGAGGATTGGGATTGGGAGATGGAGCTTTTTATTGTCTGTTTGTGCTCCCATTAGGGGGATTCGCCCTCTCTATTGACCTGTTTAAGGTTATCCATGAGAGTGAAAAAAAAATCCCAAATTTTGGGTTGTCCCCAGAATAGTAATAGAGGGAATTTCTTCCAATGGAGAGATTAGTTCTGGGGGCATCCAGGGATTACATCCCTGTTTTTGGCTATGGGACAAGAAGTAACGTAAAACTCTCCCCAATGAGAAATGGATGGCAAAAAAACTGGCAGGGGCTATAATCAGGGCCGTCTTTAGCGCAGGGCAAACAGGGCATCTGCCCTGGGCCCAATGTTTGTAGGGGGGCCCACACTGCTACCCGCGAATTGGGGCCCCAATGAAGGTTTTGCAGAGTGCGCAGAGGACACAGGATGGGAGGCTGTATTCCCATGCTAGCCAGCTGAGAGGGGGCGGGGCCGGGAGCTCCACTGACACTCTGACCCCGCCCCCGTGCAGCCTGTATGCTCGGAACAGAGCGGCTGTAGTGAGAGCCAGTGATCAGAGTGGGAGCGTCAGTGGAGCTCCCGGCCCCGCCCCCGGACCTCTGTATTCCCCAGCCAGTATAGAAGGGGCGGGGCCAGGAGCTCCACTGACACTCCCACTCCGTTCACTGGCTCTCACTACAGCCGCTCTGTTCTGAGCATACAGGCTGCATGGGGCGGGGTCAGAGCGTCAGTGGAGCTCCCGGCCCCGCCCCCTCTCAGAATACAGCCTCCCGTGTCCTCTCTGCACTCTGCAAAACCTTCATCGGGGGGCCCCGTTACCCGCACAAAGCATCAGTGGAGCTCCCGGCTGTTGTAGTGAGATCAGAGAATGGAAGCCCCGCCCACAACTCTAAATGTATGTAGTGCGTTTGGCTGCCTAGGTATGTCCTTGCACCCATAAAATGCCTGACTGCTTAAACCCTGAGCTGTGTTATTCAACTGTCATGGTGTACATTGCTGAAAGTTCTCTGACCATCACCTGTAGCATGTCCGCAGTCTCTGATTGTCTCCTGCAGTATGTCCGCAGTCTCTTATTGTCTCCTGCAATATGTCCGCAGTCTCTTATTGTCTCCTGCAGTATGTCCGCAGTCTTATTGTCTCCTGCAGTATGTCCACAGTCTCTTATTGTCTTCTACAGTATGTCCACAGTCTCTTATTGTCTCCTGCAGAATGTCCGCAGTCTCTTATTGTCTCCTGCAGTATGTCCGCAGTCTCTGATTGTCTTCAGCAGTATGTCCGTAGTCTCTGATTGTCTCCTGCAGTATGTCCACAGTCTCTGATTGTCTCCTGCAGTATGTCCACAGTCTCTGATTGTCTCCAGCAGTATGTCCGCAGTCACTTATTGTCTCCTGCAGTATGTCCGCAGTCTCTGATTGTCTCCTGCAGTATGTCCGCAGTCTCTGATTGTTTCCTGCAGTATGTCCGCAGTCTCTGATTGTCTCCTGCAGTATGTCTGCAGTCTCTGAACCTCTCCTGTAGTATGTGTATTAATGTGCCCCTTTACTTGCTCAATTATTTAGGATTGCTCCACTGCTCAGTGAGAGGTAATGATGTGCATTAACCTGTAGCAACCAATCAGCGAACAGTAGTGATCTGCTTTAATCTCTAGCAGCCAATCAGTAAGTGGTAATGATGTGCATTAACCTTTAGCAACCAATCGGCAAGCAGAAATTATGTGTTGTAACCTCTAGCAACCAGCCAGCGAGCAGTAAGGATAGGCTGTAACCTCTGGCAAACAATTGCAATCACTGCGTGATCTGCTGCAGTAAACTGATTTTGAGTCTACCTGCTATTTTTTCTATGTCTCAGAATGGAGGGGGGGCCCCTAGAAAATGTTTGACCAGGGCCCAATCAAAATTAAAGACGGCCCTGGCTATAATCCTCCCTTACTCTATCCAAACTTTAAAAAAAGTTCTTCCTTTTAGTTCTTTAATATGTAGACAACCTTGCTCTCAGATTAAAACACTTTCCTATCTCTGAGGTCATGGCAGCCTGTAATACATAGACTGTGGCATGAAAGTAAGGTTGCATAGACTTATGAGAAGGTCAGAGATGAGGCCACAAAATCTAAATATTTTTCATTGTACCATTATCATGGCATGATTTCTTCTCCATCTTTGCATGAATTAACGTAAATGTATTCACAATACAATAATCCCAGGCGAAAGGTTTTTTGAAAGGAATTGTTTGCTTTTCCGAAATGCAGTGGGAATTTGGATATGTGTGGATAGGTTCTGCTTACCACTTAATGAATTAAGATTTGGCAAAGCCAAAACAGTCTCACTGAATAATATATATGACATCCGATGACCCGAGCAACACAGATAACCCATCGGAGGAGCACTGTGTGGAAACTATTAAGAACATGTCCAGTTGGCTTTAGATATTCTTCAAGTTGAATTTGAGAGTGCTTAGTAATGAAGGAGATGAGCTTACTCGCTAAAAGAGAGGACTAATACGACAAGCATTTTTACTCATTTGGCAAAGGGTGCAGTAAAAAAGCTGTTACTGGAGCAGTATTTTGTTTCACAGGAGTCCTACGGAAAGGGAATATTTGCTCCCACAGGTTTTTTTCTTGGAGATATATCCTTTGATCCAATGCCGCATACACACGACCGTTTTTTTCATCAGAATAAACCGCTGAAACAGACTTGCCGATCAAACCAAAGTCTGATCGTTTAGAATGCAGTAACGTACAACGCGTATGACGGGAAAAGAAAAAGGAAGTTTAAAAGCCAGTAGCCAATAGCTGTCCTTGCATCGTTTTTGGTCTGTTGGACCAGCATACAGACGACTGGTTTTCCCGATAGGAATTTATTCAGTCGGAAAGATTTAAAACGTGTTCTATTTCTAGGTCCGTCAGAATTTTCAAAAAAAAAAAAGTCAGCTGAAGCCCACACACGATCGCAATATACGATCAGATGATTCCGTCAGACTTTTTCTGCCTGGAAAGTCCAACCGTGTGTACACGGCATTAGAGTATTTGCTACCTCAGAGGTTTCTTAATGTACTCTTTACTTTGCTGAATCAACAAATGTGAGTTCTAGTCTGTTGTCATTGTTCTACTGACTGTTCCTGCCTTGGTGGCTGTTTGGTCTGTGGACATCTGGCACAGTGAACCTTGCTGCATTTCTGTGAGCTGAAACCAAAATGTATATCCAGGTGGGCAGCTCCTATTGTCCGATCTTTTGCTATCCATTTGTGACCAATTTTAGTAAGGAGAAAACTTGTTTTACGTAGTTATGCCAATACAGAAAACTTTTCAAACCAGGAAAGCAATAAGCCACTTTGATGACTTCCCAAGTAAAATACTGTGATAAACATTTATAGACTTTCACCAAACAGGACCATCTAGTACAGAAGATTACCTGTATTATTTAAAGCCATCTGCTATAATCTAAAGATGTATGTTGTATATCTGACCTAAAGCTTTCCAGTAATGAATTCTAATACTTATTCTGTCACATTTGTTTAATTGTGACTGTAAAAACCCACAGAGTAAGTGTGCCACTTTACCATCATCAATAAATCTGTTATGTAATAAGTATTCTCATAAGAACCATTTTCTAAACCCCAAAATATTGCAGCTTTCCAATCCTTTGATGTGTTGGCTAAATCAGGTTTTCTTTTTTGGGGCTTTTTTTCCCTTTACTATAATGTGCTGATCCTGCCAGTAAAACACTTAAAGGAGACAAAAAAAACATACATAACTATCTATGTTGCTGCAGCATCAATCAAATGCTACAGCCCCCCCCCCCCCCCCCCCGCTAGCTCTAAGATGGAGGACCAAGCAATCCCTTGACCCCTGAGCACTCAGTTCTCTGTCTTGACTGAGCAGAGATCGACAAACCAGCACAGCACACTCCAAATCCCAGCTTTCAATGTCCAGTGTCAATAGCTTCAGTAAAGTTCAATCAGATCAGGACGGTAACCAGGTGCCATGCTATTGGATCCTGCAGGTTCCAAAGAAGATCTTGGATGATCCAATGCAGCTCAAGCAACAAGAAAACGGGAGTGTAGGATCCTCATTAGCATGACAGTAATAATTTATTCTAAGAAAAAAAAGCACACTTGTAGTTAAAATTCTTGCCATTGAGTATGAGAGGTAAGAGATGGAGACACCCCAAGGCTGTGTGTGTGTGTGAACCGACAGTTCTTGATCTTCTTACTGGCATCAAGGGGAATCGCTTTGATAGCTGTCAAAAAGCAGGGTCCAGCAGCATTACCCACTGAGGAGGGGGCGGTACAGGGGGTGGTAGCACATTTTAAAGGAAAATTCTTCTTTCTCATACCAACATTTATATAAAGCTGAAGTTTATACTGCCTAAATTTTGCCCTCCTTTGTTTCCCCTCCCCCCTCAATGTGCTAATGAAATGTTTAATAATATCTTTCCATTTTCATCACATACCTTTAATGTAAACCAAGTGTTGTCATCACTGGATCTGCGTCGTTCTCTCTCTGCAATGCTGGTAGATCATGGCTTGTGAAAGGGACCTGCAGAGTGCTGTACATAGCTTCCTGAAAACATTATTATTATATAGGATTTATATAGCACCGACAGTTTACAAAGCGCTTTTTCAATATAGTGGGGACAGTAGGATTACAATACAGTTCAATGCAGAGGGAATAGGAGGGCCCTACTCGTGAATCTTACAATCTAGAGGGAGAGGGAGGTGGTACAAAAGGTAATGGCTGCAGTGGATGATCTGATGAAGGTTACCTGGGTACAGTTCTTGGGTAGAAGTGGCGTAGGTTTCCCTGAATAAGTGAGTTTTCAAGGATCGCCTAAAGGCAGACAGGGTAGGAGCTGAGCCGACATACTGGGGCAGGGAGTTCCAGAGGATGGGAGAGTCTTTGGAGAGGTCCTGGAGGCGAGCATGGGAGGTGGTAACAAGGGAGATAAAGAGCAGGAGGTCTTGGGAGGAGCGGAGAACATCACAGCACCTTTGCCTAAGTACTCCTCTCAAGAACCCTCGGCCCTGATGCAAGCAGTTAGCCAGCTATTTGGATGAGTTGTGTGAACATCAACATGCCTTTATGGGCAAATATCACGCTGGAGTAGTGGGCATTCCTAGACAGATTGTATTTTCATGCAGACTGCCCTATCCAACACCAGCATCTGATGCTGATGTTAAATGTACAAAAGAACTGAAATACAATGAAGGAAGAGGGGCAGCCTATTGACAATAAGGATGGGGTTAAATGATCTTGAATGTCCTTCAGCCAGGAAATGAGGGGGACTCTACCTGATGCAGCTTCTAATGCACACTGTGGGAAGCAAATTCAAAGTAAGCACTTTCAGTATACTAGAGGAGCCTGTACAACTGTTCAAGACTGAAGTTAAGGCCGGCTTTCACCTTTAACAGACAAAAAGGGAGCAAATAAGAGGAGTTCTATGTTAGAGTTTAGATACACTTTAATTTACTCTAACTGGACTATAGTTCTCCTTATGCCGTGTACACACGATTGGACTGTCTGGCAGACTTGGTGACAATCCGCCCATGTGTGGGCTCCGGCGGACTTTTTCTTTCCAAAAGTCTGGCGGACTTAGAAGTTTTGACTCAAAATTGTCCGCCGGACTCGGCCGTCTGTGCGCTACTCCGCCGGACTTTTGAAATCAACGGACTTGCCCACACGCGGAGGAAAGTCCGTTCATTTTGAACGCAGCTCCAGGTAGACGGGACTAGCAAAGGAAGTCAATGTCGCCAGCTCCATCTGTGAGATTGACACCTCGCTGGCCCCGTCACCTGGTATGGACTTAAAGGGGAAGCCCTACTTCGAAAAAAACGGCGTGGGGGTCCCCCACAAAGTCCATATCAGACCCTTATCCAAGCACGCAGCCCGGCCGGTCCGAAAAGGGGGTGGGAACGAGCGAGCGCCCCCCCTCCTGAGCAGTACCCGGCCACATGCCCCCAACATGGGGGGTGCTTTGGGGAAGGGGGGCCCTGCGGCCCCCCACTCCATAGCACCTTGTCCCCATGTTGATGAGGACAAGGGACTCTTCCCGACAACCGTGGCCGTTGGTTGTCAGGGTCAGCGGGCGTGGGCTTATCGGAATCCGGGAGCCCCCTTTAATAAGGAGGCTCCCAGATACCGGCCCCCCACCCTATGTGAATGAGTATTGGGGTACCATGTACACCTACCCATTCACCTGGTGAAAAAACATGTATAGAAAAAAACAACACGTTTTTAAAATAATTTATTGCACAGCTCCGGTGGTCTTCCGTCTTGGGGGGTCTTCTCGCTATCTTCTGCTAGCTCTTTTAATAGCGGAGGAGCCCGGCTTTCTTCTTTGTCGCTGCCGCCGCCGTCCGGGGATCTTCTTCACACTTCGGGGGTCTTGTCCCCCTCTTCAGTTCTTCTCGCTGGGCCACTGCTATCTTCTTATAGCCCTTTTACTAGCGGTAGCCTGGTCTTCTGTTGCCACCGCCTCTTCTTCCGACTTCGGGGGTCTTGTCCCCCTGTTCGGTTCTTCTTGCCGGGCCTCCGCTTTCTTCTTCCAGCTATTTTACTAGCGGTGGCCTTGTCTTCTGTCGCTGTCGGCGCCTTCTCTTCTGGCGGCGGCGATGACAGAAGACCGGGCCACCATTAGTAAAAGAGCTATAAGAAGATAGCGGTGGCCTGGCAAGAAGAACCGAAGAGGGGGAGAAGACCACCGGACGGCGGCGACGAAGAAGAAAGCCAGGCTACCCCAATACTCATTCACATAGGGTGGGGGGCCGGTATCTGTTGGATCCGGGAATTAAAGGGGCCTCCCGGATTCCGATAAGCCCCCGCCCGCAGACCCCGACAACCAACGGCCACGGTGGTCCGGAAGAGGCCCTTGTCCTCATCGACATGGGGACAAAGGTACTTTGGGGTGGGGGAGCCGCAGGGTCCCCCCTTCCCCAAAGCACCCCCCATGTTGAGGGCACGCAGCATGGTACGGCTCAGGAGGGAAGGCCGGTCGCTCGTCCCCACCCCCTTTCCTGACCAGCCAGGCTGCATGCTCGGATAAGGGTCTGATATGAACTTTGGGGGGGACCCCAAGGTGTCAATCTCGCTGATGGGAGACCGCGACATTGACTTCCTTCGCTAGTCCCGTCTACCTGGAGCCGCGTTCAAAATTAACGGACTTTCCTCCGTGTGTGGGCAAGTCCGTTCATTTCAAAAGTCCGGCGGACCTCCGCTCCAAAGTCCGTCGGTTTGTCCGCCAGATAGTCCGATCGTGTGTGTACGTGGCATTAGAGACATTGAAATGAAAACACAGCACTGTGTATTTAATCAAGTTGTAGGTCAAGGTAATGTCATACTTGTAAATATGCATGATACAGTATGTTCCTAAAAAAAAAAAAAAATCATCTTTGTGGAAACATTGTATTCCAAAGAAACACAACATTTTAAATTTCACCCTGATAATGTTTTATGTTCTTCATTCTATGCCTATTATGTAAGTTGCAGGGTGACAGATGAAACAGTACCCCCCAAACCGATGTTTCAAGAATGATGGATGTTGCGGAGTTGCATCACCCACTGGTTTCTTATGTGTTTCAGAAAATGATATTTTGACATTTCTCCTGCAGAATTCTGGTCCGTCTTCAACTTCCTCCATTCCATTTGCTGCTTTGTCTATAGAAAAAATTGCAAAGTAAATTGCAAAGGTTCCTATTGGGAAGCTGGTAACTGATGCAGACTTTGGAATCCCCATCAGATGTTGGGAGACTAAACAAAACATCTATCCAACACTGAAATACCAACTTTTGCAGAATTTAAAACTTTAAAGCTAAACTTTAGGCAAACTGCTAAATTGGCCATTGAAGCATGTGTAAGGGAGCCGGTTTACCTGCTAAAGTGTTTGTATTTGCATTCATCTAGTCCCAAGGTCTCTTTATCTCTGCCATATAGCACAACCAGCCTCAGTTCAGCTTTAATAAGCAAGTCAGCATCAAGTCAGTTCGATCTAGAAGGCTCCTTTTAATTACACCAGAAACAAGTCTGTTTTTAGCTTTCATATTTGATTTTTTTATTATTGTACAGTATATTGATATAAATTAGTATCTCTGTCTTAATGCCCATCTCAAGTGACATCTCTGCAACATTCTCTTGTGATCCCAGGCTGGCTAAATAGGGCATCCCTAGATGGTGGGGTCGTGACAGCCTGGGTGCACAGAAAATGAGTTGACTGGTACTGGCCGTCACATACATCCATTTATGATTACCTGCTGCATCATTGTTTTTCTTCCTTTTCCTATAGGCTATAAGTTCGGTGGTCTGGAGACTCGTCTTTCATCCGGTGGAACTTTTTAGTCTTACAATAGGCCAGAGCCTCCGAAACATCATGAAAGAGATACCCAGCCAATGGCAGCTCCCAGTTTTCTTGCTGTTGTCGCTGATTTGCATCAGTGTGTTGGTCGCAGCCTACACCAAGAGGAAGAACCCAACAGCTGAACCACACTGGACTAGACCAGCTATCACTGGGCCCAACAGTGTTAAGGGTGCAGAGACCTCTACTACTGTTACTACTCTACGAAAAAACAAAAGAACTAAATCTACAGAATAAGAACATTACCTACAGATTCTATTTTGGAGGCCAGATATATTTGTTTTCCAGTGTTGTGTGTTTTATACAGGCAGGTAAAGTCATGTTTTACTCATTCAGGAAACAATTACTTAAAATATGAGTTTAACTGAATTTTTTTACTCAAGACCAAAAATTCAGACCAAAAATTCAAATTTTTAATGACGTGTATACTGTATTTGCCAACAGCGATACAGCTTTACAGAACTGTACCAAGTGCCACCAGACTTGACTAAAATAATTTTTAACTTGTCAGACTGGCATTTTCTCTGGAAATTACCTTTTGATTTGTATAAGGCGATAGTCCAGCAGATTAAATAGTTAGCATTGTGGCTTTGGCAGCTGGGTTGTAATTCTGATTTATCCTAAAGGATAAGTATTTTTACATTTATTAAGCAAACTTGTTCTTGTATTAGTGGAAGCCATTGTATGGAGTATAATATATACTTGATGTAAAGTGGGAGTACAATATACTACCTTAGAGGTTAGCACTTCTGCCTTGCAGCACTAGGGCCATTGGTTTAAATCTCAACCACAACACTGCCTGCATGGAGTTTGTAGGTTTTCTCTGTGTCTTTGTGGGTTTCATCAGGTTTCTCCCACGATCAGAGACATGCTGGAAGGTTAATTGGCTCTAAAATGACCCTAGTGTGTATGTATGCATGCATGTGAGGTAGGGACCTTTAGATTGTAAGCGCCTTTTGAATATACAATATATGTGAAGTACTGTGTAAAGGGTCAGCACTATATAAATACCTTTAATAAAAAAAACTTCACAAACACACAGTGGTGGCTGGTGCTCAAAATTTTTGGGGGGGGTGCAAACAAACTAAAAAATTCTGAAAAAAAAAATATCAATTGCACCCTCACGGTGCCCCATAAAATGTAGCCACGGTGTCCCATAAAATGTACCCACGGTGCCCCCTAAAATGTAGCCACGGTGCCCCATAAAATGTAGCCACTGTGCCATATATTTAAGCCACTGTGCCCATCAAATACAGCCACTGTGCCTCATAAAATGCAGCCACTGTGCCTCATAAAATGCAGCCACTGTGCCTCATAAAATGCAGCCACTGTGCCTCATAAAATGTAGCCACTGTGCCCATCAACTGCAGCCACTGTGCCCCATAAAATGCAACTGTGTCCATCAAATGCAGACACTGTGCTCATCATATGCAGCCACTGCGCCCATCATATGCAGCCTCTGTGCCCATCATATGCAGCCTCTGTGCCCATCAGATGCAGCCTGTGTGCCCATCAGATGCAGCCTGTGTGCCCATCAGATGCAGCCTCTGATCCCCCCCCCCGCACGCTTGTAGTCTGACCAGCACACACTTACTCCATCCTGGTGGAGAGTGACGGCGGCGAACTGTGGGACATGAAGCAGGTGAAGGCGGCAAGCTTCTGTGTCCTCTATGGCTCTCTGTCCTCCCTTCAGTTACATTAGGCATCCAATCACGGCGCCTGTACCTTCAGCCAATCAGGCAGCAGGTATTAGATATTTGCCTCCTGATTGGCTGATAGGCGGTTCCATGTTAGCAAAGCAAATATTAAGTGTTTTGCGCTCGCATTTCACCTATTTTCAATTGTATTAGAGCCTATGGTTCTAATCAGGTGCTTTAAAAACAATCTCCCCCCCCGTCACTGGAATTCAAGCACCCGGCGTCCGAAAAGGGGCCAGGTGCCAGAATAGGGGGTGTCTACAGCGGCCAAGAATAGATTTGTGCAATGCATGAATGTGGACACGCACTGCCACTGCAGACACTTTTCATAAATAATACCACATAAGAGGAAAAAAGGAACACGCTCTGTATTATAAAAGCAAGGTATTTTGGACCCATTCGTTGCACAGATAGATCCAGATGGATCAATAAAACATTTACTATGGCCTTATAATAGAGAGAGGCTTCCTTTTCTCCCTTTTATGTTGGTATGCTTAAGAAGTGTATTGCAGACTGTTGGTGAGCCGTCGCCCATTTGTCTAAAATTTTGGGTTACAGCACATGTAGAAAAAAGGAGAAATGAACAATTCTGTTTAAAAAAACATCTTTAACCACTTTAGTACCAGGCACTTAGACACCTTCTTGCCGAAACCAATTTTCAGCTTTCAGCGCTGTCGCAATTTGAATTACAATTGTGTGGTCATGTGACATTGTACCCAAACAAATTTTTTTATCATTTTGTTCCCACAAATAGAGCTTTCTTTTGGTGGTATTTGATCACCTCTGCAATTTTTATTTTTTGCGCAACAAATAAAAAAAGACCGACATTTTTTGAAAAAAGTTTTTCTTTGTTTCTGTTAATTTTTTTGTAAATAAGTAAGTTTTCTCCTTCAATGATGGCCACTGATATGGCTGCACTGACAGGCACTGATTAACACCAATAAGGTGGCACTGATAGGTGGCACTGATGAGTACTTATGGGTAGCACGGATGGGCACTGATGACACTGATGGGTGGCATTGCTGGGCATCACTGTTCTCCTTTATTACATGCTGGTGCCAATCAGTGCCCATTTGTGGGCACAGATTGGCCATTTATTTGAGCATGTGGCCATGGGGTACAAAGCTGGCCATCCACATGTTGCACCCTTCCCTGGTGGTCCAAGTGGCATCCCTGGTGGTCCAGTGTGGTCTTCCGAGGGGGGGGGGGGGCTGCGCTAATAAGAAATCAGTGCAGACCCCCACCTGTGATGAGAGTTGCCGATTAGCTACTCGTGTCTGTCAGACGCGAGTGAGGAAAAGCCAATCACTGGCTCTTCCTATTTACATCATGATCAGCCGTGATTGGACACGGCTGATCACGTGGTAAAGCGCCTCCGTCGAAGGCTCTTTACCGAGATCGGTGTGGTGTGTCAGACTGACACACCGAACCACTGATCACTGCAATGGGGGCGCGCCGCAGCTGTTATCCCGAAGGACATCATATGACGCCCAGTCAGGATAACTGAACCACCGCCCGGCTGTCATTTTGCTATAGGCCGGGTGGGTAGTGGTTAAGAAACTTGCTGTGCTATAAACAATAGAAATAGCCACAATGTTTTGTAACCCTTTGCAACTAGAATTCCTGTCCCCGAGTACCCCCAATAGGTCATGTTTTTAGGATTTCCCTCAAATGAAACGGCTGTGGTAATTACTAAGGCAGCGAAAAGGATCAAATCACCTGTGCAGAATAATGGAAAGCCTGTATTCTCAGCTCCACCCTCCTGCCACAGCCATCACAAGCTTTGCTAACAGATTATCTATGTATGTCTTTTATGGGGAACTTCCCTGTACTGCTTTTGGAAAGGGGTCCAAAACCAAAACATTGGGGTCTCACCACCAGTATCCCATAGAGTTAGAAGAAGCCAGTAAGTGTTTAACCTTGCTTATCCCCTTGTAACTATAATATCAATTTTGGATGGACTAAACCTTTAAATGTTGCCATTGAAATTATGTTCCTCCCTTTTTAAGCAATGCTATTATGGAAATGGAGTTATTCCCTTCCTAAGTAATGAGTCCAACATGGATCAGGAATTTTTCACACTACTTTTTCAGCACAGAACACTTATGTTTTGCCGGCCAATACCTTTGGCTCTAAAGGTAAGTGATCGTTCAGTTCTGTGTTCAGGGGTTAACTAGGTTAAATTATTGTTAGTCTTCGGATAACAAGAATGTAGGAAGGGCACACGAGCCTAGTGCATTACCAAGGGTGCTGTTAATTAGAATGTAAAACACAGACAATTCACACATAGCCAGATGAGTGTAAGGCTCATAATATAAAGCACGATGCGACTCCAACTGAAACATCAATTTGTACTTCTTGAAAAGCACAGACGACACCCAATGCAGAGCAGACGCTGTTGTGCATCAAGGGTAAACCACCTTCTTCAGAGCTTTACCCCTTAAAACGCGTTAGGTCTGCTGTCCTCTGCTCTGCATTGCATTGGGTGTCATTTATGCCTTTATAGAGCTAGAGAGCATTCATTGAGAACTACAAGCCGACAGCTGCTGTCATGTATCAGATAAGACGTGTATAAGTGAAATATAATGATTTATTTAGGAAAGTGAATAATATAAATACAACCACACAGTGCAATAAATCAACCAACAGAGACCCCCAAACAACAACAGACAGATATGTACAATAAATGGGAAATACCAGGATCGTAAACGATAGGCAGGCCAGGATCATGCACAGAGGATCAGTAGATAAACAAGGGCAGTCCAGAATCAGAGACACAGGCCAGGCCAAGGTCATACACGGGGAGATCAGCAGATGGGATAAGGAACACAGGACAGGACAGGGAGAGGATGGACGGATCAGACTGCAGGACAAGGATGATGGTAACAGGTGGGACAGGGAAGGGACCAGGACAGGGAAACAGGATCAGAACCACAGGTTCAGGGCGCAGGAACAGGTTCAGAATCAGGCTCAGGATCACAAGCAGCAGGTCAGGGCACAAGGAACAATACCAAGGCAAACATATGAGTGCTTGCCAGCTATTTATAGGCCTGTGATTGGCCTCAAGTGACACCTGATTGCAGGAGGTGCTGCCTGCTCCATACTGCAAGGATCCATCCGCTGGTGGACGCCAGTACTGCAGCCCAAAGATGATATAACATCAGCAGGGAAAAGCTCTCCTGACAGCTCAAAACTGACAGGAGACACCTGCTGGTGGACCTCAGTACTGCACGCCAAAAGACAGATTATCAGCGGATGGAACATTTCCTGACAGTACCCCCCCTTAAAGGAGCTGCCTCCGGACGCTCCAACTAGCTGCTGCTGGGACAAGTCCATGGCATCAAGCTGGGCAGCAGGCGGAGTCACATTAAGCTGGATATGAAGACAGTCTAAAACATTAAACCAGGCAATGGGCATTTCAAGCTGGACAGCAGGTGAAGACATAACAGGTTTAGCAGCAGGCACATCGAACTGGGCGGTAGGCTTCGGGTCGTTGGGTTGGGCGGCAGGCTCCAGGTCATCGGCAGGGTCCAGATTGTCGGACTGGGCAGCAGTCACCTTGAACTGTGCAACAGGCACACCAAGCGGGGCAGCGGGTACATCAAGCTGGGCAGAGGGCACCGCAAGCTGGGCAGAGGGCACAGGCGCTTCAAGCTGGACAGCGGGCACTTCAAGCTGAGCAGCGGGCACTTCAAGCTGAGCAGCGGGCACAGGCACTTCAAGCTGGTGCAGCGGGCACCGCAGGCTGGACAGCGGGCACCAGCACTTCAGGCTGGACAGCAGACAGTAACACCTCAGGCCGGGAGGCTGGCACATCAGACCGGGAGGTTGCAATTCAGGCACCGGAATGGCAGGCTGGAAGGCAGACACATCAGACTGGAAGGCATCGGGCTGGAAGGCCGGCACATCAGACTGAAAGGCATCGGACTGGAAGGCCGGGACATCAGACTGGAAGGCATCGGACTGGAAGGCCGGGACATCAGACTGGAAGGCATCGGACTGGAAGGCCGGGACATTAGACTGGAAGGCATCGGACTGGAAGGCCGGGACATCAGACTGGAAAGCATCAGACTGGAAGGCCGGGACATCAGACTGGAAGGCCGGGACATCACACTGGAAGGCATCAGACTGGGAGGCCGGGACATCAGACTGGAAGGCATCAGACTGGAAGGCCGGGACATCAGACTGGAAGGCATCAGACTGGAAGGCCGGGACATCAGACTGGAAGGCATCAGACTGGAAGGCCGGGACATCAGACTGGAAGGCATCAGACTGGAAGGCCGGGACATCAGACTGGAAGGCATCAGACTGGAAGGCCGGGACATCAGACTGGAAGGCATCAGACTGGAAGGCCGGGACATCAGACTGGAAGGCATCAGACTGGAAGGCATCAGACTGGAAGGCCGGGACATCAGACTGGAAGGCATCAGACTGGAAGGCCGGGACATCAGACTGGAAGGCATTAGACTGGAAGGCCGGGACATCAGACTGGGAGGCATCAGACTGGAAGGCCGGGACATCAGACTGAAAGGCATCAGACTGGAACACAGGAACTTCAAGCGGAGAGACTGGCTGGATAGCAGGCAGATGTTTGGCAGAATCAGGTGGGTGATCAGGTTCAGCTGGCATGCAAGCAGACTGGAGCAGGTTGGTTGGTGTGGAGGCAGGTTGTGTTACTGGCAGGATCAAATGGGTAGGAAAGAACTTCCGTCTCTTTTTAGATTTAGCTACTGAAGTCCTGTAGGTAGCTGCAGATCTATAGGTAGGGGATGAAGCAGACTGGAGAGAACGGTTGGAATATGGCAGGGAAGAGGTAACAGTGGCTGGAGGAGGTTCTCGAGGGATAGTAGGCCACGGGAAAGAGGCAGTTGGATTAAAGGCAGGATATGTGCAGCAGGAAGAAACAGGGTATTGATATTTGGTGGGGAGTAGAGTATATTGGGCTGAAACTGAGGTTGCCATAGGTGATGGAGGAAGAGACTCTTGGGCCGGCAGGTGTTTGGTAGCAGAGAGGGTTTGTTGTGGGCTGGCTGTGGCTGATTGCAAAATACCAGACCATGCTAAAAGTAGTGGTTGTACAAACTGCGGGTTACATACTGCCTGTCTAACAAGGGATTGTACGGAATCAACACATTCTATTATCATCTGTTGGGAACAGGCTGTGTAATGCTCAAAAAAGTTAAATATAAGGGTAAGGCTGTACTCTGGTCTCCTTTTTTAGCCCCCAAAAGCTGCTGCCAATCATACAGCAGCCTCCTTATCATTGCATCAGGTAGCACGTGTAGATATACTTTTTGTTGGCTGACCAAAGTTCAGCTTTGAAGTGCACATGTGATCAAACTATGAACATTTAAAGTATGTATGTTTCTTTAATTGTACATCACGGGACACAGAGCCATAGTAATAGCTATGTGGGTTATAGTCCACCTTCGGGTTCTGGACACCGGCACACCCTAAACAGGAAGTTGTCTCCCTATATAACCCCTCATATGCTGGAAGTATCTCAGTTTTTTCGCCATTGTCTAAGGTGTTGGTCACGAGTGAAGATGTGTTGCGCTGAGGTCCACTTGAGCAATCCCTGCTGGGGCCAGATATGCATCTGAATCCATTGAAAGTGTCTTTTTTTGGGCCAAATTGAATGATAAACAGGCGTTGTGTCCGAAGAAACGAGGTCTTTGCTTGTAAACACTTCTCTTTTTAGAGAGCTGGATCCTGGGATCTAGTACTTTGGTATTTTAAGCCATAAAGTTTTACTGGTGGGGTGCTATTACAGGTCCAGGACTGTGGGGTCCATGGTTCTTGAAGGTTTGTTAACGGAACCCACCGTGAAGGATGAAGATTGGGCCTGTTAGTTTTACCACAGAAAACCCTGCGGCGGGAAAAGTAAGTGAAATTTTTAAATTTTGTTATGAAATGTCTCCTTTAAAAAAGTAAATATTGTCATGCCTAAGTGTCACCACTGGGTGCTGTATGGAGCACGTACCTCACATGCTTTGCTCAGAGATCACGCTGTGTCACAGAAGCAGCAGGCTTTTTTCCTCCGGCTAGCAGGCAGACCTCCAGTGAGTTTGGGGGTTTGCTTCCACCAGACGACCCCCACCTGGACTGAACTCTCCCCCTCTTCATGAGGCTGAGTATTGAGGGAGAGCTAAAAAAAGAACCACCACTACGCGGCGGCTTTCAGGTCTCCCCTCCCTCACACACAAGCCGATCCCATCAGATTGGAGGCCCGCGCGAGAAAACTATTTTTTGAAAGTGAAAGGAGGGGGCGCGAAGTGACAGAAGGGGCAGGGCTTAACGCGGCATTGGCGTCCTCCAACATGGGAGTGTGTTTTTGAAAAAAAACCTCCATTTGTCAGAGGGACACAAAATCAAAGAAGGACATGAAAGAGGTTGGTAACACAGGCATTTCCTATTTTGAATATTTACTATTTGCATCAGGCTGAGCATTAATAGCAGTGGCAGTGGCTGAATATTGCTCAAGCAGTGGATGTGATATTTCCTCTGTTAGTACCTCTGCTTTGTGCATCAGGCTAAGGTCAGAAGGGTGGTTGAAACACCCCCAACAAAGAGCTAAAACGGTCTCTCTCAAGCTCTGGAAAACCTACTCATCTCTACAAATGGCATCCTCCCCTGAAAGATTTGCATTTGTTTTCAACACTGCAGCCCCTGTTAATGTTATTAAAAAGATATTTTTTCCTCAGCCAGGATAGGGTGGAAAAAAAAAAAGTTAGCGGCTTTAGTCGCATCCCAGTGTGGGACTAAATGTGACAGGTTCTCTTCCATTATCTAGAACCCTCAAACTGAGGAACTAGGGGCAGGAGAAGATGAAGTCCCTCAGGGGACCGTGGTGAGGCTGATGACTCCTTCTGAGGTGTCAAATGCGGTAGGATCAGCGTTCACAATCTGTAAGATTGATGGTGCAGTTTCTTGCTGAATAGTCCACTCCACATTTATGTACCCTTAACTAAGTGTTTGGGTTCGCTAAACCTACTCAAGCTGTCCATGCCTTTCCTGTCCATTACTGAAAAAGCTTTTTTTTATCTGAGTGGGATCACCCAGATAAGCATTTTATTCCCTCCTAAAAAGTTTTCACACTTTATCCTATGGGGGAAAAATTTCACTAAGGGTATACCAGCAAATAACACTGCTATATCCTCTGTGAATAAGAGTTTGACTTGTCTAGCAGACATTGCTCAAATGCTTAACGGATAAAAAGTTGGAATTCCTATTAAAAAAAAATAACAAAAAAAACGCTTTTTTCTCTGGCAGATTGAGTGTCTCAGCCTGCATTGACTGTAATTGGTTAATCGTTGAGAGACCTGTTTAAACAGGTGTTCAAGGTTATCCTGCTCAGCAGGCCCAGGATCTGGCAGCTTTATGTTTGCAATAGTTGCTATGAGAGATTCTATCCTGCAGGACTTGCGCCCTTCACTAAACGCCATGCAAAAAGCTCCTGGCTAGTCTTCATTTTTGCGGTGAAACACCTATTTGGGGATGTTTTGGATACTACATCCAAAGAAATTCTAGGGGGAAAAGTACCCCTTTTGCCATTTAAGAAAAGGAGTAAATGTATTTTTGGTTTAAAGCTCCTTCTCCTGTGCCAGGGGCATCAGCCTCCAGGCAGTCACGACGGCTTCCGCCATTAGGTTCAAAAGGTAATCCTCAGAGTTAACCCCAGGGACAAAAGAGGTCTTGGGGGAGGAAACTTACAATATACTCATATCATATCCTTATGAGGAGACACCCCCGCTCATTAGAATAGGAGGAATTCTTCTGCAGTTCTCAAGGATCTGGCAGGAAAAGTGTCGAGAGGAATGGGGGACTTTCTCAATAGCTCCAAGGTAACAAACTGCATTGAAGGCCGCAACTTGGTCTTCAATCCATACATTTACCAGATTCTATCAAGTGGATGTAAAAAGACATGAGGATGTCGTCTTTGGGCACACTGTACTGCAGGCAGCAGTATAAGTCCTCTGATCTCATGGTGCCCTACTTTTGTTGTGTCTCCCTCCCCTCAGTTGGCATTGCTCTAGGACATACCACTTAGTTATTACTATGGCTCTGTGTCCCGTGATGTACGATTAAAGAAAATAGGATTTTTATAGCAGCTTACCTGTAAAATCCTTTTCTTTTGAAGTATATCACGGGACACAGAGGTCCCGCCCTTCTTTCTAGTATACATGTGTATTACTTTGCTACAAAACTGAGATGCTCCCGGTATGGGAGGGGTTAGATAGGGAGGCAAGTTCCTGTTTAGGATGTGCCAGTGTCCAGCACCTGAAGGTGGAGTGTAACCCACATAGTAATTACTTTGGCTCTGTGTCCCGTGATGTACTTCAAAAGAAAAGGATTTACAGGTAAGCTGCTATAAAAATCCTATTATTTATAACAAACATTTAAAAAAAAAAAAAATCCATCTCTGACCTCTTTAGGTGCTTGTACCATGAAGTTATTCATTCTGGAAGTTCCTCAAACATCACAAACACTCCAAAGTCAGGCTTCAGTCAGTTTCTAACAAATACCGGCTGTGTGTTTACATTAGGAGGCTGACAGGCTGCCAAGACCTGCTCTCCATTCATAATAGATGTCTTTTGTTGTAAACTTTAAGGCCTCGTGCAAACTGGACGTTTTTGGATGTTTTTACAGCAGCAGTTTTTGACTGGGGCGTTTTTTGGCTTTAAAAAAAAAACACAAAACTAGTGGGTTCTGAGAGAGCGTTTTTACAATTGAAAAAACTCCTAACGTCAAACGCCCATAACCACTCAAAAATGCTGCTCACCAGCATTTTTTTATGTTTTTGATCCATTGAAGAAAAAAACATTTCTTCAAATAATAAAAAAAAAAATCCTAACGCGGAAATGCTAAAAAAAATAGTGAATAAATGCTAAAAAACACTATTACAAAAACTTTGAAAAACTCACTGCAAAGCTACTGGCATTTTTATAACATTATTTTAACACCCAGTGTGCATGAGACCTAAAGATGTTATTCTTTAAAATGTCTATAGCTACAGAAGGCTTGTTTTAATGTACTTTTATTCTCTGTCCATAATATGTAAGTATTTTAGTTTGAGGGTCAGCAACCCATCGATCTCAATCTACTGGTCGAACGCAGGCAGGAGCCAGGTAGATAACGATCTTGTCCCTGCATTGCCGACCCCAACTGGCAGAGCAGCACAGCAAAGCAGAGACATACCATAGCTAATCCACAGCACGCCCTTTGCTTCCATGCAGCAGTGACTGCCTCTACCGCCTGTTACAGCTGCAGGATGGCTTGGCAGGTTCTGGCTCTTGTGTGCATGTACCTGAGCTTTTCCCACAAGTTTACTGTGCTTATCCCAGCTGGCCCTCCTCTTTAGTCCATCCAGGCACTTGTGGATGACATCATGTGGAATGGATGTGAGATGATGGCCAGCTGGATCAGCATTAGAACAGTTAACCCCCTGTACCATGTCACCCTGACCCCCCCCATACCATGCCCTCCAAAACCCACAGTACTGTGCCCTCCTACCCCCCCCCCCCCCCATGCAGTACCCTGCTGACCTTCTGTCCTGCTCAACCCTGTCCATTACCCTACTTTTCCCTATACACCGCTATTCATACTACTAACCTCTGTACACTGCCCTACTTACTACTAACCTTCATCTGTCCTAATTACTACTGACCTCTGTACACTGCCCTACAAATTACTGACCACTGTACATTGCCCTGCATACCACTGCCCCTGTACACTTCCATACATCCTGCTGACCTTTGTACACTGCCCTACATACCACTTACACTGGCCAGAACTCTTAATTTTTATTGTGTTATTGGCTATTGCTAGTTAACTCCTTTTAAAAAAATGGCACCCCAGTGATCTTTGATCTCTACCATGTTGTCCTGGTAGATCTCTACCTCTCAATGGTTGCCTACCCTTGCTTTAGTGTATTGTCAGGACACAAGTCCCCTTTAAGTAGCGATTTAGTGTTAGGAGTTAATTGTTGCTGAAGAGGATTCATTGTGTAAAATTCATAATTGTATTTTGCGCTAAGAGCCTTGCACCCAGTTCTCCTGCACCTGATTTCCAGAACTGAAGATTAACACAGAAGATAGATCTTATGGAGACAATTTCTATTAGACATATTACTTGTGTCTGCATCTTGACAGGAATTAGTAGGTGCAGTTCAAGCTGAATCAAACCGGAACATTTCTCATGCGTAGATATTGTAAAAAATTTCTTAGAATTTGATGATGATCCATCTTTTACAATCCTACGATAATGGGGAAATAGAGGTCTGATGGAAAATTCCTGTTATTCTGTAGCTTCAAAGAATCCCTTTTATGTGCAAAACGATGAACATGACGTAGTTTTAAAGCGTTGTTTGATCATTTATTATCCTAGATGTTTTGCTCTATTCAGGCACAGGATTGTTTTTTTTTCTTTTATTAATATAACTTGTTTTTGCTAAGTGCTATGAACTTAGAATTAACAATACTATGCAGTGTGGAAAGGGGTTATGAGATTCCAATATCATTTTTGATTTTAGGTACAGGAGGTAATGAGATGGGCTGCTGCAGAGCTGTAAATTTTTTTTTTTTTTTTTTTTAGCTGAACTCCAGAAGAGACTTTTTTCTAGCCTTGAGTAAGGGTTCCAACCTAAAAACTCAATCAGATGTTTAATGCTTTCTCTGCCCATATTGGATAGACTTGCACTCACTTTCTGACTTGTCTAAATCTTTTCAACTGGGCAGAGAGTGAACATGCTTCCAATGAGAAAATGAAGTAGTGTATGGCTGGCATGCATGTAACAAAAGCCCACAATTTTTATCTAAATGTTAAAAATTGTTTATAATTACCAGTAGATTCTTTGTGCCGACTAGCTAGATCTACCATTTGGGTAATTTTTTTTATTTAATATTTAGTTCACACCAGGGGCGTCGGGAGGGGGTGACTGGGGGGGGGGCTGAAGCCCCCAATGTGCCCTAGAAAAGCCCCGAGTCTCAGAAAGGCACCATCCAATTGTTAGCCCCGAGCACCGCTGCCAAGCTGGGACCGATCTGATCCCCCAAGTGCGGCCGAGTGACATGGTTCCGCCTTCTGGAGCTATGATGGAAATCCCACTGGTCCAATGTCGGGACCGCGGGATGTGTGACGTCCATCATAGGCGCTGTAGGCTCCAGAAGGCGGGAATTACAATACCGCTGCGCCACATCACTGAGATCCCCACTCGGAGAGATTGGGTGAGATCTGCCAGTGACTGTCTGCACTGATGATTGTAGAGGAGGAGATGAGAATAACTGGAAGAGGAGCCCGCCAGGGTGTGCTGATGACCTGAGCTGTGCTGGGGGTGGATGGAAGAGTGACTGCTGTGACACATGATGGGCGCACTGCACACCGCACACTGTGGCTGAGGCTGAACTGAACTGTAGGACACCTAGACACATGAAGTCTGTCTCCTGGTCAGGTAGGTGAGGTCAGTGTATGTATGTTAGGTAGGTGTATGTATGTCAGGTAGGTCATTGTATGTATGTTATGTAGATGTATGTATGTCAGGTAAGTCAGTGTATGTATGTCAGGTAAGTCAGTGTATGTATGTCAGGCAAGTCAGTGCATGTTAGGTAGGTGTATGTTTGTCAGGTAGGTCAGTGTATGTATGTCAGGTAAAAACAAGGAGGATAAGAAGGCGCGAAAGACCAATCACAGTAAAGTCTCTTTTTCCAATAAAAAAAGGGGGTGGGGAGAGGGTTAGAAGAAACTGTCCAAAATTATAATATATTAATAGTCAATGTAAAGTCCAATGCACCAGCGGCAGCAGCACTCTTGAGAGGAGAAGCACAACTCCCTAGAAAATATAATGTAGAGAAAAGAGAAGTAAGCCAGACTAAGTGCAGTAAATATAAAAGCATTTAATATAATAAAAGCACACAGCTAAATGGCATGTTAATAAAGAAAGGGGGAAGTATCCAAGGTCACTGACGGGTCCACGAAGGAGCGAGGGTGGTACACCGCTGGCAAGCCGAGGAGGAGGGATATAATAGTACAGCCTCTGCAATGGTTTTTAAATTCACCACCTTGCGAATGCTATGATGACAATAGCGTATGATGTATTCAGTGTCCGGCGGGCTGAGAGGCCGGAACCAGAAGTGCAACTTCTCCTTTCTCTATGTATGTCAGGTAGGGGATGTCAGTGAGGTATCTAGGTGAGGTCAGTGTAATGGTCAGTGTCAAGTAGCTGGGATTAGTGGTCAAAATTGATGGGCACTGGTAAGCCCCAGGCAGCAACCAGCAAGTGAGCTTATCCCCCCCCCCCCCCCACACACACACAACCCTACCGCCCAGCCAAAAAACCCCGTGCCACAACCAGAGTCCTTCTCATCCACCTCTGGCCCCTGTTAGCAACATTCCTCCCCACTGACCTCATCCCTGCTCATAGTACATCCCCCCAGCATCCAGTATTAAGAGAGTCAACTCTTCTCTATCATGATCATCTCATTCACTCCATCAGTGCAGACAGCTTCATGTGTGTCTCCTTCGCTGCCTCAGTCCCCCGTGACCTGCACACTACAGTCCATTCTAACAATCAACTTAGCTCCTCAAACTTGCTAACATTTAAGGCAGTGGAGCTGTGCCCCAGATTTGTGCGCAACTTAACATTGTTCACATCAGAGCATTTCCCTTCCTGCATCAAGAGACAGAGTGTCAAACTTTCCTTTTAGTTCTGGAGTATTTCTAAGCCTGTTTTTCAATGGAAAATGTGCTCTTTCAACTTTGATATAAATGAGAGAAGCGTATTATCAAAATAGTATTTAATTGAAGATTTTGTACTTTAAGTCCAACACATGCAGTGAGGCTGTGCTCGCACTGCATGGGTTACCTGCTCATTTTTTCTAGGGGAGTGGAGAGTGGAGATATACTTATCTAATCCTCCATTCCTCCAAGCACTAGACCGGTCAGGCACCCCAGAGCCCCAGCAGTCTTGAGTATTGGACTGTTCCTGACATCATTATGCCCAGAGCAGGCTCCATAGACCATGAACAGTCCACCACTGGACCATGGGGGAGCACCAATTTAAGGATTGGGTGAGTATAAGCTTTCTGTCCACCACTAGACAAAATTAGCAGTTGGCCCATGTAGTGCGGACACAGCCCCGCTGCATGGGGGAAAAAAAAATTTGCCTGGAATTTGGCTTTAAGGGGTGTCAAATATTGGATGTTACACACTTTGTTTCCAACATTCTGGCTAATATTGGGCACTAGATATATAGGGGTACTATGGAAACTGTTTTGTTCAGATTCTTTTTATTTTTCATAACGGGTAAAGACTTTGATTCTTGGCAAAAGTTTTTTTTTATTATTTATGTTCAATAACACTTGCTACTCTTGCCAAACAAAGACCTATTACGGTATGTTCGTATATTGTCATTATCATCGTTCCCACAACTTTTTCTATCAAACATCTCTCATCCAGATATTTACTTAGGCCTCCTTACAGGCTGGATTGTTTGTGTTAGGAAAGTCACAGAACAGCTTTGTGGATACAGTTGCATCAGGTTGGAAGAACTGGGCAGCAGCTAATGACAACAAAAAATATACATTCTTTCTTGTAAATATACAGGCCTGATTAAAAAAAAAAGTGATTCAAGTTGTGAAAGTTGCCTGAGATAAACTGAACTGGTTAAGTTATGTGTAAAAACACTGTTGCTACGTTATATTCAAGTGAAAAAAGTTTTAACAATTCTAAATTGAAATTTACAAAATATTTGTACAATCTTCCACTACAAATCATTTTGAAAACAGCATATTAAATGTGCTGATGCTCTGCTGGTGAATTTAGGTTTCAAAAAGAGTAATCTGTATGCCTTTGAAGATCCTCCTGACCATGTGTAAAGTGGGTTTTTGCTTTTCAATTGATTCTATTTTGTAACTTAATCTAATGTATAAAGTGATTTGTGAAGATAGAATTTGATCGGAGCATATCACAGCACCATAATGTGCACTGTATTAACCACGTCAGCCCCGGGAGATTTGGCTGCTCAATGACCTGAGCACTTTTTACAATTTGGCACCACTTAAGGACCGCCGCATGCCAATGTACGTCATCACAATGGCATGTACAGGCACAAGCACGTACATGTACGTGCTTGCCTTCCAGCGGGTGGGGGGTCCGATCGGACCCCCTCCCGCTGGATGCGGCGGTCCGGTTTTCTTCAGGAGCGATCCAGGCTGAGGAGATGGCCGTTGGTTTCTGGCCATCCCCTCTCGATCGCTCCTGGCGAATGAGAAGCTTCCTCCCCTGTGTAAGTGTAAACACAGGCAGGAGGAAGAGATGTCACACTCCTTCAGGCGAGGAGTGAAGACATCCAAGTAAGTGCACCAACAGTCCACTGACACATAGGTACACATAGGCACACTTTTCACCCCAGTCACCCCCCGATCACCCCCCCCGATCCGCCCCGCCCCCCCCAGTCACAGTGTCACTGATTGCAGTGATAATTTATTTACTGATCACTGCATTTAATGTCAGTTGTGACTGTAAAAAGTGTCAGGGCAGCTAGTGTTAGGCCCCTTTAGGTCCCCCTACCCCCCCAATAAAGGTTTAACCCCTTGATTGCCCTCCCAGTTAACCCTTTCACCCCCTTTTACCAGTGTCACTAAGCGATTCCTTTTTCTGATCGCTGCATTAGTGTCACTGGTCCCGCTAGGAAGCTAGTTTTTTTTTTTAGGTTCAACACCAGGTTTTTATAGCGTTAGGTACCCCGATATATAACCTAATAAAGGTTTTAACCCCTTGATTGCCCCTAGAGTTAACCCTTTCACCAGCAATCGCTGTATAAGTGTCACTGGTGACGCTGGCTAGCCAGTTAGTTATTTAGGTTCCCCGTCAGGTTTTTATATAGCGTCAGGTACCCCCATATAAATACCCAATAAAGGTTTTAACCCCCTGATTGCCCTTAGTTAACCCTTTCACCAGTGATCACCGTGTAAGTGTTACGGGTGACGCTGGTTAGGTAGTTCGCTTTTTATAGCATCAGGGCACCCGCCATTTATTACCTAATAAAGGTTTAACCCCCTGATATCAATTCGGTTTTAGGGTCAGATAGGGTCTGTGTCGCCCCAGGCAGTGCTAGGTTAGTGCCAGTACCGCTAACACCCACGCGCAAAGCATACACCTCCCTTAGTGGTATAGAATCTGAACAGATCAATATCTGATCTGATCAGATCTATACTAGCGTGCCCAGCAGTTTAGGGTTCTAAAAAAATGCATTGTTAGCAGGATCAATCCAGATACCTGCTAGCACCTGCGTTTTGCCCCTCCGCCCAGCCCAGCCCACCCAAGTGCAATATCGATCGATCACTGTCACTTACAAAACACAACACACATACCTGCAGCGTTCGCAGAGTCAGGCTTGATCCCTGCGATCGCTAACAGTTTTTTTTGTAGCATTTTGATACAGTCGCTGACAGCCTAGGTGCTTTTTTACCTGTGAGTCTCACTAGTGTACCCCTAAATTTAGAGCCCAAAATGGCAAAGCGAAGGCACACTAGTGAAGAGGCCTACACGTTTCTGAGCATGACAGATAGTGAAGAGGAAGACACTGATCTGTCAGATTCAGGCTCAGAATACGAACCTGTAGAGGACAGCGGCTCCATGACAGATAGCTCTGACGATGAAGATGAGGTCCCTGCTAATGTCAGGCGTACCCGACCCCGATCTTCTGATGTTGTTGAGGTGCAGGAACCGCAGGTCCCTCGTATGGAGCAGAGAGCCAGTACTAGCGCCGCTCATCCTTCTGGTGAACTGGCAAGCACCAGCGGCCTAGTACACCCTGGACGTACATCCAGCACTGCAGTATCACGTGGTGACGTGGCGAGTCCCATAAGTGCAGTTCAAGCTGGCGAGGTGGCAAGCACAAGTAGTGTCCCACTGTCACCAAGAAGAAGACGAAGGCAGGCCCGTCGTTCCCATAGTGCCTTTCCTGCAGAATTCGCCAATCCTGATTGGGTGCCCACCACTTCTGCAGCACCAGTACTTCCCCCATTCACTGCCCAACCCGGTATTCAGGTGGATACAGATGATTTTACACCACTTGATTTTTATTCTCTGTATTTCACGGAAGATCTCTATAGATCTATTGTGGACCAAACCAATTTATATGCTGGTCAACACATCGCCGCTAATCCCCAGTTGCCTTCCCTTGCCAGAGATTGGAAACCAGTTACGGTTTCTGAATTTAAGACCTTTCTGGGCCTTTCCCTCAACATGGGCACACATAAATTCATGAGGTTGCGGGCTTATTGTTCCACGCATCCGACTGACCACATGCCCGTGTTCTCTAACTCCATGTCCAGGAAACGATACAAGCAGATCTTGCGGTTCATGCACTTCAGTGACAATGAACTTTGTCGTCATCGTGGAGACCCTGAATACGATCGGCTCTTCAAAATTCGGCCCCTCATAAACCACTTCAACCAACGTTTTGCAGACTTGTTTACTCCCCATCAAGTTGTCTGCGTTGATGAGTCCCTGATTAAGTTTACTGGCCGCTTGTCATTCAAACAGTACATTCCTAACAAGTGTACCAGATACGGGGTCAAGCTCTATAAGTGCTGTGACAGGACCACAGGCTATGCATGGAGCTTTATGGTTTATGAGGGTAAAGATAGTTACCTAGAGCCGGAGAACTGCCCTGACTACATAGGAAGCGCTGGCAAGATAGTGTGGAACTTGGTGTCACCCTTATTCGGAAAGGGATACCACTTGTACGTGGACAATTATTACACCAGCGTGCCACTGTTTAGTCGCTTGTTTGATCATCAGATTGGAGCATGTGGCACCGTGCGACCTAATCGCCAGGGCTTTCCCCAGCGGCTTGTAGATTCCCGTCTTAGGCTGGGGGAGAGAGCCTGCTATCGGTGTAATAATTTGCTTGCTATGAAGTGGAGGGATAATAAGAATGTTTTCGTTCTTACCTCCCTTCATGCAGACACGACGGTCCAAATTTCTACGGCGACTGGTATTGTGGAGAAACCCCTCTGTGTCCACGAATATAACAAAAATATGGGAGGGGTGGACCTCAATGACCAGTTGTTGGCGCCGTATCTAGTTTCCCGTAAGGCCAGACGCTGGTACAAAAAAGTGTCTGCTTACTTATTTCAATTGGCTTTGCTGAATGCTTTTGTGCTATACAAAACTTCAGGCGGGACTTTAACCTTTCTTTTCTTCCAAAGAGAGGTTGTCACAGAGCTTCTGTATCCAGACGGTTCTGCACCTCACCATTCCCAACCAAATGCAGTAAGCCGGCTGCATGAGAGGCATTATTCTTATGCCATCCCGAGTACCCCTACCCAATGAGCCCCCAAAAAAAGATGTTGTGTCTGTACCAAGCGCGGATATAGGCGTGACACCCGTTATTGTCCACGCTGTCCTGGCAATCCTGGTCTTTGCCTTGGTGAGTGTTTTGAACGCTACCATGAACTAGTGAAGTATTAGCGTAGGGTACAGCATTTCACAGGCTAGGCACACTAACACAGGGTCTCCCAAGATGCCATCGCATTTTGAGAGACCCAAAATATTACAGTTTACAGTTAAAAAAAAAGTGTATTAAAAAAAAAAAAAAAGGAAAATAAAAAAACCAAAAAAAGTATAAAATATAAAAACAAAAAATAGTTGTCGTTTTATTGTTCTCTCTCTCTCTCTCTCTCTCTCTCTCTTTTCTCTCTAATTTTTTATACTTTACTGTTTACTGTGTTTTATTGTTAACCATTTTTCTTATTTTCAGGTACGCCATTCAGCTGCAGCACGGATTTATTTATCTCGACAGCAACAGCGTTTGCTCCCACAATACATAAAACCGTGACTCCAGTGCTGTAGGAGGTGATTTCACCACCACAGTTAAAAAAGAGCATATATGCCGAAGCATGGGGGCAGCAGGGGAGGAGGAGAGATTTTGCTCCTAATGCCACGTACATACGGTAAAAATTCCGATGAAGGGCTTGCCCGTGGAAAAGTTTGACCGTATGTACACGGCATAACTTTTTTGCGGGAGGATGCCCCCATGCTTCGGCATATATATATTTTAGGTATAGGTTGTGTTAAAAAATGTTTTATTTTTTACTGTTTTTTTTTTGGCATTTGCTTTGCAGGTATGGTATGGTAAGGTTTTACTGTTATACTGTAATGTTACTTTGTTTTAACGTTAACCATAATTTGCTTAGCAGGTACGCCATTCAGTTGCAGCGTGGATTTATTTATCTTGACAGCAACAGCGTTTGCTCCCACGATACATAAAGCCGCGACTCCAACGCTGTAGGAGGTGATTTCACCACTACAGTTAAAAAAAAAGAGCATATATGCCTGAAGCATGGGGGCAGCTGGGGCAGAGGAGCGATATTGCTCCTAATGCCGCGTACATACGGTCGAAATTCCGACAGAGGGCTTGCCCGTGGAAAAGTTCGACCGTGTGTACGCGGCATAACTTTTTTGCGGGAGGATGCCCCCATGCTTCGGCATATATAAATGGTGCATGTATGTCCATCATTAGAAGTGGGTGGATGAAGGGAGGTATTCTAATGGTGGGCATACCCACCGATCAATCTTTTTTTTTTTTGTTCAGCCAACATGACTCTCAGCAAATAGCTTGGGGTGTCTACTTTCCAAAATGGGGTCATTTGGGGGGGTTTTGTGCTATTTTGGCATTTTATGGCCTTCGAAACTGTAATAGGTAGTGAGGAGTGAAATCAAAAATTTGCGCACTTAGAAATCCAGAAGGTGGCAATTGGTTTTTGGGGCCCCGTACGCAGCTAGGCTCCCAGAAAGTCAAAAAAAATATTCAATGGTCTCAACATGCCCCTCAGCAAATAGCTTGGGGTGTCTACTTTCCAAAATGGGGTCATTTGGAGGGGTTTTGTGCCATCTTGGCATTTTATGGCCTTCAAAACTGTGATAGGTAGTGAGGAGTAAAATAAAAAATGTATGCCCTTAGAAATCCTGAAGGTGGTGATTGGTTTTCGGGGCCCCGTACGCAGCTAGGCTCCCAAAAAGTCCCACACATGTGGTATCCCTGTACTCAGGAGAAGCAGCAAAATGTATTTTGGGGTGCAATTTCACATATAACCATGGCATGTGTGAGCGATATATAATTTAGTGACAACTTTTTGTAAAAAAAAAAAATAATTTAAATTTTTTGTCATTATTCAATCCCATGGGACAAAAAAATAAATATTCAATGGTCTCAACATGGCCCTCAGCAAATAGCTTGGGGTGTCTACTTTCCAAAATGGGGTCATTTGGGGGGGTTTTGTGCCATCTTGGCATTTTCTGGCCTTCAAAACTGTGATAGGTAGTGAGGAGTGAAATCAAAAATGAATGCCCTTAGAAATCCTGAAGGTGGTGCTTGGATTTCGGGGTCTCGTACGTGGCTAGGCTCCCAAAAAGTCCCACACATGTGGTATCCCTGTACTCAGGAGAAGCAGCAGAATGTATTTTGGGGTGTAATTTCACATATGCCTGTAGCATGTGTGAGCAATATATCATTTAGTGACAACTTTGTGCAAAAAAAAAAAAGTTTGTAATATTCCTGCAACTTGTGGCAAAATATAAAATATTCCATGGACTCAACATGCCTCTCAGTAAATAGCTTGGGGTGTCTACTTTCCAAAATGGGGTAATTTTGGGGTGTTTTGTGCTATTTTGGCATTTTATGGCCTTCGAAACTGATAGGTAGTGAGGAGTGAAATAAAAAATTTGCACCCTTAGAAATCCTGAAGGTGGTGATTGGACTTCGGGGTGCCGTGCGCGACTAGGCTCCCAAAAAGTCCCACACATGTGGTATCCCCATACTCGGGAGAAGTAGCGGAATATATTTTGGGGTGCAATTCCACATATAACTATGGCATGTGTGAGCAATATATCATTTAGTGACAACTTTTTGTAAAAAAATTTTTTTTTTTGTCATTATTCAATCCCTTAGGACAAAAAAAATAAATATTCAATGGGCTCAACATACCCCTCAGCAATTTCCTTGGGGTGTCTACTTTCCAAAATAGGGTCATTTGGGGGGGGGGGGGGGGGTTTGTACTGCCCTGCCATTTTAGCACCTCAAGAAATGAGATAGGCAGTCATAAATTAAAAGCTGTTTAAATTCCAGAAAATGTACTCTAGTTTGTAGACGCTATAACTTTTGCGCAAACCAATAAATATACGCTTATTGACATTTTTTTTACTAAAGACATGTGGCTGAATAAATTTTGCCCTCAATGTATGACTAAAATTTAGTTTATTCGATTTTTCTTATAACAAAAAGAAGAAAATATCTTTTTTTTTTCTAAATTTTCGCTCTTTTTCCATTTATATCGCAAAAAATAAAAATCGCAGAGGCAATCAAATACCATCAAAAGAAAGCTCTATTTGTGGGAAGAAAAGGACGCAAATTTCGTTTGGGTGCAATATTGCATGACCGCGCAATTACCAGTTAAAGCAGTGCAGTGCGAAATTGTAAAAAGACCTCTCGTCCTTAGGCTGTTAATTGGTCCGGGGCTGAAGTGGTTAACTGGTAATTGCGCGGTCATGCTATGGTGTACCCAAACAAACTTTGCAGCCTTTTTTCCCCAAAAATAGAGCTTTCTTTTGATGGTATTTGATTGCCTCTGCGATTTTTATTTTTTGCAATATAAACGGAAAAGACAGAAAATTTTGAAAAAAAAATTATTATTATTATTATACTTTTTGTTATAAAAAATCCAATAAACTCAATTTTAGTCGTACATTTAGGCCAAAATATATTCAATCACATGTCTTTGGTAAAAAAAAATTTTTTTAATAAGCGTATATTTATTGGTTTGTGCAAAAGGTGTAGCGTCTACAAACTAGGGTACATTTTCTGGAATATACGCAGCTTTTAGTTTATGACTGCCTATCTAATTTCTTCAGTTTGGAAAGTAAACACCCCAAGGAAATTGCCGAGAGGCATGTTGAACTTATTGAAATTTTTTTTCTTTTTTTTGTCACAAGTGATTAAAAAAAGGACAAAAAATAAAAATTTGTCACTAAATGATATATTGCTCACACATGCCATGGTTATATGTGGAATTACACCCCAAAATTAATTGTGCTGCTTCTGCTGAATATGGGGATACCACATGTGTAAGACTTTTTGGGAGCCTAGCTGCGTACAGGACCCCAAAAACCAATCAAATACCTTGGGGTGTCTACTTTTAAAAATGGGGTCATGTGGGGGGGGGGGTGTGCTATCTGGATATTTCAGGGCCTCCGTAACTGTAGGTAGTAAAATCACAAATTACAGTCCTGTACACGGCTAGGCTCCCAAAAAGTGTCACACATGTGGTATGCCGTACTCATGAGAAGCAGCAGAATGTATTTTGGAGTATAATTCCACATATGACTGTGCCGTGTTTGAACAATATATCATTTAGTGACATCTTTGTGTAAAGAAAAAATAAATACATTTTAATTTTCCCGAAACTTATGGCAAAATATAAAATATTCAATGGACACAACATGCCTCTCAGCAAATAGCTTGAAGTGAGTAATTTCCAAAATGGGGTCATTTGTGGGGGTTTTGTGCTATATTGACATTTCATGGCCTCCGAAACTATGAGTGTAGGTAGTGAGGAAGTGAAATCACCATTTTACACCCTTAGAAAGCCTGAAGACAGTGATTGGTTTTTGGGGACCTGTACATGACTAGGCTTCCGAAAGTCTCACACATTGGATCTCGAATTATAGAGATCAATTGAGCTCATGCAAGTGTCAGCCAACACTGATAATCCTGTCCCCAGACTCCTCCAAACACTGCTCTTCTCCAATGTGCCTGGGCTGTTAAAATAAAGGATCTCTTGGGGATATAGATCATCTGTCTCTGGGTTGTCTCAGTTACATAGGATAATGGAAGGAAGAGGCTTCATGGTGTAGTACTTCAAACGTATATTGATTAAAAGTTATGTAGCACTTACAGTATCCGACAAAAGTGAGTACACCCCTCACATTTTTGTAAATATATCATTATATCTTTTCCTGTGGCAACACTGAAGAAATGACACTTTGCTACAATGTAAAGTAGTGAGTGTACAGCTTGTATAACAGTGTAAATTTGCTGTTTCCTGTTATCGCTCTCACTCTCTCATACTGGTTACTGGAAGCTCCACATGGCACCTCATGGCAAAACTCTCTGAGGATCTGAAAAAAAGAATTGTTGCTCTACATAAAGATGGCCTAGACTATAAGAAAATTGGCTAGACACTGAAACTGAGCTGCAGCATGTTGGCCAAAACCATACAGCAGTTTAACAGGACAAGTTCCACTCAGAACAGGTCAACCAAAGAAGTTGAGGCCATCTTTATGTAGAGCAACAATTCTTTTTTTCAGATCCTCAGAGAGTTTTGCCATGAGGTGCCATGTGGAGCTTCCAGTAACCAGTATGAGAGAGTGAGAGCAATAACAGGAAACAGCAAATTTACACTGTTATACAAGCTGTACACTCACTACTTTACATTGTAGCAAAGTGTCATTTCTTCAGTGTTGTCACATGAAAACATATAATGGCATATTTACTAAAGTGTGAGGGGTGTACTCACTTTTGTCGGATACTGTACATTAAAAAAACTGTGAAAATCACAGTGGTAATACAGCCATGGATCTTGCCAACAGGCTGATACGTGGGGACGTCAAGGAATGCTGCTCCACCCAGGGTTGCAGTGCAGTGATGCAGCATTTATAGGGTTAATGCAGACAGTGAGGACGTGACATATAGCTGGATCGCTTTTCAAAGGGGCAGCAAGAGCTGACACAAGTCTAAACTTGGCTGTGTTATTTGGAGTATTGAGCCGCTTTGCAAATGATATATAACCTATTTACAGTGGTGTGAAAAAGTGTTTGCCCCCTTCCTCATTTCCTGTTCCTTTGCATGTTTGTCACACTTAAGTGTTTCGGAACATCAAACCAATTTAAACAATAGTCAAGGACAACACAAGTAAACACAAAATGCAATTTGTAAATGAAGGTGTTTATTATTAAAGGTGAAAAAAAATCCAAACCATCATGGCCCTGTGTGAAAAAGTGATTGCCCCCTAAACCTAATAACTGGTTGGGCCACCCTTAGCAGCAACAACTGCAACCAAGCGTTTGCGATAACGTGCAATGAGGCTTTTACAGCAGCCTGGAGGAATTTTGGCCCACTCATCTTTGCAGAATTGTCCTAATTCAGTTACATTAGAGGGTTTTCGAGCATGAACGGCCTTTTTAAGGTCATACCACAACATCTCAATAGGATTCAGGTCAGGACTTTGGCTAGGCCACTCCAAAGTCTTCATTTTGTTTTTCTTCAGCCATTCGGTGGTGGACTTGCTGGTGTGTTTAGGATCATTGTCCTGCTGCAGAACCCAAGTTCGTTTCAGCTTGAGTACACGAACAGATGGTCGGACATTCTCCTTCAGGATCTCTTGGTAGACAGCAGAATTCATAGTTCCTTTTATCACGGCAAGTCTTCCAGGTCCTGAAGCAGCAAAACAGCCCCAGACCATCACACTACCACCACCATATTTTACTGTTGGTATAATGTTCTTTTTATGAAATGCAGTGTTCCTTCTACGCCAGATATACTTGGACACACACCTTCCAAAGAGTTCCACTTTTGTCTCATCGGTCCACAGAATGTTGTCCCAAAAGTCTTGGGGATCATCAAGATGTGTTGTGGAGAAATTGAGACGAGCTTTGATGTTCTTTTTGCTCAGCAGTGGTTTTCTCCTTGGAACTCTGCCATGCAGGCCATTTTTGCCCAGTCTTTTCCTGATGGTGGAGGCATGAACGCTGACCTTAACTGAGGCAAGTGAGGCCTGCAGTTCCTTGGACGTTGTTGTGGGGTCTTTTGTGACCTCTTGGATGAGTCGTCGCTGTGCTCTTGGGGTAATTTTGGGCGGCCGGCCACTCCTGGGAAGGTTCACCACTGTTCCATGTCTTCGCCATTTGTGGATAATGGCTCTCACTGTGGTTCGCTGGATTCCCAAAGCTTTGGAAATGGCTTTATAACCCTTTCCAGACTGATAGATCTCAATTACTTTCTTTCTCAATTGTTTCTGAATTTCTTTGGGTCCCGGCATGATGTGTAGCTTTTAAGGATCTTCTGGTGGACCTTACTGTGTCAAGCAGCTCCTATTTAAGTGATGCCTTGATTGTGAACAGGTGTGGCAATAATCAGGCCTGGGTGTGGCTAGAGAAATTTAACTCAGGTGTGGACAACCACAGTTATAGTATGTTTTAACAAGGGGGGCAATCACTTTTTCACACAGGGCCATGATGGTTTGGATTTTTTTTCACCTTTAATAATAAACACCTTCATTTACAAATTGCATTTTGTGTTTACTTGTGTTGTCCTTGACTATTGTTTAAATTGGTTTGATGTTCCGAAACACTTAAGTGTGACAAACATGCAAAGGAACAGGAAATGAGGAAGGGGGCAAACACTTTTTCACACCACTGTATCTCTACCTCTTCTTTCTATGTGGCTGAAGCCAGTATCGGCATTGTTTTCTTATATTCATCTTATGTCTGTCTGCATCTCCCTCATGTAAAACACAGCCTCTTGGGAAATTTGAGGATCCCAAATCTTGTGAGAATGCATTCATAATGTGATATCACCGGCACTTAGACAAATTGGGGTCTGGGATAAGTTTTACTCTGTACTACTGTTTATTTTTTTGTTAACTTTTTAGCTAGTAAGTTTACATGGGGTGAGGGGGGATAATTAATAAATGTCTAGTGATAGCTGGCTTTAACCACTTGACCTCTTGAAGGTTTTAACCCCCTTCATGGCCAGGGCATTTTTTACTATTCAGCACTGCACTTCAAGTGCCAATTGCTTGTTCATGCAACGCTGTACCCAAATTCAATTTGTTTTATTTTTTTTCACACAAATAGAACTTTGATCACCTACAAAATCTCAGCCTAAAACAGGCAATGAAACAATGGCGAGGGGCTTCTGGGTTTGGCGCGGTTTGGCGTGCATTCTAAGGAGGGCAGATGTGATGTCTTAGGTCACGGAACTGGAAATTACGTCAACGCGCCTCGCCCCTCCCACAGGGCATCATCGCAAATGCGTTGACCTATTTTCCGGTTTTGCAACCTAAGACGTCACTTCCACCCTCCGTAGAACGCACGCTGAGCCACGGTGAACCCAGAAGAGCCTCACCATTGTTTCAATTGTTTTCCATTTTATGCAGAGATTTTGGAAGTAAATTTTTGTCATTGTGCAAATAAATCTTTCTTACAATACTTTACTATGAGTACTCTTTTCTCTCATTGAGCCTAGTGAACATTCCGGCTGCCCCAAAGAGTAACAATTTTGAGACCTCATTAAGGACGCCAGAGAGACCTGGTATTCCCAACACCAGATATATGCGTGCTTGACCAGACTAAAAAGCTGAGGGTCCATTTTCTCTGGTGAGTGGGGATACGAGAGGGGAGAGTGGCACTGCACAGCATGTTTACTTGAAGCACTTCGGGACTTTTTCTAAGGATTTTAGAGCACTGAGCATTTTATATTGGATTTCTTTTTGTTAAAGAATTAGGACTTTGTTTTTCATGTGTTTTCACTGTTATCTATTTTGGACTGTGAGCACTGTATTATTGATATTTGATTTATGAGTGACTTAGCACTTGCAGGGCATGACTTAGAACAGCAGCTGCAGGGTTTTTTATTTTATTAGTTTATCAGTTTTTTCACATTGAGTAGATACTGACTGGTGACAGTGCACTGTGATTGCTTGTTACCGTGATGATTACTGTAAAGGCAGTTTTTTGAACTGTCATGAATGGCTTTCATCAGCATTTCATCAGTATTGTCATACTGTGATTGGCCCACAGCTATCACATGGTACAGGGTGCTGTAATTGGCCCAGGTACAATGTTATCACTGGTGACCAATCACATATCACACACAGTAGTAAATGATCACATAATTGGATTCCTTTCACACAGTATATATGTACACAGCAATGTATTGGTACGTCACTGGGCCTTGGGGGGTACATTTACTGCTGGTGGTTGGCAGCTGGATAAAGTGATTGTAAATCCTTTTTATTTTTTATAACAAACGTTATATTTACCTGCTCTGCGCAATGGTTTTGCACAGAGCATCCCCGATTCTCATCTTCTCAGGTCCCCCACTGGCACTTCTGGTTCCCCCCGAGTGCCCACTATAACAAGCTGCTTGCAGAGGGGCTTGCTCATGAGCCAGCTCTGTGTGTCCATAGGCAAATAGAGCATGGCTCTGCCCCCATTTCCTCCTCACTGGCCAATGGTCCCTGCTGCTGTTTCTGAGCCAATGAGAAGGGAGATACAAGAGAACTGCTTGAAATTGAGCTTAGATAAGTAAAGGGGAGGGGGCTGCTCTCAGAAGGTTTCTAACCTTTACACAGAGCATGCATTTAAAAGTAAAAGGAACTGCAGTCTGCTCACATAATTTGTAATAAAACCATCTTTGGCACTCTGAAGCTCCAACCACTTATTATTTTATATATACTGTGATTCTGTATTTGCAAAATATGCTATAGAAATCTCCCTCCACTGAGTCTGGCTGCAATCATTTTGGGCAGCTGAAGCTGCTGCATGTTCACTTCCTGGATTTACACAGAGGCACATTCCAGCTCTGCAGCTTTCATTGGCCTTCTTATGACTCACCCCTCCCTCCCTGGCAAACTCTCATGAGAGCGAGTGAGAGAGAGAGCTGTGCATGATGTCATAAGTCTAGTCTCTTTTCCAGACAAGAAACAGGAAGTGGGCTGTATAAGGTATTTACTGGCAGAAAAAAAAAATACTATCCAAAGTTAAAACAACAAGGGCAGAAGATTTTATAGATGGAAAGTTTAAAAAATGACTGAAGTTCCACTTTAAGGTAAAAACCTTCAGCCTTGAGAACCACTTTAATTAAATGTCTTCAAGCCTTCAGCCAAGAAAGTTTTTTATTTTGTATTTGTATTTTCTGTGTATGTTTTAGAATCTATTTTGAGCTTTTGTTGCTGTTAGGGAGATTTTCCTTCACTTAAGCTGTCCATAAGTTGTAGATCTCTTTCTAATAGATTCCTCCATCTATGCTAAATATCGTGTGTGCATAAATCCCTCTTCTGGGATATTGTATTCTGACAGCTGCCACTGGGGACAACAAACATCTCGTTTTATAAACATTTGGTGTTTTTTGGGGGTTGTTTTGGTTTTCTATTACAAATAGAATATATTAATATTTTTCTTTGGGTTTGGTTGTGGAAGGAATTTATTAATGCTGTTCAAAGACCATTATGTGGAAGGCTATACAGGCAGCCCCTTGGGTATTTGCTTTCAGAGATGTTTGACATCCGTATGTTTACAGTCCTCACAAGACCATAACTGGTTTTCTAAACGCTCTTTAGAAGTATTAGAAGGTTGTGTTACTATTGAATATTGTGAACACTATATTGCCTTTTTCACAATATTCTGGTTATGTGTGGAGATTCTAAAGATCCTGGAGTCAATGCAACTCATCTCTTTGGATAAAATATGCACATTCCAAAGTGAGATCTGTACGAAACCAACACAGTTTTGTGTAGCTCTCCCAGTTGAAGGATGAAGTGCCATGAGCAGCAAGCCGTCTTATTAGTTAAGCACTCACTGCATTCAAACTGCCCAGTATATCATCGATTCAGACAGTATCTTCAATTTATCCAAGGAAACATGACTATCCTTACATCCCTGGAAAAAGTGATGCATCTCTGTTGAGCAGTCACAGAAATTTTAATAATTGTATGTATTTCTCCAAGGAATTACTCTATTTTTTGTTTTCCATGTCATACAGGCCAAATTCTCTTTGTATGTCTTGCCTTGCTTAAAAAGAATTTGTTGTCTTCCTCCAAGACCAGCAGTGAAAATTCCTAAATGAAGCAGCTATTAATTTATTTGCATCAGTGTAGGGTTTGCGTAATGATTGCCCCACTGGGAAGAAGAAGCCGTTGGGTTAATCTGGCCTGGGGGACTTGAATGCTTTGTAAGAATTTTGTGAGAACTTTGATTGATCTTTGTAGATTGTTCCCCAGCGATACAAATGTATCATTCCGGTCTGATGCATTTTAAGGGGTTAATCAAAAAAATATAATGTTTTCTACGCACAGATGTTCTTCCTGGTTATTTTACAGCTGTGGTCTTAACTGTCTTCTCTAAACCAGAAGCCTTTGCTGATCAAGAGGTGAATAGTAAGTAGAGTATCTTTTCAGCAGGTAATGCACGGTTTGGCCAAAATGAAGAATTTCCATTTAGTAACAAAGTAGTATAGCTTATGAAAGTTTAGAAAGAATAACATGGATACACAGAAAATATATTAACCACTTCAGCCCCGGAAGGATTTACCCCCCTTCCTGACCAGAGCATTTTTTGTGATTCGGCAAAACATTGATTTAGCCGACAATTGCGTGGTCGTGCGGCGACGTACCCAAACAAAATTGACGTCCCTTTTTACCCACAAATAGAGCTTTCTTTTGGTGGTATTTAATCACCTCTGTGGCTTTTATTTTTTGCGCTATAAACAAAAACAGAGTGACAATTTGGAAAAAAAAGCAATATGTTTTTCTTTTTTCTGTAATAAATATCCCCAAATAAATATATAAAAAAACAAATTTTTTTCCTCAGTTTAGGCTGATATGTATTCTTTTACATATTTTTGGTAAAAAAAAATCACAATAAGGGTATATAAATTGGTTTGTGCAAAAGTTATAGTGTCTACAAAATAGTGGATAGATTTATGGCATTTTTATTATAAATTTTGTTTTTACTAGTAATGGCGGTGATCTGCGATTTTTATCAGGACTGCAACATTATGGCAGACACATAGGACACTTTTGACACTGTTTTGGGTCCATTGTCATTTATACAGCGATCAGTGCTATAAATAGCCAATGATTACTGTATAAATGACACTGGCAAGGAAGGGGTTAAACACTAGGGTGCAATTAAGGGGTTAAGAGTGTCCTAGGGAGTGATTCTAACTGTACGTGGGGTGGGCTACCTAGGACATGACAGAGATCACTGCTCCCGATGACAGGGAGCAGTAGATCCCTGTCATGTCACTAGGCAGAACAGGGAAATGCCTTGTTTACATCTCCCCATTCTGTCTCAGGCTGCCAGCGAACATCGAGTTTGCGGGCACGCTCTGTCGGCAGCACGCGCTCGCAAGGCCGCAAATTCAAAGGGACATACAGGAATGCCCATTTGCCTGTACGAGCCATTCTGCCAACGTATATGTGTTTTTAGCGGTTGGCAAGTGGTTAAGTAAGCCGAATTGGAAATTTTTAGCCACATATTGGCAAGATGGCTACTGGCTTTGTTAAGGAAACCTTAAAGTGATACTAAACTTAAAAACATTTTTTAGTTTCTTTGTGCCCCACCTTCCCTATGTGAAGGGGAAGAGAGGGGAGAAGAGAGCAGCGCTGTGCAGGACTGCATCTTTTCACCCCTTATTTCCTCTTTACACAGCATTTGAGCACCAACAGGAACCATTGGCTCTCACTGCTGTCAATCAGAGGAAGTGGAGGGCGAGCCTAAGTCCTGCTGTGTAAGTCTATGAAGTGCGGCTCCATAGACACACAGCTCAGGAGCAGGAGAGTCTACCTCTCCCAATAGCCAGTTGCTGGCTTTGGTAGTCCCGCAGAAGAAGAGGAGGAGCCTAGATCGCCGCTGGGACCCCAGAAGAGGAGGATACCACTGCACAGAGCAAGTAAATATTGAGTAACACTTTAACAAAGAATGTGCAGCTGTTGTCCTTAAAAAAAAAAAAAAAAAGCTGTCAGATTCCAGGTTTCATGCTCCTGGTGATAGCTCAAGATGACAACCAAAGTCCCACTGTAGGCACATATGGACTGGGGTCAAAAGATTTCATCAACACAAAACCATCATCTGGCTGGGTGCTCATATCTACAGTACTGTGCAAAAGTTTTAGGCAAGTGTGAAGAAATGCTGTAACGTGAGAATGCCTTGAAAAATATGTATTTTAATTGTTGATTTTCATCAATAAACAAAATGTGAACAGAAGAAAACAAAATCAAATCAATGGTTGGTGTAACTACCCTTTGGCTTCAAACCATCATCCATTCTATTGCTTGCACACGTGCACAACGTCAGGGATTTTGTAGGATTAGAATCAGGTTCATGGTTAACTAATTATACCAACCAGGTGCTAATGATCATCATCAATTTCATATGCAGGTTGAAGTCATTAACTGAAACGGATCAGCACAGAACTGGCAGAAACCAATGAGACCCATGTACACCCATCTACTGTCCAGAGAAGGTTGGCCAGAAGTGGTCTTCATGTAAGAATTGCAGCCAAAAAGCCATACTTCCAATGTGGAAACAAGGCTAATCGACTCAACTGTGCATGACAACATAGGAACTGGGGTGCAGAAAATTGGTAGCAGGTGCTCTGGACTAATTGCTTAAAATTGAAAATATTTGGCTGTAGCAGGAGGCAGTTTGTTTGCCAAAGGACTGGAGAGCAGTACAATAATGAGTGTCTGCAGACAACAGTGAAGCACGGTGGAAGTTCCTTGCAAGTTTGGTGCTGCATTTCTGCAAATGGAGTTGGACATATGGTCAGGATCAATGTGTCCCTCAATGCTGAGAAATACAGGCAGATACTTCTCCATCGTGCCATACCATGTGATTGGCCTCAAATTTATTCTGAAGCAGGACAACCACCCCAAACATACAGCCAATGTAATGAATAACTAATGAATGAATAACTATCATTAGCGTAAAGAAGAAGAACAAGGAGTCCTGGAAGTGGTGGTTACATAGTTAGTCGGGTTGAAAAAAGACCATCTAGCTCAACCAATAAAATGGGAGAAAAAATAAATTATACAATCCTATTTACACAATACTATACCCACAGTTGATCCACCAAAAACACCAAAGCATAATCCTTCCTGATCCCCCAAGAGGCAATCTACTAAGCTGGACAGAAGCAGCTCTTGAGGGAGTCTATTCCACATTTTCACAGTTCTTACTTTGGAGAAAATGTTCCTGGATTTTGAGCTATAATCTCCTTTCCTCCAGACATAAAGAATGCCCTCTTGCCCTCTGTGATAACCTTAAAGTGAATAACTACACTGAGTTAACTATATGAACCACTTATGTATTTATACATGGTGATTATATGCCCCCTTAATCGCCTCTTCTCAAGAGAGAATAAATTCAGTTCAGCTCAGCTCATGGTTTGGCTTCCACAGAGCCATGATCTTAATATCATCAAGTATGTCTGGGATTACATGAAGAAACTGAAGGGTTTGAGGCAGCCTGCATTCACAGAAAATTTGTGATTTCTAAGACGTTTGTAACAACCTACCTGCCGAATTCCTTCAAAAACTGTGTGCAAGTGTATCTAGAATTGATGCTACTTTGAATACAAGGGATGGTCACACCAAATATTGATTTGATTTAGATTCCACTTCTCTTCATTTACTTTACATTTTGTCAATTTGATAAAAATAAACTATTAACACTTCTATTTATGAAAGCATTCTTAATTTACAGCATTTTTTCACACCTGCCTAAAACCTTTTCCCAGTACTGTATGTCAAATTGTAGCTGATTTGGGGAGTAGCAATATCTCCTGTGAGCCACATTTCTCTGACTTTAAAACATTCAATCTAGAACCGGTGAGTTAGGAAGGCTATGCTATTTAGCTTTGATTATTTCTGGAGAGACTACTCAGCATGGGTGTGCATCTAACCAAGGGGGAAAAAAAGACATTACATAATTTGTTATAGAAGCCCTTCAAGTAAAACTTCTAGTAGTGATGACTTCTGGTATTTTATTTCTTCAGCTTTGGGTACCTTTATTGTCTTGAGCTTGCTCTTCCTTTCTGTAACTTTTATATAATATATATGGGCTTCATTCTCTCCTCTGTAATCATGAATTTATTCAGTTTCCTAAATGTTAAACCTCAGGATAATGCATGAGTTTGAACAAGCCAACAATATTGATGCCCTGAATCATACAAGGCTGTGTTTATAGAACATACTTACAATCAAATCTGTTTTCAAGACAAATATACTAGATTGACTTTGGTAGCTCTCTTTTTGCAGAGGTGTGGAATATGTTGTTTTAAAGTATAACACATATATATTTTTACATTGTATTTTTGGCAAAAAAATAAAAAAAAGGGTTTTTATTGCTAACAGCAGAGAAAGGGCATACGGTGGTATGTTATGGAACTTTGCTCAGCACCAGTGCATCTGAAAACACAGATGCATCCTGAAGGTAAGTGCGACTCAAGCTCGGAATGATTTGATTCATAAGGTAAGCTGCATAATTTCTTGTCATAATACGTAAAGTGGTTGCAAAGGTTGTATGGTGCCAGCCATTATCTCTGATTGCTGCCAGATCAGTACAATGTCACCAGACCAGTGCTGTCAGTGTCTTCTATCACCGCAGTCCACTCAGTGTCCCTAATCACCGCCACAGCAGTCATATTGTCCTTAATCACCGAAACACCAGTTATTGTGTCCCTGATCACTAAAACACCAGTTATTGTGTCCCTGATCACTAAAACGCCAGTTATTGTGTCCCTGATTACTGAAACACCAGTTATTGTGTCCCTGATCACTAAAATGCCAGTTATTGTGTCCCTGATCACTGAAACACCAGTTATTGTGTCCCTGATCACTAAAATGCCAGTTATTGTGTCCCTGATCACTGAAACACCAGTTATTGTGTCCCAGTTTACTAAAACACCGGTTATTGTGTCCCTGATCACTAAAACACCGGTTATTGTGTCCCTGATCACTAAAACGCCAGTTATTGTGTCCCTGATCACTAAAACACCAGTTATTGTGTCCCTGATCACTAAAACACCGGTTATTGTGTCCCTGATCACTAAAACACTGGTTATTGTGTCCCTGATCACTGAAACACCAGTTATTGTGTCCCTGATAACTAAAACACCAGTTATTGTGTCCCTGATCACTAAAATACCAGTTATTGTGTCCCTGATCACTGAAACGCCAGTTATTGTGTCCCTGATCACTGAAACGCCAGTTATTGTGTCCCTGATCACTGAAACACCAGTTATTGTGTCCCTGATCACTAAAATACCAGTTATTGTGTCCCTGATCACTGAAACATCAGTTATTGTGTCCCTGATCACTGAAACACCAGTTATTGCGTCCCTGATCACAAAAACACCAGTTATTGTGTCCTTGATCACCGCCACACCAGTCTTATTGTCCCCAATCACCGCCACACCAGTCCTATTGTCCCTGATCACCACCATACTATGTACATAATCTGTTGAGACCACAAAAAGGTCTCTCAACTGTGCTCGACAAACTTAGGAGAAGTAACAGAATGTGTTTTGGGGTGTAATTCTAAGTATGCCCATGTTATTAAATTGGCAGCTTTGGCAAAAATAATTGTAATTTACTTTCTGCAGTTTCCAAAAATCGTGGCAATAAAATTAAGTCTTCAAAAGGCTCACTGTGCCTTTTTAAAAGATCCTTGGGGTGCTTACCCTCCAAAATGTGATAATGTTGTGGGTTTTTCTACTGTCCTGGTGTTTCAAAGCCTCCAAATATTTGATAGTCAGGAAATTATATGTTGTAGTTTATGCCCCTAGAACACCTGAAGGTATTTCCTTGGATTTTGAGCCCCTCTAAATGGCTGGGCTGTGTAAAAGTCTCACATGTGATATAACCATATAGCAGTAGCAGAATGTGTTTTAGTGTATAATTCTAAATATGCATGTGTGTCTTAGAAATATTTTATTATAAAATATTTTTATTAACAACATTGTGTAAAAAATTTATATAATATATATTCATTTTCTTTCCCTTGTGGCGAACAATTATTGAAAAGACTCATTATGCCTTTCTGAAAATATCTTGGAGTGTTTGCTTTCCAAAATAGGGTAATTTTTGGGTGTTGTCCTGGTGCTCCAGGGCACCCAAAAATGTGATAGGTGGTCAGAAAATGATATGCGTTATTTAGGTTCCTTGAAAGCCCAAAGGTGCTACTTGGATTTTGGACCCCTCTATGCATCTAGTCTGCGACAAAGTCTAACACACTTGGTACCCCCCATTCTTGGGAGGCAAAGCAGAATGTGTTTTGGGAATGAAATTATAAGTTTGCCCATGCCATGTGTGAGAAATAACTTGTTACAATAGAAACCTTGTGAAAAAAAAGTTGTTTTTTTCCGCCGAACTCGCTGATTGCCTCCCCCTCTGTCAAATCAGTCCAACCCCCCCCCCCATGTCTATTGCACAAAATGATGTACAGGTACGGTGTTTTGTGCAATAAACCTGCTGCAGTATATCGGCAGTTGGCAAGTGGTTCATTTTATTTTTTTTACAAAATTTTTTTTTTGGGGGGGGGGGGGGGGTGTTGGTATTTTTCTAATTTATATAGCAAAAAATGAAAAACCCAGTGGTGATTAGATATCACCAAAAGAAAGTTCTATCTGTCACAAAAAAAATGTAAAAATTTAATTTGTTGCATGGCTGAGTTATTGTCATTCAAATTGTGACAGAGCTGAAATCTGAAAATTGGCCTGGGCAGGAAGGGTGTGAAAGTGTTTGGTACTGAGTTGGTTTAGCCTAGGTTCACATTTGTGCGAACACAGACGATCGCATGCGATGTCTGTGCAATGCGAGTTCGGCCATACAGTTGTATTGCTGAACTCGCATTGTTTTCTCACAAAAAAGATGCAGGGACGTTTTTCCCTCCACACTGAAATCGGATTATATGGGTGTTCTTACTTATGCGATCCAATTCCGGTGTGAGTTCGCACTGCAATCTGTGAACTGATCAGGGGGTGTCATTAACAATGTACTGACACCTGCAGTGGTTCGCAGAGGGCAGTGTTGAACTGCCTGCGGGAGAGATACGATGTGGGAACCGGCAATGTAATCGCGTCAGTTCCCACATCGCAGAAGTGTGAACCCAAGCCAAATTATCTATTGGCAAGTAAAACTGTGTGTGTTTAGCTTTACAGGAAACTTACTCTAATAGGAAATGGATGGATGAATCCCACTGCTGGGATATTGTATTCTGACAGCTCCCAATGGGGACATCAAATATTTTCTTTTATAAACAATGCTTGGAATTTTTTCTGGGGATCCTGTTACAAATAATATATATTAAAGTGGGTATTAAGCACTAAGTAAATGTACAGTATCCTCTCTGTTTATTCATGTAATCTGCTCCTGTGTCTGTGCCTTCAAGAAAAAAAGAATATGCAGCTATATACCTGTTTTCAGATCGCCGATCGGCACTCACATGACCCGCCGCCTCTCTCGGCCTGACAACTGCAGTGGGCGGGACCGAGGATCCCCCGCCACAAGAGAGGAGAGAGGCGGCGGGTCACTTGTGAACACTGAAAACAAGTATATGCTATAGCTGCATTTTTTTTAAGGCATAGATACAGGAGAAGATTACATTAATAAACAGAATACTGTAAAAATATAACAGTCATTTCAGCAGCAGGAGGGGGCGGGCATGAACATGGAGCTGACAGGTGGGGGTGGGGACAGAGGCGAGAGCAGATGATGGAGGCATGTAAACTGACCGCGGGGTCAGGGCTTAGCAGCCATGATAAACCGTTGTCAGTTTACATAAGGGATGGCAGAACCATACAAGGGGGAACAGGATTTTCTTTTTTTCTCTTTTTTTATTTTTTTTTTTTTTTAGGTAAACCAGAACTTTAATATTTTCTTTTGGATATGGTTGAAGACAGATTATTTTTTTAATAATGCTGTTCAAAGACCATTACATTCATCAATTTTGTAGAAGGCTATTTAGACAGCCCCTTGGGTGTTTGCTTTCAGAGATATTTGACAGCCGTATGTTTACAGTTCTCACAAAACCATAACTGTCTTTCAAACTCTCTATTGAAATATTAAAAAGTTGTATTAATATTGAATATTGTGAACACTATATCACATCGCCTTTTTCGCAATATTCTGGTTATGTGTGGAGATTCTAAAGATGCAACTAATTTCTATAGAAAAATATCAACGCTCCAAAGTGAGATCTGTATATCGGCAATGCAGTTTTGCGTTGCTCCCAGTTGAACGTAGAAGTATCATAATTAGCAAGCGGTCTTATTTTTCAGGCGTTCACAGCGTTCAAAGTACCCAGTGTAGCATCAGTTCGGACAGCATCTCCAACGTATCCAAGGAAATATGACTATCCCTTACATCCCTGTAAAAAGTGTCTTCATGTCATATGGGCTGACGTCTCTTTATATGTCTTCATCTGCTTCAAAAGAATTTGTTGTCTTCCTCCTAGACAAGCACTGAAAATTCCTAAATGAAGCAGCTATTAATTTATTTGCACTGGTGTAGCTGAGAGCATAATGATTGTCCCACTGGGAGGAGGAAGCCATTGGGTTAATCTGGCCTGAGGGACTTGAATGCTTTTTACAGAGTCTTGTGGGAACAAATGTATCATTTCTGTCTGATGCATTTCAAGGTGTTAATAAATAACAATGTTTTATACGCACAGATGTTCTTCCTGGTTATTTTACAGCTGTGGTCTTAAAGCGGTAGTAAACCCGCAATGTTTTTTTTTTTTTTTTTAAACCTGCAAAGCAAAAGGCATAATGAGCTAGTATGCACCGCATACTAGCTCATTATAAAATACTTATCTTAGAACGAGGCCCCGACATCTGGCCCGATCCACGCCGAGGGAGCCGACATGCTCCCTCGGCGTCTCTTCCGGGTATCGCGGCTCCGGCGCTGTGAGTGGCCGGAGCCGCGATATCGTCACTCCCGCGCATGCGCGCGGGAGATTTCCGTCCGGCCGCACGAGCGCTGCCGGATTTTCACGGAGAGAACCCCCTTGTGCGCATGCGCCGCTGCAGTCAGCGGCGCATACCGAGGGGAATATCTCCTAAACCGTACAGGTTTAGGAGATATTTTTTTTACCTACAAGTAAGCCTTATTATAGGCTTTCCTGTAGGTAAAAGTTAAAAAAATGACCATACTACCACTTTAACTGTCGTCTCTAAACCAGAAACCTTTGTTGAGTAGTAAGTTATTTGAGTGTCTTTTTAGGATTTAATGCATAGTTTGCCTGATATGAATCATTTTGATAAGGCCATTTAGTAACGAAGTAGCATAGCTAATGGAAATTTTACAAGAATGGCATGGACGCACAGAAGAGATATTAAGCGAGCCAAATTAGAAATTTTTAGCCACTTGTCGGCAAGATGGCTACTGGCTTGGTTAAAGCGGAGTTCCGCTTCAACCACTTTGTTTTTTAAAAGTCAGCAGCTACAAATACTGCAGCTGCTGACTTTTAAAATATGGACACTTACCTGTCCAGGGCGCCCGCGATGTCCTCACCCGAAGCCGATCTGTACCTCGGCTCTCGGTTGGAATCGCCGCCATCTTCGGTAAGGGGATCAGGAAGTGAAGCCTTGCGGTTTCACAGCCTGGTTTCCTATTGCGCATGCTCGAGTCAAGCTGCACATCCTCACAGCGGGGGGACAGAGGAGGGGCCAGACATGATCCGAAGTGGGAGCAAATACCTGGATTATACAGGTATCTGCTGCCCCCTGAAAGGTGCCAAATGTGACACCGGGGGGGGGACTAATCCGATCAGCAGAAGTTCAATTTTTGGGTGGAACTCTGATTTAAGGAAAACTTACTAAAGAATGTGCAACTGTTGCCCTTTAAATAACCTGTCAGATTCCAGGTTTCATGCTCCTGGTGATAGTTCTTTATGAAAACCAAAGTCCCACTGTAGGCACATGTGGACTTGCAGTCAAAAGATTTTATCAAAACAAAGCCCTCATCTGGCTGGGTTCTCATATCTACAATATGTCAAATTATAGCTGATTTTACGTGTGGAATATATCCTGTGATCCACATTTCTCTACATTTAACACTACCTCACTAAAGGATAAAAAAACATGACTTTTTTTCATATATTCTTGTTAAAGTGATACTGAAGTCTAATTTTTTTCATTTAAAAATAACAAACTTGATACTTACCTGCTCTGTGCGGTAGTTTTGCACAGATCCGCACAGTTTCTCATCTTCTTGGGTCCCTTTCCGGTGCTCCTGGCCCCTCCCTCCTGCCGAGTTCCCCCACAGCAAGCAGCTTGCTATGAGGACACCCGAGCCGCTTCTCTGTGTGCCTCTTCAGACATGGAGCCATGGCTCGGCCCCATCCCTCTCTCTTCTCATTGGCTCACTGACTTTGACAGTAGCAAGAGCGAATGGTGCCACGCTGCTGTCTTAGCCAATGAGGAGGGAGCGTATCGGACAGCTGAGACTCTCGTGCAACATCGCTGGATCGAGATTGGGCTTGGGTAAGTATTAGGGGGGCTGCTGCACACAGAAGGCTTTTTATCCTGATACATAGAATGCATTAGGATAAAAAAAACTTCTGACTTTAGAACCACTTTAAGAAGTAAAACTTATAGTTGAGAGGACTTCTAGTATTTTGTTATTTCTTAAACTTTGGGTGCCTTTATTGTCTTGAGCATGCTCCTTTATGTAACTTTTATAAAATGCATAGGTTCATTTACTAGAATATTTAGTGATTTGCAAGGGAAATTACAGAACAAAAAAATAAACTGTTTTTTTTTTCTCTAGTACATAATTGGGTGTTCAAAATTAAAAAAAAGCTTCACACGTCTTAACTAACTGTCACTTTGCAACATGCAAAGCCTCTACCTCTCTGTTAACCAAACTCTCTTTTTTTAATACACAGGTATAAATTCCAAAAGGTACACATTTTTTTTAAGTGTTTTTCTTTGCCATTTATCTTGGATACAGCTTTGCTGTGCAAGTAGGACTTAATTGTATTCTAGCATAACTTTGTGGTGTTTTCCAGAGGAATAATACACCTCTGAAATAACCGGCAAAGTGCATTTCCCTGATTTGTGTAACAGTCACACAGCCCACAGACTAGTTTGCCAAGTTGTTTAATGTTTTAATTGCTTACCAGATTCTCTCCTCTGTAATCATGAATTTATTCACACTCTCCTACATAATAAACCTTATTCTTACTCATGCATTGTTAAATGCATGAGTCTGAATGAGCCAGAATGAGCCATAAATATTGCCACCCTAATGCATACCGAGCTGTGTGTGTAGAACATACTTGCCATCTAATTTGTTAATGTGTGGGTTGACTTTGCTAGCTCTCTTTGTGCAGATTTATGGAATATGTTTTTCTACAGTATAACACATATAGCTTTACATGTCTTTTTGGTTAAAAAGACGTGCGGAAGGTAACAGGGCATACAGGGGTATGAAATGGAACTTGCTAAGGATTGATGCATCTGATAACAAGGAACCATCCTAAAGGTAAGTGCAACTCAAGCTCAAAATGATTTTGTCAATAAGGTAAGCTGCAGCCATAATACTTAATTTTTGATTTTTAGTGATGTCATCATGTAGCTATCATCACAGACCATCTGAATTCATCTGGGTGGGGTGACAATGATCTCAAGTGTGTGGATAGTAGTAACTGGTATTAATTGCCTTTTCTGGACCTCTCAATTTATATTGGGGAGGGGGGGGGGGGTCAGGTTCAGATGCGTACCCAGCACCATGTACTTAGAGATTAATCATCACAGTGTGTATGTTGTGTATAGCATTTATGTAGACAAAGGTGTGTTTTGCAATCTGATTTCTTTGTTCATATTTGGCATCAGGGCCCAGGAATGTCGCGGGTTGACTTTAGATTGTACTAAGGCTTGTATGAAAATTCTACTCTGTATGAGTCCTTGTATAAAGCAGCCCTCCAGGCAGGCATAAAAGATGGGAATTAAAGTGGTTGTAAAGGCTCAAGGTTTTTTATTTTCATGAATTATAGGCATGAAGGTAGAAAACCTGTGTGCAGCAGCCCCATAATACTTACCTGAGCCTCACTTAGATCCAGAGATGTGTACAAGAGCAGCGGCTCCCCTGGCATTGGCTCCCGCTACTGTCAATTACAGTCAGTGAGCCAATGAGAAGAGAGTGGGGGGCAGGGCCTAGCCACACTCCATGTCTGAATGGACACAGAGCAGCTGTTCGTGAGGAGTTTGCTCATGTGCCCCCATAGCAAGCTGCTTTCTATGGGGGCAGATAGGAGGGGACAGAAACACCAGCAGGTGAGAAGAGGAGGATTGGGGCTGCTCTGAGCAAAACCACTGCACAGAGCAGGCAAGTATGATGTGTTTTTATTTTTTTAAATCTGCCTTTAATATCACTTTAAAGTGATTTGTAAAGTCTTTTTTCTTTTTTTCTTTTTTTTTTTTTGTTAAAAATAATAAACACATTATACTTACCTGCTCCGTACGGTGGATTTGCACAGGGCAGCCTGTATTCTCCTCTTTTCTGGTCCCTCTTCTGCTCTCCTGGCCCCTCCCTCCTGATGAGTGCCCCCACAGCAAGCACCTTGCTATGGGAGCACCTGAGCTGAGCTGCAGTTCCGTGTATCCATTCAGACACAGCAATGTGGCCCGGCCCCACCCTCTTTCTCTCCTCATTTGATGACTGACAGCAGCGGGAGCTAATGGTACTACTCTGCTGTTTCAGCCAATGAGGAGGGGAGTCTCAGGCAGCTGAGACAATCACTGGATAGAGAGGGGGCTCAGGTAAGTATTAGAGGGGCTGCTACACACAGAAGGCTTTTTATCTGCATTATCATAGAAAGATAAAAAAAACTTCTGAGTTTAACCACTTCGTGCCCGCTCTATAGCCAAAAGATGGCTACAGAGCTGACGCTAACTGCCAGGAGGCCATCCCTGGACGTCGTCCGGTTTACTTCCCCAATGCGCGCCGCCGGGGGAAGTTCTGTGTTGGCCATGTCCCTCGGACACAGCCAATCGCAGATCGTGCTAAATGGCCAATCACAGTGGCCATTTAGCACTCAATCGGCTAGTCCAATGAGAGGTGATCTCATATGTAAACATATGAGATCATCTCTCATCGCGGGCTCCCCTCCTCACACAGAGACAACGTGTGAGGAGGGAGAGCTTCCGTGCTGCAGCGCAGTGTCAGTGAGTACACACACACACAGTAAAACACACACGTGCCACCTATCAGTGCCATCTGTCCCCTGTGCCACCTATTGGCGCCATCTGTCCCTAGTGTGACCTGTCCCCAGTGCCACCTTTCAGTGCCATGTGTCCCCAGTGCCACCTATCAGTGTCATCTGTCCCCAGTACCACCTGTCCCCAGTGCCACCTATCCGTGCCACCTGTCCCCAGTGCCACATGCCATCTGTCCCTAGTGCCACGTGTCCCCAGTGCCACCTGTCAGTGTCACGTGTCGTCAGTGCCACATATCAGTGCCACCTGTCAGTGTCACCAGTGCCACATATTGGTGCCATCTGTCCCCTGTGCCACCTATCAGTGCCATCTGTCCCCAGTGCGACCTGTCCCCAGTGCCACCTATCAGTGCGACCTGTCCCCAGTGCCACCTATCAGTGCCATCTGTCCCCAGTGCCACCTTTCAGCGCCACCTGTCCCCAGTGCCACCTATCAGTGCCATCTGTCCCCTGTGCCACCTATCAGTGCCATCTGTCCCCAGTGCGACCTGTCCCCAGTGCCACCTTTCAGTGCCATGTGTCCCCAGTGCCACCTATCAGTGTCATTTGTCCCCAGTGCCACCTATCCATGCCACCTGTCCCCAGTGCCACCCGTCCCTAGTGCCATGCGTCCCCAGTGCCACCTGTCAGTGTCACGTGTCATCAGTGCCACCTGTCAGTGTCACCAGTGCCACATATTGGTGCCATCTGTCATCAGTGCCATGTATCAGTGCCATCTGTCATCAGTGGCACGTATTAGTGCCATCTGTCATCAGTGTCACGTGTCATCAGTGCCACATATTAGTTCCATCTGTCATCGATGTCAAGTGTCATCAGTGCCAGGTATTAGTGCCATCTGTCATCAGTGTCACGTGCCATCAGTGTCATCTGCCATCAGTGCCATGTCAGTGTCACGTATCATTGTCCTGGTGCTCCAGGGCCTTCAAAAGTGTAAGGCCGCGTACACACGCGCGGACTGTTTGCCCAACCTTGTTCGTCAAACAGTTTCGGCAAACAGTCCGCTCAAAATTTGCATGAGCGGACTTGCCCACACACGAGCGGACTGTTTCAGCGAACTGTTTGCCAAACAGTTCGCTCAACTTTTGAAATGAACGGACTCGCCCACGTAAGGAGGAGGCAAATCCGCCCATTTCGAGCGCGTGTACAGGTAGGCGGGGCCCGCGAAGGAGACGTCGCGGGCTCCGCCGCCTGGAATGGGCTTAAAGGGGAACCCAACGCCGAAAAAAATCGGCGTGGGGGTTCCCCCAAAGTCCACACCAGACCCTTGTCCGAGCACGCTACCCGGCCGGCCAGGAAAGGGGGGCGAGCGAGCGCGCCCCCCCTCCTGAGCCGTACCAGGCCGCGTGCCCTCAACATGGGGGGTGCCTTGGGGAAGGGGGGGCCGCGCGGCCCCCCCACCCCAAAGCACCTTGTCCCCATGTTGATGAGGACAAGGGCCTCTTCCCGACAACCCTGGCCGTTGGTTGTCGGGGTCTGCGGGCGGGGGGCTTATCGGAATCCGGGAGCCCCCTTTAAGAAGGGGGCCCCCGGATACCGGCCCCCTACCCATTCACCTGTGAAATAAAGTACAAAAAAAAACACAACACAGGGAAAAAATATTTTATTGCACAGCTCCGGGGGTCTTCCGTCTTCGGGGGTCTTCTCGCCGGACTCCTCCGCTATCTGTGTGTAGCTCTTTTGCTAGCGGAGGAGTCCGGCTTTCTTCCTCCCCGCCGCCGGCCTCTTCTCCCGACTTCGGGGGTCTTGTCCCCCTCTTCGGTTCTTCTGCCGGGCCACCGCGCCTTCTTGTAGCTCTTTTGCAGGCGGTGGCCCGGTCTTCTGTCGCCGCTGCCTTCCGTTCTTCTGTCGCCGCCTTCGGTTCTTCTGCCGGGCCACCGCGCCTTCTTGTAGCTCTTTTACAGGCGGTGGCCCGGTCTTCTGTCGCCGCTGTCGTCGCCGCCGCCGCCGCCTTCCGTTCTTGTTCTTCTTCTTGTTCTTCTTCTTCTTCTCCTGGAGATGTTGACTCGACGAGCTCTCCGGCCGGAATGCCAGGGACACGCTCCGCTGCCACTTATATAGTGACAATGGGGCGGTGTCACATGGTATATGTCACATGGGTTGGTCACATGGTGACCCCGCCCCCTTACGATGTCATAGTCCCCATGTGACATCAACCCATGTGACCAACCCATGTGACATATACCATGTGACACCGCCCCATTGTCACTATATAAGTGGCAGCGGAGCGTGTCCCTGGCATTCCGGCCGGAGAGCTCGTCGAGTCAACATCTCCAGGAGAAGAAGAAGAAGAAGAAGAAGAACAAGAACGGAAGGCGGCGGCGGCGGCGGCAACAGAAGACCGGGCCACCGCCTGTAAAAGAGCTACAAGAAGGCGCGGTGGCCCGGCAGAAGAACCGAAGGCGGCGACAGAAGAACGGAAGGCAGCGGCGACAGAAGACCGGGCCACCGCCTGTAAAAGAGCTATAAGAAGGCGCGGTGGCCCGGCAGAAGAACCGAAGAGGGGGACAAGACCCCCGAAGTCGGGAGAAGAGGCCGGCGGCGGGGAGGAAGAAAGCTGGGCTCCTCCGCTAGTAAAAGAGCTACACGAAGATAGCGGAGGAGTCCGGCGAGAAGACCCCCGAAGACGGAAGACCCCCGGAGCTGTGCAATAAAATATTTTTTCCCTGTGTTGTGTTTTTTTTTTTGTACTTTATTTCACAGGTGAATGGGTAGGGGTACATTGTACCCCATACTCATTCACATAGGGTGGGGGGCCGGTATCCGGGGGCCCCCTTCTTAAAGGGGGCTCCCGGATTCCGATAAGCCCCCCGCCCGCAGACCCCAAAAACCAACGGCCAGGGTTGTCGGGAAGAGGCCCTTGTCCTCATCAACATGGGGACAAGGTGCTTTGGGGTGGGGGGGCCGCGCGGCCCCCCCTTCCCCAAGGCACCCCCCATGTTGAGGGCACGCGGCCTGGTACGGCTCAGGAGGGGGGGCGCGCTCGCTCGCCCCCCTTTCCTGGCCGGCCGGGTAGCGTGCTCGGACAAGGGTCTGGTGTGGACTTTGGGGGAACCCCCACGCCGATTTTTTTCGGCGTTGGGGTTCCCCTTTAAGCCCATTCCAGGCGGCGGAGCCCGCGACGTCTCCTTCGCGGGCCCCGCCTACCTGTACACGCGCTCGAAATGGGCGGACTTTCCGAGCGGGAACAGTTTGCTCATTTCGAAAGTAGCCTACACACGGGCGGACTGTTCGCTCAAACACAGTTTCAGCGGACAGTTTTTCGGAATTTCCGAAAGACTTTGTCCGTCCAACTGTCCGCTGAAACTGTCCGCTGAAAGCCCACACACGAGCGGACTGTCCGCCCAAACACTGTTCAGCGGACAAGGTTGGGTGAACAGTCCGCCCGTGTGTACGCGGCCTAATAGGTAGTCAACAAGTTAGATGTGTAATTTATGCTCCTAGAACATGTGACGGTGCTCCCTGCATGTTGGGTCTCTCTAATTGGCCAGGCTGTGGAAAAGTCCCACACATGTGGTATCGTAATACTCAGAAGGAGTAGAAGAATTTATTTTGAGGCATCATTTATGGTATACACATGCCATGTGAGAGAAATAACCTATTACAATGACAATTTTGTGGGGGAAAAAAATAAAAAACAAAAAAAATCTTCATTTTGCAAAGAATTGTGGGAAAAAATGACAACACCAAAAACCTCACTGTGCCTCTTACGAATTACCTTGGAATGTCTACTTTCCAAAAAGGGGTCATTTGGGCGGTATTTGTACTTTCCTGGCTTGTTCGGGTTGCAAGAAATGATAGGCCACCAGTACATCAGATGTGATCAATTTTTTTATGATTCGCACCACAGCTTGTAGACTCTCTAACTTTCACAAAGACTAAATAATATCCACTAATTTGGGTTATTTTTTACCAAAGATATGTAGCAGTATAAATTGTGGCCAAAATTTATGAAGAAAAATTAATAATTTGTATAATTTTATCACAGAAACAAAGAAAAATGCATTTTTTTTCAAAATTTTCGGTCTTTTTTCATTTATAGCGCAAAAAATAAAAAACCCAGAGGTGATCAAATACCACCAAAAGAAAGCTCTATTTGTGGGAAAAAAATGACAAAAAATTAATTTGGGTACAGTGTTACATGACTGAGTAATTGTCATTCAAAGTGTGAGAGCACCGAAAGCTGAAAATTGGTCTGGGCAGGAGGGGTGTTTAAGTGCCCAGTAAGCAAGTGGTTAAAACATGTAGTTCTGTAATTATTAATTCATCCCTAAATGTATTTTTAATTCAAGTACCCAACATTTATTTGGTACCAGTTCCTGACTGAGATTGGCTGAGGAAAAAGCAGCACAAGGAGCCAATCAGATGTCAAATCACAATTTGGGGGATGAACAATGCCAGTAAGATTTAATGAACTCCAACAGAGAAAGTCAGGTCAGGAAGGTCTGTGCTGTGAGGGAGGTAGAGCTACAGATGGTGAATCTCAGAACTGGGTGGACAGATTAACAACTTTCTGCCCAGCCAATGTAGATATATGGTTGACTGGATGCTCGCTAGTGCCAGGAGGATGAACACCATACACTCTCCCAGCAGCATGGCATGATCTGTGATCGCTGTGGCTGATGGGACACAATCATACCTCCCAACTGTACCTGATTTTGAGGGACTGTCCCTGATTTGGAGCAAAGTCCCTCTGTCCCTCATTCCTCCTCATTTGTCCCTCATTTTGGTCTGATCTATATAGTTGTATATAAAATGCACTTTTTATTCTCCTTCAGAAAGTGTTTCCCAGCGCTAAACCTTTCATCCAAATTCTAAATTGCTGCATTTGTAAATTTTAAAAGCCAATATAAAGGAGTATTTGTGGTAAAAAGCACTTGTCGATTTAACCTTTTTTTTTTGGTTACCATATTTATCGGCGTATAACATGTACTTTTTTCCCCTTAAAAACAGGGGAAAATCGCGGGTGCATGTTATACGCTGATCCCTCAGAATTCTGAGCCTCTGGGCGGCTTTTGGCCACCTTCGGCTCTTCTTGGCAGCTGCTGGCCGTTCTCGGCGGCCGAAAGCTGCAGAGAAGAGCGGAAGGCCGCCGAGAACTCCCGCGCGCCTCTGAGATACAAGGGACATCCGGCTCTGTATCTCGGCGGCGGGATTTAAAAAAAAAAAAAAAACTGACAAGGCTGCAATGGTGGACAAGGCTGCAGATGGACACTGATAAGGCTGCATTGATGGGCATTTAAATGTAAGTTTTTTTTCTTTTCCTTAAACTTCCCTCCTTAAAGTTTTTTTCCTTAAAATTCCCTCCTAAATTTGGGGTGTGTGTTATACGCCGATAAATACGGTAATTATACTTTTAACGGGGTGTGGCAGGGGGTGTAGCCTATGCCTACATACATTTGCTAGTAGGTGTCCCTCGTTCCCATCCCAAAATGTTGGGCGGTATGCACAATGGATCATCGATCGTGCTATAGGGCCGCCATGACCACATTGATCAGAATTACAGTAGTAAACAAGTCTGTCATGCATGATGCCCTGCTTACTACTGTGTGATCTCATGTGATAGTTGTCACCAATCACAGGAGTAAATGAAGGGATAAAGTATGTATGGTATAGTGTAAAACCATGTATGTATGCATAGTGTAGATCAGGGGTCTCCAAACCTCAGCCCCCTTTTGTGTGTTTTGTTTGGCTCGCAGCTCACCCAGACTTTGCCAACATAGCATTGCCGGTCTGCTGCCTTTTTAAAAGCAGCTATTTTCGGCAGGATGTCTGTCAGGTCTTGCAAAAAAAACGCTCCCACCAAACCCTCCCATGCTGCCACTGTGCTGAGGATTAGCTGCCAGGGCCACCGATGTCCTAGCAACCAGTGATGTCATCAGCGCACCACCTCCTGGCTTCCTGCCGCTGTTTGTATTAGAGATCCTTCTGCATGTGTAGCAGCAGGTGGGAGTCGGGAGGTATAGGAAAGCTGAAGTCTGCTTGAGGCAAATGGGCATAAATGTGCTAAAGACATGTGCAGAAGACTCTGCTGGGGATACTGATGATGGTGACACAGAGGTGTGGAACGGCTCTAAAGGGGATACAGACGTGTGGGAAGGCTTAGATGGGGACACAGATGTGAGAAAATGATCCATCTAAAGTATATTAACCCTTTCATGACTAAGCCTATTTTTGGAATTTGGTGTTTACAAGTTAAAATCCATATTTTCTACTAGAAAATTACTTGGAACCCCCAAACATTATATATATTTTTTTAACAGAGACTCTAGAGAATAAAACGGCGATTGTTGCAATATTTTATGTCACACGGTATTTGCGCAGCGGTGTTTTAAATGCAACTTTTTGGGAAAAGGGACACTTTCATAAAAAAAAAAAAAAAATCAGTAAAAGTATCCCATTTTTTTTGCATAATGTGAAAGATAATGTTACGCCGAGTAAATAGATACCAAACATGTCACACTTTATAATTGCACGCACTTGTGGATTGACGACAAAGTACGGTACCTAAAAATCTCAATAGGCGACGCTTTAAACATTTTTTACGGTTACCAGGTTAGCGTTACAGAGGAGGTCTAGTGCTAGAATTATTGCTCTCGCTCTGACGATCGCGGCGATACCTCACATGTGTGATTTGAACACCGTTTACATACGCGGGCGCGACTTCCGTATGCGTTTTCTTTCCTTTGCGAGCTCGCGGGGATGGCGGGCGCTTTAAAAAAAAAAATTTATTTTTTTATTTATTTTATTTATTTTAAAATGACTATATTGTTTAAAAAAAAAATAAAAATTTGATCACTTTTATTGCTATCACAAGGAATGTAAACATCCCTTGTGACAGTAATAGGTGGTGACAGGTACTCTTTATGGAGGGATCGGGGGTCTAAAAGACCCCCCACCCCTCCTTTACACTTCAGTGTATTCAGATCGCTGAAAACGGCGATTCTGAATACCGGATATTTTTTTTAAATCGGCGCCATTGGCAGCCGAGTAAACGGGAAGTGACGTCATGACGTCGCTTTCGTGTTTACTATGAGGAGACTGGAACGAAGCCGATTACGGCTTCGTTCCACTTCCTCCCCAGCGGCTGCAGGCATCGCAGCTCGATCGGGAGCACCGATAACAGCGGCTGGAGGCGGCGGGCGGGGGGGACGTCCCCTCCCGCTCCTCCGGCATAACAGCCGAGCGGCTTTTGGCTGCATCGGTTGTTATGGCTGGATAGCCAATCGCCCGCTGAACAAAACGGTACCGGGATGATGCCTGCAGGTGCGGGCATCATCCCGGTATACCCCCCGGAAGCCGAGTACGCACATCTGCGTACACTCGACGGGAAAGGGTTAATTTATTTCAATTTTATTCATTCATTTGTACATAACTGATTTTTTTTTTGGCTCCCGAATACTTGTAAAATCTACAATGTGGCCCTTGTGTTAAAAAGTTTGGAGACCCTTGGTGTAGATGATAAAATCGCCTGTACAGAGCCATAAAATAGAAACTGGGACACAGATTGGTGGCCTACTTAGTAAGTCCGGACTTGTTTGTTTGTATTTTGTATGTGGAGGCATTTTATGGTTCTGTACTGTCGATTTTATCATTAAAATACTACACTATAAATACTTTATCTCTGGGCTCCATGTGGTTACCTTTCCTGTTTAGGACCTCACTCTGGCTATTGGAGGTTGGATTACAGATGTAGATCTCATGGACATGTAGGCTTAGCTATTATACATGCTCACAAAAGTGAGTACACATTTTTGTAAATATTTTATATATCTTTTCACGTGACAACACTGAAAAAATGGCGAGTGAGTGTACAGCTTGTATAACAGTGTAAATTTGCTGTCCCCTTAAATAACTCAAAACGCAGCCATTAATGTCTAAACCGTTGGCAACAAAAGTGAGTACACCCCTAAGGGAAAATGTCCAAATTGGGCCCAATTAGTCAGTTTCCCTCCCCGGTGTCATGTGACTTGTTAGTGTTACAAGGTATCAGATGTGAATGGGGAGCAGGTGTGTTAAATTTGGTGTCATCGCTCTCACTCTCTCATACTGGTCACTGGAAGTTCAACATGGCACCTCATGGCAAAGAACTCTCTGAGGATCTGAAAAAAATAATTGGTTGTCTTTGGCAAATAGACATATGAGTGCTGCCAGCATTGCTGCAGAGGTTGAAGAGATGGGGGGGTCAGCCTGTCAGTGCTCAGACCATACACTGCACACTCCATCAAATTGGTCTGCATGGCTGTCATCCCAGAAGGAAGCCTCTTCTAAAGATGATGCACAAGAAAGCCTGCAAACAGTTTGCTGAAGACAAGCAAAGTAAGGATATGGATTACTGGAACCATGTCCTGTGGTCTAAAGAGATCAAGATAAACTTATTTGGTGCAGATGGTTTCAAGCATGTGGGGCAACAACCAGGTGAGAAGTACAAAAACAAGTGAGTCTTGCCTACAGTCAAGCATGGTGGTGGGAGTGTCATCGTCTGGGGCTGTATGAGTGCTGTTGGCAGTGGGGAGCTACAGTTCATTGAGGGAACCATGAATGCCAACATGTACTGTGACATACTGAAGCAGAGCATGATCCCTCCCCTCGAAGACTGGGGCGCAAGGCAGTATTCCAACATAACGACCCCAAGCATACCTCTGCTAAAGAAGCTGAGGGTAAAGGTGATGAACTGATTAAGCATGTTTCCAGACCTAAACCCTATTGGGCATCTGTGGGGCATCCTCAAACAGAGGGGGGAGGAGCGCAAGGTCTCTAACATCCACCAGTTCCGTGATGTCATCATGGAGGGGTGGAAGAGGACTCCAGTGACAACCTGTGAAGCTTTGGTGACATCCGTGCCCAAGAGGGTTAAGCCAGTGCTGGAAAACAATGGTGGCCACACAAAATATTGACACTCTGGGTCCAAATTTGGACATTTTCACTTAGGGGTGTACTCACGTTTGTTGCCAGCAGTTTAGACATGAATGGCTGTGTGTTGAGTTACTTTGATGGGACACCTACCTGATGGTATGGCATGATGGATAAGTATCTGCATGTATTTCTCAGCATTGAGGACAGCAAAGATTGAGGAAAGAAAGTTGAGGACGTTGAGGCAGTGGTTGGCCAAGGATGCTTAAAGCGGAATTTCACCCAAAAGGTTCTGTTCTCCCCCCATCCCCCCTCCTCATTTACACTTGACACCTTTTTTGTGGTGGGGGGGGCAGATACCCAATTTTGACAGATACCCATTCCCCTACTTTCAAACAGATGGCTGCAGCAATGTGAGAGGTAGTTTACCCCCCCCCCCCCTTCTACTGTCAGTTTACCTTCGTGAAGAACCCGGCTCCTGCACCCAGAGCCGATGGAAGAATCGGTTTGGTGAGGGCATCGCTGGATCCAGGGGCAGGTAAAGTGTCCTTGTAGCTTCGGAATTTTACATTTTTTGGGGGGGGGAGACTGGAATCTTATTTTTAATGCAGCAAATGAAAGACACATCACGCATTTATTTGTCTGCGACATCAGAATCTGACCCACTGTCTCTTCCTCCAGTTAGATTTTTATATTATCTAATGTGCAAAATATCCTACATAGCTCTTATTTTAGCAATAATAAACTATTTACTCTCCTATTAGGGAAGATATACAAAATATTACGCCTCTTATTTGTGGGCTATAATTTGTTGTTATACAGTACTTGAAATGTATCCATTAATTTACATTGTGCACATTTTCCTTGCAGCTGCACAGGGGACATGAATACTTTCAGTGCTGTCTGCAGCCAGGTCAGTAATATCTCGGGCATCTTTGTTTTTGGAAGATTGTTGCCGTTCCATTGCTCGTTCTGGATTTATCGAGCTTACCATAAATTCGTCTCCGGACCCTCATGGGGCCTTATAAACAAACACCGCAGGCAATCGTTTTATGATTATATTTAGCCCAGATTTTAAGAGGCTTCATCTCCGGTCACATCAACCGGATAGATTTTGTAGAATTAAGAGCAGCTATTTTTTCTAATAAAATTACAAATGTATTATTCTATCCTTGTGTGGAGCATTATCACAAAATCCCAAACAGAATAAAAATAATACAGAGTACCTTGATACACTTCCAGTGGCCTTAGAGAAAGAGGAAAAGCAGAATTTTCCCATCACGGAGGAGTGTTCTTGGCAGAGGAAGATGCTGGAAGCTTTTTTTGGCTAACAGAAGCCCTGTGCTGACATTTTAGATTTTTCATGAAACTGCAAGTGGCTGTTATGGCTTCTAAACTTTCTAAGTCATTGACCTGGAACAAATATATGTAGAACAGGATTACCCATATCACTTGGACTCACTCTGCACATCCTTGACTTGGGATTGAAGCCAGGCACCTAGCATTTTCAGGAACTGCAGCCTCTAAGTTTCATTACAGGTTTTTAAGACGATAAAAAAAATCTCCCACAATAAGGAGTCTGTATGTTGCCTATAATTATTTTATTTATATTATATTTTTATATTATATTATTTTTTTATTTTGTTTATTATCTATCTATAATTATGTATTTTGTAATGCAAGTATTGTTGTTCATCTACATAGTCTGCACAACATCAGCAAACCTAAAGTAGAAGTTAAGGCATTATAACATCTACCTGGTCAATGCTGTATCACCATGCATACAACAAATCACAATGTAAATGTCTTTGTTTTTGCTTAAATTTCTATGCAAACATAACTGAAAAGCCCAGACCCCTCTGTGTAATATGGCCAACAACATGGCAGAATTTCCTGCAGCAGAAACATCACCCACTGACATCCACTGTTCTAGGCATTGTCAATGGAGGAGATGATTTACCCCTACCCAGCCACGCATCAAACAGGCATTAAACCCTTCCTGCCCAGCCCCAGCATCCCTTTAATATGGTCTGTATGCCCAGAGGATGGGAAGGATTGGCAATCATGTAACCACTGTGATTGGCTGTCCCCATGGTCACATAATCGGGAGGCGGCCCTGCTGCCAACCTACTTTTAGGGGGGGCCAAGGGCTGTCTTGGCAATAAATGCGCTCTCAGCAATGAAACATCGGCCACCCAATGATGCCTATGTGCATTAAAGCCCACTTTTTTGCTGCTGCACATAGGTGTGTTACCCAGGCAGCAAAGGGTCTCAGCTGACAAGTTGTTACAGGATGATTTTTATTCATTTAATTTAACTTTCATTTATTTTGCAACAAGAGCTTCCAGCATCCTGTGCGTTTTTTTTTTTTTTTTTATCTTATTGAAAATGCCTGAAAGCTAATTCTTTTGCCATTTTATAGGAATGTCTGACGCTTTTCAGCTTCAGCAGTCTGATATTCTAGACTTTATATACAGTATAATACTACTAAAGCAGCCAGCAGGTTGTTTATAAACAAGCCCCCAAGTTTCATAACGTCATCTACATTTAAAGACAGATAAGACAGAGCCAGCTCAATTGCTTTATAACAAAAATTGTCAAATTTTAATAGATATTTTATATATAAAGATTTTCTTACTAAAAAAAAAAAAAAAAAAAGTCCAGACACAATGCAGTATTAGAAGAGGATTTTTTTCCGCAATAAATAGTCCACATAGTAACTGTCCAGAGCAAATGCTGTGGATAGGAGGCAGATATACAGTGATTGCATGAAAACATATAGAAGGCTTGGTGCTAGAATAACTTATACCTCATTAGAATATAACATTTTTTTATTTATTTTTTGGCAAATAACTTTTTACTTCATGGCAGTTTAAGGCACTTTATACAAGTCACAGTGAAAAGCAAGATACTTTGAAGAACAACTCCAGTCAGAGCAGAAGTGAGCATTATTTATCACGTTTCCTGATAGAAAGGCTGTCTGTGTTGCCCACAGCAATCAATCAGGTTACGAAAAATGGAAGGTGGATGCTGATTGCTATGGGCAACAGGACTCTTCTAGTCAGATTTTTGTTTTAATTTTCTGGTTTGCCATTGACCTGTGAACTGGAAAATCTGATTGGTTGGTAGAGGCCAGCCAGTTTTCACTCATAGACATGAGACACCATGACACCTACATGTGAAATAAGAAACTTTTCTGGATAGAAAAAAAAAGGCAGCTGAGATTGAGTAACTATGGACAACATAGGCACTTTACTTTGCTTTACCTTGTATGCAGTCATTTTGAATTATTTAATAATAAATAGGTAGCATTATTATTTGTGTCTGTTGCCAGTTCTTAAATGGTATTTTTGGAAGAAAGGCAAATGCACAGTGGCCAATCTTTTTTTTTTTTTAGCTAACTGCAGTCACAGAACCAATGGAGTTCTGGTTTCTAAGGGGCTGATGTATCAACAATTTAGAGAGTCCAAATTGTATTTTTCCACACATGGGCAAATGATAATAGGAAGCTGGTTGCTGAGGGCAACAAATAACTTTTCCTATAGTGCACTTTTCATGTTTGCACAATGCATGTTCCCTTATTGCTTTATATAGCTTATACAAGGGCATTTTCAGACTTGGTAGCTAATTTATATTAAACTTGGTTCAGATGGGTGCCGAGAGCCCTTGGATCTGGGCACAGCCATCAATCATTGTAAATAGGTGTTTTTACATCAGTTGAAGGAGGGTTTCCAAGGGCCCCTTGCTGACTCTGTCCACTGCTGGTCCAATATCTGGTTTGTACAAGCCCCAGCAGATGTATATGTAGAAATCAATGTGGACCTACAAGGGTCCTCTCCTTATATGTCCAAAATTAGGTGGTTTGATTCTGTAGAAGAAAGTCAGCTACTGACATGCAGTTGATATAACAGACTTCTGTAGTATGTAGAGTTCTGGACTGCATATTGGATGCAGTTCTGTTACAGCCATTAGTGAATGTACAAGTGTCAATTGTGGATTGTTTCTAAAGAACAAGTTCCTCTTGAACGTATGGAAAAAACCTTCAATGCACATAACCTGAATAATAGCTTTCAGGGTCTGAGTTCTGCTGTAGTTTTTACCCCAGCAGAAATCTGGTCAGAGTAGAATTTAGGTCACAAACAATAAAGTCATGGCAATGAGTAAGGATTTTTTTTTTTTTTCATTCTAAGAACACATTTATCCCGAGATTCAACGTTTAATGCCACAAATGTATTTGTTCGGAATGAAAACAGGAAACACATGTTTGTTGTACAGGAATCTGGAAAATATACAGATAATTGTGTTTTTAAAGGACTTCTGATTATTCCTCATTTAACTCTTTACACAGGAGGGACAGGAGCACTGCTGCTTCTGAATGTTTTGAAAGGTAAGTTAGATCTACATTTTTTGGGTTCACAGTTTACATAAAAGTGGATGCTGTTATTTGCACATACCTGCATTGTAACATGAACATGTTACAGGAGATGGCAAAAAAACATTTGCACATGTAAGTGGATTGTGGCTTTTGTGCAGGGTCCATTGTACATGTTCAGATATACTAACACTTGAAAGTGAGTACGGTAAGTCTATTTTGGTAGACAAAGCACATTGTATTGTTTTATGTGAAATCTACTTGTAGTCGCCACTCGTATTACTATATTTATAAATGTGCGCTAAGGGAAGAGATAATGTACAGATATTTGTGTGACATAATTGCTTTTGTTTTATTAAATGTTAATACAATCTAAACTATCTGCCATTTGTAAATGGCATTCAAGTAATTATGTTGTGAAAGAAGCATTGGGGTGGCTGACATTACTGGCCTACTGAAAATGCTTGATTTCTGGATCCTCCTTCCGTGTTTCCCTGAAAATAAGACATCAATTTTGGCTACAAAAGACGCATTAGGGCTTATTTTCAGGGGATGTCTTATTTACCTGGTTTATCCTGCCAGTTCCTGTGTCCCCCTGTCTTCTCTCCCTGCCTGTCAGCTCAGGAGCCTGTAGCATTAGCATTAAGAAATCCTGTAATTCGTTCTGTTACATAATTATATAATGTGCAATGTGTGTGTTTGTGTAAACCCGCCGGAGCTCTTCCCTGCTCCGAGCACTGCAGAGGAAGGGCCAAGATCCCCCACTGACATCAGCCCAGAGGAGGAGAGCAGCAGGAAAGCGCCTAGTAGTGCTGTAAATAAGGTATATAATAATAATAATGTAATCCTGTAACAGAGCTGATTACAGGATTTCTTATGACTTTACAACCACTTTTACTGGGGCTTATTTTAGGGGTAGGGCTTATATAACAATCATCCTAGGTCTTATTTTCAGGGAAATACGGGAACTAATCCTCTGGTTCCAGTACTTTGAGAGTCACTAACTCAGAACATACATATCATTTCTATATCACTTCACTTTCTAAGGTAATGATTCTCAGTACCACAGCCAGAGGGACTGTATAAAAGGCAGGCAGCTAGCCTTTCAAGATAGTCATCAATAGCAACTTTTGTTTCTCCAACATGGGTTGTATGTATAAGAACCAATGACGCAAAACTTGCACTCTGAGTTTATGGGTCTATTAGAGCGTTTACACAGGGGTAGATTGAAAACAAGACAGTCCTATCAAGGAGCCAGCAAGAAAATAATAAAGGGAGGTTCTCATAGGTTACACATTCCCTTTTTAAATGTTTTAATAAAAAGATGCCCTTTATCTGCAGATTTGTGGATTATCCTATACCTATAGCGCTCTCCTGAAGGAAATCACATCCTATTGTTCACACAAAAAAGTAATTCTAATCCTGCGCTATTCAACCTGGAAATCCATTGATTAAATGAGGTTCACTAGGTTCAGCTGCTCTCCCAGAAGATTGGCAATCTGTAACAGAAGATAGGAAGGGAAAAGAAGGGAAGCAAGGGAAGCACTCCCCTAGTGTAAGACTTCCTTTATTGATAATACAATGAAAAGCATAACAAGATGAACTCGCATGGTTCCAGTAAAAACATCCCTGTCACTGAAATCAAGCCAGAGTAATCCCATCCACCAAGCCAGAGGGCTGCTCCATGATGTAATGCTGCATGCAGCCTGGGGTTCTGAGCCAAGAGCTGCCATGGGAGTCAGGACAGAAACATTCAACCCACTAGAGCCTGTGGAGGTAGCAATGGAAAACAGGGGTGGCTATGAACACCGGACCAATGTGCCTAGGGGGTCACGGAACACAAGTCCGTGTACTCTGAGTTACTGAAGAAGGAGACCAAGGAAAGACGTTGCAGTAGTTTTAGTAACTCGGAGTACACAGGCTTGTGTCCCTTGCCCCCCTCGGCACATTGGTCTGGTGTTCATAGCCATCCCGGGATTCCATTGCTACCGCCACAGGCTCTCTAGTGGGTTGAGTATCTCTGTCCCGACTCCCGCGGCAGCTCTTGGCTCAGAGCCCGGGGCTGCATGCAGCATTACACTGTGGAGAAGCCAGCCATCTGGCTTGGTGGATGGGATTACTCTGGCTTACAATTTCTGTGACAGTCATGTTTCCACTGGAACCATGCGAGTACATCCTGTTATCCTCATTGTGTTATTAATAAAGGAAGTTTTAAACTTGGGGAGTGCTTCCCTTGTCTTTTCCCTTCCTATCCTATTGATTGTCTATTCTGCAACAGTGTATGGGGGCAGTATCAGCCTGACACAGGGGAATTGCCCCTTCTTTCATCATCTCTGCTAGTTACAGGTTTGTGATTCCTCACATACCCATAATAGATTACAGGGGACAGATTGCTTGTGCCTTTAGTATCAGTCATGAGGGAGGTCAGGTTGTGTGAGGCAGATCAGGCTACAAATCTTCAGATAAATAAAAATGTGTGTAATGAATTTTAGCTCCTGTTTTGTTTGGTTAAAATTTTACAGTCTGCTGGTTTTGCAATGTTTTTTTTTGTTTAAATTAGCCTGGTATTTTGAGGCACCCCTCAGGGAACTGGAAACACGAGTGTCTCACTACAAAGGCTCCAGCAATATATGCACCAGCTGTTTGATTTTTTTTTTAAGGCTCATTTAGCTTCTGGGATTTGTCCAGCCCCACTAAAGTGGGCAGTGTCTCTAAAACAATCTGCAGTGTATTAGAACCAAAGGCTCTGCTGGGGCAGACTACAAGGTAGCTGTATGCCATACCATGCTCTTGTGTGTATACATGGCTCTCTCCTTGGGAACTGAGTGGTCCACACTAAGCAATAAGTCTTTCTGATTCTACTTTCAATAGAAGACAGGTTTTGGTTGCATGACTGACAAGCTCTCCTGCTATTTAGCCTTAAAGTAATTATTCCAATAGCAGTTACTATTCAGTGTGACACCTAATTGTTTAGATTTGTTCGACCACACTGTGCACAGTACACCAGAGGAAACAAACTACACTTTACTGTAATCAGACCTATGAACAGTGACTTCTGCTTAGTTGCTTCTGGGTTACTTGACAATTCCCCTTTACCTTGTTGCATACGCCAGTTCATGTCACATATCGAGAATTGATGGGTGATAGTTTGGCATTTTTCAGCACAGTGGAATGTAACCTAAAGGTGCGATTGTTCATTTTTGTAGTCCTTTGAGGTTTTTTGCCAATGATCGGGGCACTGTCTGCTAAGAAAATTATTTTCCTCTTCGGTGACTTTTAAACTGCAAGGTTGTATATGGTCCATATTTCCATTTCTTCTGATGCTGAAATGACAGTTGCAGTTCTAATGTGTTCCAGCTGAGAACGAGGTCGTTTTAAACAAATCCATCAAGATGAGTTGTTTGTTGTTCACACTGTAATGATTGTAGGATAACTGTGTCACCCAGTCTCAAACGGATCAGGATATGGCTGGCTGATTTAGCAAAGCTTTCCTATGCACAATTAATCTCTTTAAAAGCTATGCAGTAAATTTAACACAGATTCTCAGCAATACAAATACAATACTAGAGGCTTGTTTGGTTATATTGGCTTTGCATGTCATAAAAGGTTAACCCCACTAAATGCCTTTCAGTAGATCGGGGGTGACGTAAAAACGTGCATATACATTTTTACTTCGTTGTCCCCTACTGGTTGAATTCCTCAATTCAGACAGTTCAGCTTTCCCCTGAGCTGCAGCCCCCCTTTGTTTTCATGACCTGGAGCCTCAGATGCCCAACCAAATGGAAGTTCTTAGCACGTGACTGTCAAAGGACCTCGTCAGGACAGCTGAGGCTTTCAGTCTCCCTGAATAGTTAGGAGTTGGGAAGAAGGTGCTGCAGAGGTGGGTTGGCCTAGAACAAGCACCACATTCTGGGGGTTTAGCCAATGGCACCCTCAGATGTGACAGATAAACTTAACTGCCATTCTTCAATTACTGGGATAATTTTATATTACTTACAGAGTACATCTGCACCGTGTATATAGTTAATATTTTGAGTGGAACTACCACCAAGACATTGACACCTTTCCCTCCAAGTAGCTTATCACGTTGTAGGTTTTAATTAGATTAATCCTTTGAGACATATTTCTCTGGAGCTCTCAATATCTTGCTTAAACTTCTCTCATTCTATATGAAACCTTTAACCTATAGAGAGTGATGTCATTTTTCTCCCCCAAATCACAAGGGTCCCCCCTCCACCCAATCCTCAGAGAAGACTGGTCAGGATGGCATGTATGAAATCACTCTCTGTAACAAGGATGTAAGAGATACTCTTGGTCTCTTTTTCCGTCATCCGTTCAATAGCTCTCACTGTGAGCCTGATTTAATATTATAAGTGCTTTGAGAGGGTAATGATGGGAAGCAAATTATTCTTTAAATGAAGCAGCAAATTAACTTTATTAATGTACATGGACTACATGGAAGCTTTTAGGGCGATGCCCAGGTGATATACAGCACACTCACGTCACCCCACACCCACTGAAAAGCAAAGTGAATTAGCCCTTTTCTCTTGTTTTGCAGGTCTGCAGCACATTGCATTGTGCACCTCTACTGGTGCTGGCAGTGGACTGTTGAACTCTCTATGGACAATTCCCTCCAGTGTTGTAGGACGTACCCACTGTCGTTCTTCACTTCTCTACACAAAGACTGGATATGAGGTAAGGACAATTCTTTAGAATGTAAAATGCTTAGTGTCACTTGTGCCTGAATGGGTGACACTTAACGGGCGGCTGTGTCCGCTATCTGGTTGTCGACCTATAAGCGACAAGTCATTAATCAAGAAGTGTCTCGGAAACTCACTTGTCCTAAATGACATCTTCAAACCTAGAGAGAGGAGAGAAATCATTAGAATTATTCAAAATGTAGTCGTAATGGATTAGCAATACCTGTAAAATATATATATATTTTACCCCTCCAATCTGGTACTTATAATACCAGATTGGAGGGGTAGAGCATTCAAAACACGGAAGAGTGATGGCAGCATAAGATCAACTAAATGGTACATCAATTCTGCCCCTCCAATTGTGCTCTGAAACAACGGCACCCATAGGCCGTTACTTTAGAGCGCATGCACCAGTGATATCACTGGCTGCATGTATTGGAAATATCTCCTAAACTGTACAGGTTTAAGAGATATTTTCAATATCTATAGGTAAAAGTTTGCAGAGGAAGTTCACTTCCTCTTTAATTTCTGAAATTATTTGTTTTGTTTTTTGTATGCACGGGTTGTTACCGACATGGTGAAAATTAAATGTCAATACCAACTAGAAAAACGGTGACGTGTTTAATAATTATTTTACCCGCTGTATGTCTCAAGCATGTTTGACTCCATCTACCATTACAAGCATCAACTACTCTTAGCCCCTGTACACACGGTCGGAGATTTCCACAACCAAATCCGTCGGATTTTGCCCGACGGATTTTGTCCATCGGATCTTGTCCGAAACTGTTGCATACACACGGTCGGACAAAGTTGGCGAAAAATCCGATCTTTCAGAACGTGATGACGTAATTTCGTTACGATGGGACTACATTCAGGCTAGTAGCCAATAGCTTTGATGTAGGAATTTGATCTGAGCATGCGTGCCACTTGGTCCGATCAAAATTTTCTACACATGATCGGAGTATGTCCGATCGGCCCAGTTGGTCGGGAAATATTTCCAACATGTTGGAAAATTGGGTCCGACGGAATCCATCCGATGCATACCACACGGTCCGATAGGACACATTCCGACGGATTCTCCGACCGCGTGTACAAGGGCTTAGAGTAAAATAATACTTCCTAAGATTCGTTTTGAACTTTCCTGCTATTACTATGGAGGTCAAGTCCCTGTGTTCTTAGTCTTCATATTGAAAATATTGCCCACCAGAACCATATTCACAGCCTTCATGTATGAAAGGTTTCAGGCATGTCTCCCCTTTCCCTTCTTTCCTCCAAACTGTACATACGAGTATATACTGTATAGTCTCTCCTGATATACTTTATCCCCTGGGCCTTGTTTGATACAGCAGGTCTATTAGTAGTTCTTGCTGCCCAACAGTAACCCCTCAGCTGTGTTTGACTGTATTTATCCCTTTCATGTGTGTATATAAAGTCCTAATTGGGTAATATTTGCACACTTTTAAATTAAATTGATTTGTATAATCTGAACCCTGAATGCAAGTATTTTTAAACTATGTAGTGCAATTAAACACACCCTGAACACAAATGATGCCGATTGCCAACCTTCCCATCTGCAGCTATACTACTCATTCCAATAGCGTTGGGTGGCCTGGAGGACATCCAAGCAAAGAACTTTTAGAGGTCAGATGTGTTGAGATGACTGAAAAAGGAATCTATAGAACTTTAGGACCCATTCAAACAGATATGTTAATAATAATAATACACTTTAACGCACCACTACAGTAGTGGCAATGTACATATTGTGTGTTCACAAAAAAATAAAATAAAAGGTTCATGTCTGTTTCTGCCTTGGCATGTGTTAAGCTGCATTTGTGCATTTTTTTCCTTTATTCATTTTAATTGTGCTCGGCTTGCTTTATCATCCCAAAGCAAGTGCAGTGTATGTTATTAAACACATTGCTGCACTTTATAAAGGCCCATTTACACCTGAACTGACTTTTTTTTTTTTTATGATAGGTCGAGAAGTTCATTGCAGCTTTCCACATGCTGTAGTGTGTAAAATTGCATACCATAGTTTGAATATATCCCTAACCCCTTATCTACCAAGGTAAGTTTATAAATGCTCTGGTATACAAGGGGTTTAAACAAGCTCTTGTAAGCTTTGGTATTCATTTTTTTTGGTCAGCAATCTGTTTTAAAGTAGAAGTGAATAGGGTGGCTCTAGAGTTGTCCAATCACTTTTACAGAACCATTAATGCCTGCGGTTATTGGGCTCTGCCAGTCTCCCGGGGAGCTTGGGGCCACAGTAAAATGCCCCAACATTGAGAGCAGCAGGAGTTTGGAACACATTTTCCCCCCCAATAACCTCTCCGAAGAATGAACCCAGGAACAATGTGAATTGCATCATTCCCCGGTTACTGCAGTTGAGAGAGCAGCAAACAAGCATGATCTGTGCTTGATGCAGTGGAGGGCAGAGGTGACATTAGGGTTCTAATAGATCCCAGATGTTACCTGCCCATGCTATCACATTGGGGGCTTGTATGGGCCCCTTGTGATAACAAAGTTAAATGAAGAAAAATTACTGTGTCAAAAAAAAGAAAAATGTAAAAGCACCCCTGTTGCCTGTGCACACACACACCCATCAGACACGCACACAAAAAAAATAATAAAAAAAAAATATATATACACACACACACACACACACACGATATAAAAAGTCTACACACCCCTGTTAAAATGTCAGGTTTCTGTGATGTAAAAAAAGGAGACAAAGATACATTTTCCACCTTTAACCACCTCAATACAGGGCACTTGCACTTTGAATGACAATTGCGCGGTCATGCTATACTGTAACCATGTGAAATTTTTATAATTTTATTCACACAAACAGCTTTATTTTGGTGGTATTTAATCATTTTAATCACTGATGAGGGAGGAGGCACGAGTATGCTGCACTTATGGGCACTAATAGGTGGAACTGATGAGCACTCATAGTCAGCATTGGGCACTGATGGGTGGCATTGATGGGCAGCACTGACTGGCATCACTAATGGAAACTGATTGCTGGCAAAGATTGGTGCCAATTGTGGGCACTGGTTGGCACTGATTACTGGCAGTGGGCATACATTGCTGCCACTTAATTGTAATCAGGGCACTGATGATGAGTGCCCTGATTACATCCCTAGATGTCCTCTGTGGGGAGATGCTGCTGATCTACTCTCCTCTACTCATACTCAGTGTGAGGCGGCGAGCGCCGATTACTGCCATCTCCGTGTTTACATGTGACCGGTTGTGATTGGACACAGCCGATCACATGGTTAAAGAGCCGGGGGCGTGTGAGAGCAATCGTTCTGGAGGGACGTCATATGACGTCCACCCAGAACAAGAGCCGTGCCAGCTAGCCGTCATTTGACGGCCGGCAGGTGGGAAGAGGTTAATGTGACCTATAAATTGTACAACTCAATCGAACAACAAACTGAAATCTTTTAGGTGGAGGGAACTAAAAATAATAAAAAAAATAATATGGTTGCATAAGTGTGCACACCCTTAAACTAATACTTTGTTGAAGCACCTTTTGATTTTATTACAGCACTCAGTCTTTTTGGGTATGAGCGTATCAGCATGGCACATCTTGACTTGGCAATATTTGCCCACTCTTCTTTGCCAAAACACTCCAAATCTGTCAGATTGTGATGGCATCTCCTGTGTACAGCCCTCTTCAGATCATCCTACAGGTTTTTAATTGGATTCAGGTCTTGGCCGTTCCCAAACTTTAATCTTCTTCTGGGGAAGCTGTTCCTTTATTGATTTGGACGTATGTTTTGGGTTGTTGTAATGCTGAAAGATGAATTTCTTTTTCATGTTCAGATTTCTAGCAGCAGTCTGAAGGTTTTGTGCCAATATTGACTGATATTTGGAACTGTTCATAATTCCCTCTACCTTGACTAAGGCCCCTGTTGCAGCTGAAGAAAAACAACCCCAAAGCATGATGCTGCTACCACCATGCTCCACAGTGGGTATGGTGTTCTTTTTGCGCCAAACAAATCTTTTGGAATTATGGCCAAAAAGTTGTAGCATAGTTTCATCAGACCAGGACACATTTTTCCACATGCTTTTGGGAAACTTAAAATGTGTTTCTGCAAAATTTACCCGGGCTTGGATGTTTTTCTTCATAAGAAAAGGCTTCCATCTTGCCACGCTACCCCATAGTCCAGACAGATGAAGAATAAAGGGGATTGTTGTCACATGTACCACACAGCCAGTATTTGCCAGATATCCCTGAAGCTCCTTTAATGTTGCTGTAGGCCTATTGTCAGCCTCCCTAAACATTTTTCTTCTCATCTTTTCATCAATTTTGGGGTGACCTCCAGTTCTTGGTAATGTCTCTGTTGTGCCATATTTGTAGGATGTGACTAACAAAAATGTCAGGAAAGACCCACTAGAACAGCTGAATTTTATTTAGGGGTTAATCATAGGGATGCACTGAATGGGTTTTTTTTTTTTTGTGGCAAAACCGATACCGAAAATGAAAATTACACTAGGCCGAAAACCAAAACCGAAACAGCACCGATACCGAAAATGACTGGTTTTAAAAATGTTTTTATACAGGAGATAGTCAGAGACTGGGGACATGGTACAGGAGATCAATGCAGCCTGCCAGTGTCTATCAGATGCAGCCTACCAGTCAGTTGTAGCAGCCTGCCTGTGCCTTTCATTCAGACATGCCAGTGTCTGTGCCCATCAGATGCAGCAGCCTGTCATGCAGCCTCACCAGTGCCTGTGTCCATCTGTAGCAACCTGCCAGTGCCCATGCCATGCAGCCTCACCAATGCCAGGTAATGCATGTCACACTGTGTCAGATCCCCTGAATCTCCGTATGGCCAGTTTCATCCTGGCAAACCCCTCAGTGTCTCCTCACTCCTGTCCTACACAGCCTCCCCAGTGCCTGGTAATAAATGTCACGCTGTGTGTCAGAGCTGGATCTGAATCGTCGTGCAGCTGATGTAACGATGTGCCGCTTCCTACAATACAAGCCACAATGATTCCTAGCATTGGATCAGAGTGCCATCTATCACAAGAGGCGGTGTAGGAGGCGGGACATCGGCTGCACGGCCATTCAGATCCAGCTCTGACACACAGTGGGACATGCATTACAAGGTACTGGGGAGGCTGTGTAGGAGAGGATGGAGGGGAGATACTGAGGGGCGTTCCAGGATGAAACTGGCTGCACGGCGATTCAGATCCAGCTCTGACACACAGTGTGAAATGCATTACCAGGCACTGAGGAAGCTGTATATGACAGGAGTAACAAGAGGAGGAGAGAGGGGAAACTCTGAGGGGCGTGGCGGGATGAAACACGTGCGGCACCCAGAGGGATGGCCCTGCCCCTTTTTCGGCAAATTGCCGAAAATGCAATTTTCGCCGGATATGTTACGCCGGCCGAAATTTCAGTGCATCCCTAGTTATTCAGAGGCGCTTTAACCACTTCCCACCCTGGGTATTGTCATGAAATCTGCAAAGTGTCTCTCTCATCCCAGGCTGGCGTCACCAAGAACCGATGCACGTGCCCGGTGGCCACAATGTCCGCCAGGCACATGCGATCACTCGTGATAGAGCAGAAATGTGGATATGTGTGTGTGTGTGTGTGTGTGTGTGTGTGTGTGTGTGTGTGTGTGTGTATATAAACACACAGATTCACGTCCTGTCAGGGGAGAGAAGACAGATTGTGTGTTCCTAGTATAGAGGAACACCGATCACGCGCCCCCCCCCCAAGTTAGAACACACAGTCAGGGAACACATTTAACCTCTTGATCGCCTCCTAGTGTTAACCCCTTCCCTGCTAGTAACATTTACACAGTAATTAATGGCTATTTACACTGATTGCTGTATAAATGTCAATGGTTTCAAAAAAGTGTCCAATCTGTCTGCTGCAATGTTGCAGTCACGATAAAAATCGCAGATCACCACCATTACTAGTAAAAAAAAAAAAAAATAATAATAATAAAAATGCCATAAATCAATAACCTATTTTTTTGACGCTATAACTTTTGCGCAAACCAATCAGTGTACACTTATTGCAATTTTTGGTAAACAAAAATATGTAGAATATATATCGGCCTAAACTGAGGGGGGAAAAAATGTTTAACCAATTCAATACAAGGCATTTTTACCCCCTTCCTGCCCAGGACAATTTTCAGAGCTGTTGCATTTTGAATGACAATTGTGCGTCATGCAACACTGTACCCAAATGAAAATGTTATTTTTTTTCCCCCACAAATAGAGCTTTCTTTTGGTGGTATTTGTTCACCTCTGCGGTTTTTATTAAAAAAAAGCATTGGTTATTGTATAAATGTCACTGGCAGGGAAGGAGTTAACACCAGGAGGCAATCAAGGAGTTAAATGTGTTACCTAGAGAGTGATTCTAACTGTATAGGGGTGTTCCTCAGTGTTCCTCTGTACTGGGAACACATGATCGGTCTCCTCTCACCTGACAGGACGTGGATCTGTGTGTTACCGGCAATCGCGGGTGCCTGGCGAAGATCGCAGTCGCCGGGCACACATACCGGCTCCCGAGTGACGCGATGGGCCGGGAATCCAGGTACTTTTTTATAGCGCAAAAAATAAAAACCGCAGATGTGATCAAATACCATCAAAATAAAGCTCTATTTGTGTGAAACAAAAATGATCAAAATTTAATTTGGGTACAGTTTTGCATGACGGCGCAATTGTCATTCAAAATGTTAATACAGTGCCCTGTATTGAAGTGGTTAAATGATGACAGGTGTGTACAGACTCCTATTTAACAGTTTGAATGTGATTGCTTAAAGCGGTTCTGCACACATTTTTTTATCTTCCTGCCTTTCTTTTTACGAAGCTCTAACTAGTGCTCAATGCCCCTTGTTTTTAATTTTTTTTACCTCCTTCGTTTCGTTCTCTGCTGTGTTTCTTATTGTCTCCCTGCGGCTATGGGCGGGGTTTCTGCAGGGATCAGCATCATTTCCGCTGATCTCCGCACTGTCTCCTGGGATCTCGTATAGTTCATCCCAGGAGTCATTGCGCCTAGCCGAATACGCCGCTCGTAGCTGTAGCCACTGAGCATGCGCAGGAACCAGCAAGGAATGCTGGTTCCTCCGAAGCAAGGGACATCGGCCAAAATAGATTTATAAAAATAATGATTTTACGGAAATACGGACATGTAAGCAGACGAAGTCAGGACAAGTAAGGATATTAATTAAAGCACATCTTTTTTAAACAATCAGCCAAAAAAATAAATAAATGTGTCTGTGCAGAACCGCTTTAATTATGAACACAGCTACATCCCCAGTTAAGGCTAGGTTCACACCGGAGCGATGCGGGAACGCCGCGAATCCGCAGCGTTTTCCCGCATCGCATGCCTCCCGCCGGCAGTTCACACTGCCCTATGCGGACTGCTGGGAGTGTCATTGAAATGTTAATGACACCCCCAGATCAGTCTGCATATCGCAGTGCGATCTGCAAACTCGGACAGGAATCGGATCGCATGGTGTGAACACCCATGCGATCAGATTCTGCTGCGGACCAAAAAAAGGGTCCCGTGCGAGTTTGCGACGGGTGCGATGCGAATTCAGCCATACTATCTGTATGGCTGAACTCGCATCGCACAGAGATCGGATGTGATTTGCACTGCAGTGCGGTGCGAATCGCATCCGGTTCTCGCTTCCGCAGCAGTGTGAACCCAGCCTAAAGGAGGGTATGAACACTTAAAAAAAAAAAAAAACTAAAATAATGTGGTTGCATATTTTTACTACCCCCCCAAAAGATGTCAGTTTGTCGTTCAAATTAGTTGTATGGTTTATTTATTTGTCACATTAAAAGGTGGAAAAAGTTCTGAAATGATTTATCTTTGTCTCATTTTTTTTACATCACAGAAACCTGACATTTTGTCAGGGGTGTGCAGACTTTATATCCAGTATGTATGTAATAAATATATATTTTATACATTATATACACACATACAAAATGCATCACACGTTAGTTATTGCCCTGAATAACAGAGGAATTATTCAGTGCCGCCGAGCTCCGTTCCCTGCAACGTTATGGCACACGGGAACGGAGATCGGCGCCAAATTCAAAAAAGTAAAAACACACAAAACACACACAGTACTGTATAAAAAAATTACACCCCCTTTGTCCCTAGTGGTCTGTCCAGTGCCCTGCATGCACATTTATATTATAAATACTGTTTATTTTCTGCCTGGAATTTGGAGATTGTCCATAGCAACCAAAAAGTGTCCCTTTATGTCAAAAGTGATTTTAGACCAACTAGAAAACAGCGATAATAAATTATAATCACTTGCAGAATTGAGCGATAGCGATTTGTGGGGAAATTCGTCATCAAACACTAAATCTAATGACAGCGACAATTCTGCAAATGAGCAAATTTCAGTGTTTTTGGATTTGATTACATTATTGAATAATTTGTATTATTATTTATTATATTATAAACTGTATCATACCCGGGATGTCTGCTAGACTCTGGTTTGAACAGATTTAAGAGAGTTATTCCTAAGAATTGCAGGCCTACAATATAAAACGCCAAATTTCCATGCAAAATAATCAGCACCTAAAACCAGAACTAATCATACCGCCAGGGAGGTTAATGGTTAAGGGTGCATTCACACCTACAAATGCACCCTGCCTGCAATTGGACATAATACTCCCAGAAGGGGGTTCCTGCAATTAGGCAGCACCACTGAAAACAATGGAAAGCTGTCAGCACCCACTACTAATCACGCCCACTTGTATGTAATCGCTCATGTAGTGATCACATGCAAGTGGTAAACCCTGGACGTGATTGATTATGTCCAGAGCCGATCACTGCTTGAGAGATTACATGCAGGTGGACACACGGAAGTCACTTTGAAGATCACACAAGAAGCACAAAAGTCACTTTATGAACATTTAATGTTGAATTTGCACTATTGAAGACTTTTTGGAGAGTTGGACTTTTATTTTTATTTTTTTCTATTGTTGTATTTTTATTTCTATCATTTTTCTAAGGGTCACTATAACACATTTTTTTATTTGTATTATATTTTTTTCATAGATCCTTTGCTAGTACATATGTTTGGAACTTTTTGCTTTTGAATTGTGTCACCTAATTCGGTATTTTCAATTGCACGTCTCACTTACACATAATTATTAGAGTTTGTTTTATATATTCATATATTTTTTAGATTCATATATATTTTTTCACATGTAGTAATTGGAGTAGATTTTTTATATTATATTTTTCTCTTCCCAGCCGACAGATCGGTGGGTTTATCATAATGTGGCACTAATGCGATTTTAAGGAAAAGTCGCACTCAGTACAAGTTTTTCTATATTAATCTGGTGTTTTTTCACAGAATTTATATATGATTTGTTCAAGATTATACTAAGTTCTCAGGATATGGTCCTAAATTATTACACTGCTTACTGTCACATTGGAGTCGCAGTAGGGAATCTGTGCGATTGTATGTCACCTCTGGAAGTAGCCTCTTGTATGTGTCTTTTTTTTTTTTTTTTTGGGCTTGGATTGAAATAAGTGGTCTTTCCTTAGGGAGGTTTTATTTTTATTTTTATTTAGGTACGATTACACATATGAATACTATCACTGGCGAGATAGATTACTTCTATTTTTTCTTGGCATTTCTTATTTTTTCTTTTTCATTTGCTTCATCAATAAGAGTCAATATTTGTTTATGTTAATTAGGTAGCGCCAGTTACCCCGGTTATTAGATTCTTTTTACAGTTAGCTGTGAAAGCTCATAGCCTTTAATTGCTTTCAATGGGACTGCCTACTTGCAACTAATCAAGGGGAACCCACTGGGGTTCTCGCATCTAGAACTCTAAACTAATAACCTGTATGGGTTTTTTAAGTGTAGCCTATGGACAATTTTGAGTACCCCAATTTGTTTGTGTTTGCACTAAAATTAAAAAAAATAAAATTCTGAAAATATGCGTTTGATATAGTAGCACAAATAATGTGCGACATAACAAATTGCAACTGACAATATTTTATGCTACATGGCCTCTGTTTTCAAAATCTATACAATTGTTTGTAAGAGTTAAAGTAATTTCTAAAAAGATGTTAGTGTGTGTGTAAAATTGCTCCAGTTAGTTTAATAGATACTGTACAGCATTTCTTCACACCTGCCTAAAACTTTTGCAAAGTAAGAAAAGCAGAAGTGGTAAGTTTATTTTTATTAATTTATCAAAATGGAAAGTAAACAAACAGAAGAGAAATCCAAATCAAATCAATATTTGCTGTGAACACACTTTGGCTTCCAACCAGCATCAATTCTGGGTATACTTGCACACCATCTTTGAAGGAACTTGGTAGGTAGGTTGTTCTAAACATCTTGGAGAACTGACCACATATCAGAGCTCTGTGGGAGCCACACCATCACTTCCAGCACTCCTTGGTCTTCTTTATGTTGAAGATAGTTTTTAATGACTTTGCAGGTTTGGGGCCAATCGTAAGCCTCTCTGATGGTATTGCATGATGCAAAAGTATCTGCCTGTATTTCTCAGCATTGAAGACACCATTGATCCTGACCAAATCTCCAACTCTATTTGCAGAAATGCAGCCCCAAACTTGCAAAGAACCTCCGCTATGTTTCACTGTTGCTTGCAATTCATTTACTCAAGAGCACCTGCTGCTTCTCTACACCCCAGTTTCTATATTAAGTTTCCTTGGCCAAGCACTACACCTACGGCTCTTAGTGTTGCCAGTTTCTTTCTGGCCTTTCAAAAGAGCTTGTGAAGCACATCTTGAAACCCCAGTCTGCTTTGATATCTTTGGCTGGGAGAAACCTTGTTGCAGTTCTCAGTCTTGCCCTAGTGTATGACCTATGACATGGTCTTCCATAACCTCACCTTAGTATCAGTGTTTGGCTGTTCTTCACCCAGTTTAAGCCTCCTACCTTCCAAGACACCTTGTTCTTCTTTACACTATGATAGTTCTTAATGATATTGACTGTATGTTTGGGGTCAGTCGTTGTCCTGCTGCAGAATCATTTTTGCGGCCAATCACACACCTCCCTGATGGTATGGCATGATGGATAAATATCTGCTTGTATTTCTCAGCATTGAGGATACTATTGATCCTGACCAAATCTCCAATTCCATTTGCAGAAATGCAGCCCCAAACATGCAAGGAACCCCCATGATGCTGTTGCATGCAGACACTGTTTTAGACAATATTTCCCATTTTGAATCATCAGTATTCTGCACCTCAGTTCCTATGTTTTTATTTTTAAGTCACTTTGCCTGGTTTCCACGTTGGAGGTATGGCTTTTTTTTCTTTTTTGCAATTTCTCCATGAAGACCAATTCTAGCCAGACTTCTCCAGACAGCAGATGGGTGTACCTGGGTCCCACTGGTTTTAGCCAGTTCTGTGCTGTTGGCACTGCTCGACATCTTCTGATGTTGAAGGGAGTAAGCATGATGTACCTTACATTAAGTTTCCTTGGCTGACCACTGCATCTATGGTCCTCAATGATGCCTGATCAATGTTGTCCTCAATGCTGAGAAATACAGGCAGATACTTTTTCATCATGCCATACCATCAGGGAGGGGTGTGATTGACCCCAAATTTATTCCGCAGCAGAACAATGACCCCAAACATACAACCAATGTCATTAAGACATTTCTTTAGTTTAAAGAAGAACCAGGAGTCCTAGAAGTGATGGTTTGGCCCCCGCAGAACCCTGATCTCAACATCTTCGAGTCTGCCTGGGATTACATGAAGAGACAGCCTACAGCCACAGAAGATCTATGGTTAGTTCCTGCCAAGTTCCTTCAAAAACTGTAAGTGTATCTCAAAGAATTGATGCTGGTTGAAGCCAAAGGCTGGTCACACCACATATTAATTTGGTCACCTTACACTTTATAAATTGGTCAAAATAAACCATTAAAATATTTTTGAAAGCATTTTTACTTTACAGTATTACTTCACACCTGCAGTAAACCTTTGCACATTATTGTATATGTCAATGGAATGAGCTTGGCACAGTAAATGGCATATATATATATATATATATATACACACATATACACATATATATGACTTGTTCGTATAAATGTCCAGAGATTGGGTACATGCTTTAGGAGTCCATAAACTAGACAAGAAAAGATGTGACAACAAAGAGGGTTTATTACATGAGGACATAACTACTACATAAAATAACAAGGTCAGCACAGCAGTCTGTTCTGTGTGCAGAATCAGGAAAGATCTCTAAACGTCCTTTCATCTTTTGAATTGTTCTTTTACTACAGATAACTACTTTATGTTCCCATGTGATATTTGTTAATTAATTGATATTTTTTTCCCATTTAACTTCTATTGCTCGCACTTATGGAATTTACAGCCTGTAAGTTATTGATTTTTGTGTTGTTCTGTGTGTGAAAAGTCTATAAAAATGATAACTTGCTATCTCATACAGGTTATCACTGTAGCTACATATTTTTCTAAGGACAGGTTTGCCTGAAGCACTCTAATGATTGATTTTCACATGGGCTTGTATGAAGAGATCAGGAAAACATGACAGGTTAGTGGTTTCTGATGGCTGGTGTGGGAAATGGCCCAAAGAACTGGTTGCACAGGAAAAAACGGTGGATTTTATTACAGCTACTTTTAATTGATGTGCCGCTAACTTGTTCTTGAGCATTTCTGGTCTGTTAATAAGAGAAAGATGATCTGCATAGAGTTCCTGAAATGACCTGTATAGATGCATTGACCTTGTAACTGGACACTATTCATTATGTGCCAGGTGTGTGTATCCAGGGAGTCATACCTGATGTGCTGCAGGCCTCACCCCAGTGGCTGGCCTTCATGCTGCTGCACGCATCCTTGTCTGTTTTATTCTGATATTTCTCTGTCTTCTGCGGACTGAAGGTCTACAATAAGCAAAAGAGAAGAAATGTTATGCTGTATTTTACTTAAAGTTCATTGCAGTCCTGAGCCTGTCTTAACCCCTATAACTGCTGCAACATAACACCTAAGTCATTGAATATCTATTCTAGAAGAAAGCTGGCCACTACATCATTGCCAGTTAAAGGGTTAAATGTTCCAATGCAGATCCTTTATTTGTCATGGTCTTTGCAGACTGCATACACTACTAAACATATGGCCTCCTCAGCCTGCACCTCCCGGCTACTTTTTACGTCCTACTGTGCTAGATGGAGCACTTAGGTTACAGTAGATGGGTTGCCCAACCTCCCAATACTGGGAAGTTGTTTTTAATACAGCAGCAAAAAAAATGTGAGCTTTTGTCCAATTTTGTATTTGCTGTGTGTTCATACTGGGGAGATTTCTTCTCACTTTGTGCCTTCCTGTTCACGTGATAATTGCTACTTGTGTAAGGCTTCATGCACACTAGAAGTTATAAAAAAAAAGCCAGTAACATTAGCTGTAGAAAGCTGTAGCCGTAGAGTGAATTTTTCAGCAATTATTTGGCATTTTTTAGCTGTAGCGTTAGCAAAACTATACTCCAATAAAAGCGTATGACTCAAAAGACTCTAAAAACTCTCCTTTCGGTCCCACATCCAAGGGCTTTCAAAAGTTTGCTGCCTCAACCTCCGCAACATTCTAAACTATGTCTCTTTCTAACCAATGAAACCACAAAGCTCCTTATTCACTACCTGGTTATCTCTTGCCTTGATCACGCAACTCCCTCCTCATTTGCTTACCTTTAAATAGAGTATCCCCCCTTCAGTCCATCAAGCATGCTGCCAGATTTATCCACCTTACAAACCGCTCAGTGTCTGCTACCCCTCTCTGCCAATCCCTCCATTGGCTGCAACTCGCCCAACAAATTAAATTCAAAATACTGACAATAAGTTACAAAGCCATCCACAACTCTGCCTCCAGCTACATCACTAGCCTAGTCTCCAAATACCAACCTAATCACCATCTTCGTTCCTCCCAAGACCTCCTGCTCTCTAGCTCCCTCATCACCTCCTCCCATATCCGCCACCAGGACTTCTCCCGTGCCTCGCCCATCCTCTGGAATTACCTACCCCAATCTGTCAGACTGTCTCCAAATGTATCCACTTTTAGGCGATCCCTGAAAACGTTCCTCTTCGGAGAAGCCTATCCTGCCTCCATCTAACAACTGCACTTTTTTCTCCATCCCCCACAGCTATTACCCTTTTGTATAACTTGACCCTCTCTCCTAGATTGTAAGCTCTAAGAAGCAGGGCTCTCTGATTCCCCCTGTATTGAATTCGTACTGTCTGCCCTAATGTTGTAAAGCGCTGTGCAAACTGTTGGCGATATATAAATCCTGTATAAAATAATACAAAAAAAAGCTGATAAATGCAGAATATCTGCATTTTTAAAGTTGTTTTCAGCATTTTTCAGTAAGAACTGTTTTATAGCTGAAAATTTTCTCTCAAAATCCACTATTTCTGGGGTTTTTCCAGCCAGAAAAGGCTCATGCCAAAAACTGCTCATAACAGCCTATGTGTGCATGGCATAGGAGAACATGTTGTGGAGTTTCTTGGCTGCAGAAAAAAAAGTCTGAAGCCAAAAACAGCAGCTGTAAAAATGATCAGTGTGCATGAGCAAGTGGCTGAAGAGCTACTGTAGTAAGAAGGGGTTTGGGTTCCTGGAGGACTGGGCCGACTTCTTAGTCGATAACCAGTACTATAGAAGGGATGGGCTGCACCTAAATGAGGGTGCAGATCTGCTGGGAAGGCAGATGGCCAAAAAGTTAGAGGGGTTTTTAAACTAGGCGATGGGGGGGGGGGGGGGTCCAGAGGTAGAGATAGTCAGCACGGAACATAGTTCAGAGGGTAGTATTGGGGGCATTAGTGGTAGGTTGATCAAAGCACATAAACCCAAGGTAAGTATAGTAGCAAGTCCAAGTTGCAATCTCAGAACACCCAATAAGAGGATAATATGCAACCGGTCTAAACTACGTGGCATGTTCACCAATGTCAGGATCTTGGCGGACAAGATGGGTGAACTAGAGATACTGTTGTATGAGGTGGATTTGGATTTTGTGGGGACAATTTTATTGTTCAGATGGTAGACGTTCCAACTAGAAATAAAGTGTCACTGGATCTACTGATTACCAACAATACAGACCCAATCACGGATGGAGAAATACGGGGCAATTTAGGCAACAGCAATCACAGGTCAATTGGCTTCAGTATAAAATCACACAAATAGGAAACATAAGGGGAATACAAAGGCACTGAATTTCAAAAGAGCCAACTTCTCTAAACTACAAACCTTGCTAGAAGGCATAAATTGGGATAAAATCTTAGGAACAAAGAACACAGAGGAGAGATGGGTTTGCTTTAAGAGCACATTAAATTAGAGCATCAGCCAATGCATCCCACTGGGTAATAAATTTAAAATAGGGAACAAAAGTCCTGGATGGCTTAACTCCAATGTCAAAATGCATATAAAAGCAAAGGAGAAGGCCTTCAATAAATTCAAGGTTGAGGGATCATCATCAGAATTCAGACTTTATAAAGAATGCAACAAGAAATGTGAGGGTGCAATAAGGACAGCACATTGGGCATTGGGCAGCACAGTGGTGTAGTGGTTAGCACTCTCACCTAGCAGTAAGAAGGGTCGCTGGTTCAAATCCCAACCATGACACTACCTGCTTGGAGTTTGCATGTTCTCCCTGTGCCTGCGTGGGTTTCCTCCGGGTACTCTGGTTTCCTCCCACAATCCAAAGACATGCAGGTAGGTTAATTGGCTTCTGTCTAAAATTGTCCCTAGTATATGAATGGGGACCTTGGATTGTGGGCTCCTTGAGGGTAGGGACCAATGTGAGTGTGCAATGTACAGGGATAGGGGCAATTGTAGACACTCACTCAGGTTGAACTGGATGGACTGGTGTCTATATTCAACCTAACAAACTATGACTATGACTAAGGACGGCTAAGATAGAACATGAAAGACACATAACGGAGAAAGAAAAATCCCAAGAAATTCTTTAAGTATGTAAACAGTAAAAAAAGGGAGGACAGACCATATTGGCCCAATAAAGAATGTGGAAGGACATCTGGTTACAAAGAATGGGGAGATGGCGAAGGTATTGAATTTAAAGAAAAAGCAGAAACCCCCATGGGTGAGTGGGACTTTAAAAGTGACCAAGAATTTTTTTTTTTTTATATATTTATTTAATCACATGTAAAAATACTTCAAATTATGAAGCAGCAAAGAAATATATCAATAGAAAATTAAGGAATTATATTACGTAGTGGTATATAGACACATGTAGGCTAAATTAGGGTTCATCGTAATTTAGCCTACATGTGTCTGTATACCACTATGTAAGATAATTCCTTATTTTCTATTGATGTATTTCTTTGCCGCTTCATAATTTGAAGTCTTTTTACATGTAATAAAATAGATTTTTGATTAAAAAAAATCTTGTTCTTGGACACTTTTAAAGTCCCACCCACCCATGGGGGTTTCTGCTTTTTCTACCATTTTGGGTAGACCTTGTGGTGACCTTGAATCTATGACTTCATAGATTTTGGGATTCTCTTTTTAAGCTATTGAAATTATTCTTCTCCTCAGTCTTCACAGGGGAATTGGGGGCACATCATTAACCCAAACTGCAGTGTTTATCCTCATGACACATCACAAGAAGCACCTCCATGGTTAACGGAGGACAAAATTTTAATTATACTTGGGAAAATTAACATTAATAAATCACCAAGACCACATGGCTTGCACCCGAGGGTACTTAGGGAACTCGGTCAAGTAATTGCCAGACCATTGTTCCCAATTTTTACTGACTGGGCTGGTACCAGCTGATTGGAAAAAAGCCAATGTAGCAGCAATATTTAAAAAGGGCCCAAAATACATCCCTGGGAATTACAGACTAGTTAGCCTAACATAAACAGTATGTAAACTCTTGGAGGGGATTATAAGGGACTATATACAAGATTTTAGTAATGAAAATTGTACCATTAGCAGTAATCAGCATGGATTCATGAAGAATCATTCTTGCCAAACCAATCTATTAACCTTCTATGAGGAGGTGAGTTGCCATCTAGATAAAGGAAGATCCGTAGACGTGGTGTATCTGGATTTTGCAAAAGCATTTGACACAGTTCCCTGTAAACGTTTACTGTACAAAATAAAGTCCGTTGGCATGGACCATAGGGTGAGTACATGGATTGAAAACTGGCTACAAGGGTGAGTTCAGGGGGTGATGATAAATGGGGAGTACTCGGAATGGTCAGGGGTGGGTAGTGGGGTCCCCCAGGGTTCTGTTCTGGGACCAATCCTGTTTAATTTGTTCATAAATGACCTGGAGGATGGGGCAAACCATTCAATCTCTGTATTTGCGGACAATACTAAGCTAAGCAGGGCAATAACTTCTCCGCGGGCTGTAGAAACCTTGCAAAAAGATCTGAACACATTAATGGGGTGGGCAACTACATGGCAAATGAGGTTCAATGTAAAATAATGCATTTGAGTGGCAAAAATATGAATGCAATCTACACAATAGAGGGAGAACTTCTGGGGAATCTAGGATGGAAAAGGTCTAGTAGATGATAGGCTCAGCAATGGCATGCAATGCCAAGCTGCTGCTAACAAAGCAAACAATATTGGCATGCATTAAAAAGGGGATTAATTACAGAGAGAAAAATATAATTCTCCCGCTCTACAAGACTCTGGTCCGGCCGCACCTGGAGTATGCTATCCAGTTCTGGACACCAGTCCTCAGGAAGGACGTACTGGAAATGGAGTACAAAGAGGGGCAACAAAGCTAATAAAGGGTCTGGAGGACATTATAAGGAAAGGTTGTGAGCAGTGAACTTATTCTCAGTGGAGAAGAGACACTTGAGAGGGGATATGATTTCAATATACAAATACCATACTGGTTACCCCACAATAGGGATAAAACTTTCGCAGAAGGGAGTTTAACAAGACACTGTTAAGACACAATGTGGCCACTCATTAAAATTGGAAGAAAAGAGGTTTAACCTTAATCTACATAGAGGGTTCTTTACTGTAAGAGCGGCAAGGATGTGGAATTCCCTTCCACATGCAAATGCAGTGGTCTCAGTGGGGGGCATCCATAGTTTCAAGAAACTATTAGATAAGCACCCGAACTACCGCAACATACAGGGATATACAATGTAATACTGACATATAATCACACACATAGGTTGGACTTGATGTGTCTTTTTTCAACCTGACCTACTATGTAACTATGAGGCCTGAATTACTGGGGCAGAAGAGGAAATTCTCCCCAGTGGGGTTTCTTTTTAACCCTTTCCCACTCTAGCCAAACCCACGGCTCCCTTTACATCTGTGCAGTCATGTCTGTTAATATGATTGTCTACAACCCAAACATATCACCTGCACATTTTTTTAATGCAGTGCACCACATCACACAGCCAGAAAAGCGAATGGCAAGTATCGTGCTCTGTTGTGTGCCACATCCAAGAGGGAACCCTCTTTTTCTTTCATATCACACAGCTGTGCGTTATCTTGTGCTGCTGTACACTGCAACACAGCCATTCAAAATTAATGACAATTTGGTATGTGCAATGTGGTTACTGCAACACACGGGTGCTTTTTTCCATCTTGCATTAGCCAAATAAGCTCACGGTTGTAGTGGCTGAGAGCCTCTTCACAGCAGGATGCAGGACACACTGATCTTATAAAAGGTGCAAGTTATCTATTAACGTACCATGGAAACACTGGCACCCAAACATTCAGGATAATTGACCCCATACTTGTGCTCAGCATTTCAAAAATGCTATTAAATAATTGAAATAATGAGTATGATTTCTGGGAACCAGCTTCTGTGTGCATCCATCAGGGGGCCACATGTGAGCACTGATAAAAGGAGTATATTATATTAAAACAAACAGCACTGAGTAAGAACACACTTGCTCACTGTCATCTGATCCTCCCTGTATCCCTCTGGCCGTGGTCCATGTCTAGGTGAATACATGCCTTTTTATCTCTGATCAGTCCCACATGGCCACCTTCACCTGGACGGCTGCACAATACAAAGTGACAAGAGCTTGTTGTAATCATGCTCGGATTCTTGGGAAGGGCACAGAGGGCACACAGTATCCTGCAGATCCAGGATAGACGCTTTAAGTTGAACTTCAGGCAAAAATATACACTTTAGTACAGTTATGTATTTATTTCAAATTTCAGAGGAAGTTAAAACAAAAGGTGTTGTTGCCTGAAATTGTATTATTGTCCCACAATCTGCAGCAGAAATCAGACGTTTTGGCTCTTGGTGCATAGACTTGTTTTCAGGGACAAGTTTGGGGGCTTATTCATAAGGCAGCACAACAGCTAAAGTAACCAGGAGAGAATACCATTTATCAAAACTGCCATTCCTGACTTTTCAAGGTTATATAATCCTGTGCTATATACCTAGTGACCGACTAACCCAAAACAAGCAAGAAACATGTCAGCAATGATATTATGTACTACCTACCCCCTGCTCACTTTAAAAGAAAAGTTCAGGATTTAAAAAAAGAAACAAATATACTCACCTATGTGCATGTAGCATCAATCCGATGCTGCATCTGTCCCCCACCGTCTTTGCAGTACTGAGCGATCAAACTGTAGGGGCTATAAAAACCCTGTGTAATAATAATCATCAAACGCTGATGATGATCGCTCAGTCTCCTCTGCTCAGAGCAGAGAGCCAAGACTGTCAGACAACGGCTCTCTGCTATCGCTTGCAGCGATCACTGGTGTGCTGTGGAGGGGTCGGGAGGGGCTGACTCAGGGCACCCATAATACATTGACACTTCTTACCAGCTCTTCAACTAAAACCCCATACAGAGAGGTACAGGCAGAGAGCTGGAGGGAGAGATTTCAAGAGCCTGACATTGCACCTACAATCCACTGATTGTGGATACAATCCTTGCAGGCTCCTGTTGGGGGGAAAAAAAAAGGAGGTCTCTTGGCTCTTGGAAAAAAAACTGGATCAAGCTCAAGCCATCAAAAAGCTAACTTTCTATGCTTTTTTGATATCAGAATAAAAGAGCTTTTTTTGAATGACAATTTTGAAGTTTTTGTTGCAGGCCAATTTGTTTGTAAATGCTATTTTGGTATCTTAAAAATGTTTGAGATAAATAATTATCTAGGGGTGAAGATCCTTCTTACCTGTTTGTGGTCTCTGTGCAGAAGCTGACACATTGTGGATCGCTGGGTTTGGAACATGTACACCGGGGATGTGACTGGGACCCCACTGGACTCTTCTCTACTGCTCGCTTTTTCCGTACACTTCCTCTGTAACTGGAGAGTCCGTATGGCACTATTCGCCTGCAAAACACAGAAAGAAAAGGTAAGGTGGGTGACAATAGTGACTCTATAGCTCTTACAACAAGTAAAAAACCGTTTTTTTAGTTCTGAACAGACAGTACCTTTGACACAAGTTGTCCTGTAGGGCATCCACCCCCGCCCTCCCAGTGCTGCCCACCTGGTCCAATGTAACATCAGTTTTTACGGTGTCACTCTGCCTGGGGTGCACAACCTTTTTTAGAAACGCATCCCAGATGTCTTTATCCTGTACAAGCACACTGTGGACACAATACTATGGAGAGTCATACTTTGCAAGTCTGCTGGAAGCTGCTATGTGTACAGGATGAAGAGAACTCAATGGGCACCTATTTGGCAAAAAAGGCTGTGTTGCTCTGATCATTGCTTGGGGAAAGAAGAGTTAAGAATTGGACCAGGCAGGCTGTAAGCACAGAGTATGCCTTAAATCAGTGGTCATCAACCTTGTCCTCGGGACCCACTAACAGGCCAGGTTTGCAAGATAACTGAAATACATCACAGGTGATATCATTTGCTGCTCAGTGATTGCATTATTCTAGTCTGCATCTCCCCAAGGTAATACATAACACCTGGCCTGTTAGTGGGTCCTGAGGACAGGGTTGAGGACCACTGCCTTAAATGACAACTGCTACTTTTAAAATGAAAATAAAAGTGGTTAAAAATCATTTTCATGGTTAGCAGATTTGCCACCTCTGACATGCACCACTTTTGGATGACCTAATGGCTTTACATACTTCCCTAAGATTGTAGAAAGCATTCAGTATTCACATGCTTTTATGAAATGTTGGAATAGATTAAATGTTTCCAATGCAACCTTTGTCCCTTACTGGAATATTTCCCCGCAGCATGTGGAAACCTTGCAAGAAGATCTGAACAAATTAATAGGGTAGGCAACTACATGGCAAATGAGGTTTAATGTATAAAAATGTAAAATAATGCATTTGGGTGGCAAAAATATGAATGCAATCTATACACTGGGGGGAGAACCTCCTGGGGGAATCTAGGGTGGAAAACGACCTGGGGGTCCTAGTAGAGGATGGGCTCAGCAATGGCATGCAATGCCAAGCTGCTGCTAACAAAGCAAACAGAATAATGGCATGCATTAAAAAGGAGATCAATCCAGAGATAAATCGATAATTCTCCTGCTCTACAAGACTCTGGTCCAGCTGCATCTCGAGTATGCTGTCCAGTTCTGGGCACCAGTCCTCAGGAAGGATGTACTGGAAATGGAGAGAGTACAAAGAAGGGCAACTAAGCTAATAAAGGGTCTGGAGGATATTAGTTATGAGGAGAGGTTGCGAGCACTGAACTTATTCTCTCTGGAGAAGAGACCCTTGAGAGGGGATATGATTTAAATTTACAAATACCGTACTGGTGACCCCACAATAGGGATAAAACTTTTTTGCAGAAGGGAGTTTAATAAGACACGTGGCCACTCACCAAAAAAAAAAAAAGAAAAGAGGTTTAACCTTAAGGCTCATTTTTTTTCTTCTAATCCTGTTCCTTTGAGGTAGTGTACTGTGTGTTCACTTTTCCTTCAGTTTGTAAATCCTTTTTGCCACTTTCTGTTCTTGTCCTAGAAGATTGCCCCGTCAGCAAAGCTGTTCTGTATGGGGTTTACTTTGCATGCGCACCCCCTTCACTGGGACTACGTCCCTGCAGGGAGATGCTGCCTGCGTTCACAGACACGGGGGAGTGTCTAAGGCACTGTAGCTCCGCCTCCCATTACATTTTATTGAAATGAGAATCAGGATCTCATTAGCATAGCCACCCGCTTTTTACTCCGCCCTTTTTTTTAAGAAGTGAAAGTTTCTGTAGTCTGTAGTTCGTCGGCTGCAGACTTTCAGAGAATTTCAGCAGCAGCTGCAACAACCTAAAAAGGCACTTTTTAGCAAGGATTAGAAAAACAAATTGTAATTATTAATTATTTTATTTACATAGTAAATATGTTTATTTTTCATAATATGGACATGCTGGGAGGTGTCTGCGCACCAAAGGCTGTAATACACTTTGAGAAAAAGGCTCGTTCTCGTTCATGCAGCCATCTAAAAAGCGGCACTGCGCATGCTGCTAAGCTTTAAGGGAATTGTAGTTTTCCATTAACATATGACGTAGCAGCAGGGAGTGCGCTCCAACAGCCAGAAGCTAAGGCAGTCGAATTAGACAGTAAAGCTGGAAGTGCTGAAAATGGGCATCAATAAAACAGGTATAAAATACATTTGGGCTGAAATAATATATAGATTACCGATCAATGCAGCATATAGATCAGATATATGCAAAAATATTACAACCTTTACAACCCCTTTAAACTGCGTAGAGGATTCTTGACTGTAAGAGTGACAAGGATGTGGAATTCCCTTCCACAGGCGGTGGTTTCAGCGGGGAGCATCAACATAGGTTGGACTTGTGTCTTTTTTTTAAACCTCACCTACAATGCAACTGTAAAATGTGGGTTTTTCCCATTATTTTCTGTCCCACTGACAAAGTTTTGGTTTGAGATTCACTTGAAGGAATCAATTTTTTGTTTTTAACACAATTATTTTTCAGTTAATACATAACTGGATTGAATGGATTTTCTGTCTGCCTGAAGTTTAAGTGGTTCTAAACCCAAAATGATTTTACCATAAACACATTCACTGCATTAACCCCTTCCCGCCGCCTCATGCGCCTTTAAGCTTCTAAATGCCCAGAGGCATTCGCATTATGTAACCACTGTGATTTGTTGTTACAGCAGTCACGTGATCGGAAAGCTCCTGATCGCAAGTATGTATCGGGAGCTTACTGGTCACCGTCTGTGACTGTGCTTAGACTGTATGCTTCTCACTCACTGAGGAACCACATATATGCGTACCATCGGCAGGAAGAAGTTCATGTAAAAAAAAATAGTGTACATCTTGCTGGCCTCCCCCACCTCCCCAAATATTTACCTGAGCCCTCATTTGATCCAGTGCTATGCATGGCTGCATCTCCTCCCCTCCCTTCACACAGGGACAATGGCTCCTGCTGCTGCCACTCAAATTCTGCGAGGGGGAAGCAGAATCAGGGCCAAGCCCCTCAATGTGCGTCTATGGAGCATGGCTCCATCGACAAACCGCTCTGTAGCAAGCATGCACTGTGTACCTCCATAGCAAGCAGCTTGCTATGGGGGCACACAGAGACGAGGAGGAGCCCAGATTACAGCAGGGAGGATCCAGAAGAGGTTTGGGGGGCCACTCTGCAAAACGAGAGCAGGTAAACATAACATGTTTGTTATTTTGATATAAAAACATTTTTGCCTTTTATTATTACATTCAGGTTTAGGTCTCCAAGGTGCCCCCTGCTCCCACACCTGTGTTGTATTATTGGACACTGGTTTTTATACAGAAGGCTTTCTACACAATTTTGTAAAAATTCCGTGATGAGGACAGAATGCCAATCATTTACTCATTCAGTGACCTGCTGAAAATGCTAAATAAAAGCAGATGTGGCTGTTGATAGCAGAGATAAATGGTGGTAGAGGAGAGACGGAGCAAACAAATTTATCAGCTTCACTCTTTAACTAGAACAATCCATCTCTATAAATATTAAGTCTATCTTAACAGAACAGCTTGTCTTCACCACTCTGTAAAAGGGCCAATTCACACCACAATTTTGTGTTTATGCGTTTGTGATGCATTTTCAATGTGTTCCAGTGCATTTTTTCCCTCTTTTTTTGGGTGAAAGTTTTGGGGGTTCTTTGATGTCTTTGCATTCCGTTTGTTTTTGAGAAGTTTTGCCGCATTCCTTGCACAAAAAAGTGCAACGTGTTCTACTTTTGTTGACTGCACTAGAACACACTGCACTGGTGTGAACTAAGGCCATTGGAATCCATGGTAAAGTGGAGTTCCACTAGTTTTTCTGTTTATTAAAAGGCAGAAGCTACACTTTTTGTAAATGCAGACTTGCCTTTTCCACAGTCCAGCGGTGCAAACCCTCAGTTCTCTCCCCGGCCCTGGCATCACTAGTGTGGGCACCCGGCTGTGACAGCTTACAGCGTCACAGCCAGGTGTGCAGTGCGCATCCTGAATGGCAGAGCAACCTTCTGGGACCTGTGATGTGTCCTAGAAGATTTCAGAGAGGGAGGGGGAGAGGAGGAGTCGCCTAGGCAGCGGAAGTGAGTTAGGTACCTGTCAAAACTAGGTACCCAACACACCCCCCCACCCCCAAAATGAGATGCTAAATGTGGCGTGTCAGGGGGTTAGGAGTCCTTAAAATTAAAGTTCTACTTTTGGGTGGAACTCCACTTTAACTACTGTTCATGCGTTTTTGATGCAGATTAAAAATGCACTGGACTGCATGTGGTGTGAACTGCCCTAACATTATCCTTCACTGCAACTTGGTCTATATACAGCTCTCTAAGGCCACCAATCTCTTATGAGCAGTTCCACATGCGGTGAAATTAAACACATTAAAGTGGAAGGCAAGTCAAAACCTAACCAAGCATTAATCTACTCCCACACCCATTCTACGCCTACCCTGTAAAAGGAAATATGTCTATACTCAACTGTTCTGAAGCCACTCCAAGGTCCGGTCATGTGATCAGGTGCCAGCGCCGACTTCAGGGTAGAGGAGGGTCAGCTGACAACAGATGCCCTGTAGCAAGTCTATAGGTGATATCAGCGCCCTGGCTCTGCAGCAACTGTTGTCAGAGATCTCTCCTCTACAATGAAGCTGGAGAGATCATGTGACCAGACCAGAGCGACTTTAGAATAGTTAAGTATAGGCATCTCTAATGGTGGCCATAAGCGAGACGGAAAATAGTTATAACAAATTGTCATTTGGACAGTTTGTTCATTTATCGTTTAGTTAATGGGCACAGATCGAAAATCAGTTGTGTTGTTTTTAAGCTGAAAGATCTAAGGAAAAGTTTGGAAAACTTCAGCCAAACGGACCATAATTTGAAAGGTTAATGTGTTTCTTGGCCGAACAGTTTGCACTGGGCTTACTGTATGTGACAGCAAATGAAAAATTGATTTATGACAGCTGAATGATCAATAAAATTTCGGTCATTACATGATGGAAAAATAGTTTGCTCTCATGACCATGTGTTCGTTTTGAAAACTTCTTCGAATAATTTTGACAGGTGTATGGCTAGCATTAGCATGGGGGTGGGAGTAGATTTAAGCTTAAACTGGCCATAGATGGATCAATATTTGGCTTGTCCCTGTTGAACTGGCCAACTTTCAATCCATCTATGAGCAGGCTGGATGTACAGAAGTCAACGTCGAACTAGCATGTTTGTTTTTTTTTATTCCTCAATTAGTGCTGCCGGCTATAGCCAGCTACACTGATCATTGTATTCATGCCAGGCGGGGAAGACTCCTTGCCAGCCGAATACAATAGCACTGTGTGCGGCACTTTTTTTGTTCATTCAATCCACTGGTTGAACAAAAAATAAATAAAAAATGTGTATGGACCTGCCTTCCACTTTTAAAAAATACAGATCTAGACCTTAGAGATTGACTGTTATTTAAATACAGGCAGACTGTTATAAGCGTCGTTTTCCATGGGATTCCCATAACATGGTTCTTTGGATGAACAGAGAAGGAAGCAAGTCCAGACACCCCCCATGTTGCCAAATGTGAGGGTCCTTTCACACAAGCGTTCCATCTGTCCACTTTTCATAAATCCGTTGACGGATGAAAAACATACATCAAAACATTCCTTGAGCAGGCTGGCAAATGGATGTAAACAGATAATCATCTGTTTAGGTCCGTGTTTTTTTTTTAAACGGAACAAGTCTCTATTTTTGCTTTCTTTAAAGAAATGGAAGGGGACCTAACAAATGTAAAACAAATAAACGGTTATGGGAAATTCCCCATTGACAAAAGGGAGGACTCATCATTGTTGGGAAGCTGGCGGGTGTTGGCTCCCAACAACCAATGCAAAAATGGACGGTTTGTCCATTTACATACGTTTAGGTCAGCTTCCCGAATGCACATGGATGATCATCCGTTTGTCCATATTTCATCCATCTGTTGACGAATTAAAGAACGGGCAGACAGACCAGACAAGGTATATAAAATACAAAAATATTTTCTTTTATATTGACTTTTTATTTATAATAAAGAGGAGTGTGATGGGTTTTGGGGGGAGGGGTTACCCTGTAGTACACTTAACCACTAGCTCGCCCACTCACAGTAAATTTGCTGCGAGTGGGCAGCAGGCACCCAGATGTGAGCATGTCTACTGACACAATGCCGTGACCACTGTGTCCAACGTAATCGGTACCCGGCCACTTATATGTGTTCACTATAATTGGCCCACAGTTATCACATGGTACCTGGGCCAATTACAGATCACAATAATAAGCAAGCTGTCATGAATGAAAACCATTAATGACAGCTAAAACTATTGCTTGATCATCACGGTTATAAGCAGTAATAGTGTAAAAAATAAAAGACTTGTTCTCACACACACACACAGCCCCCCAGAGTAGTACAGTGTCACTAAGCTACTCTGATGACAGGATGTTAAAAAAAAATTGTAATTTCCCCAAAAATTGTGACCAAAAAAATTCAATTTAAAAAAACTCGCCCTGCCTCTTACTAAATACCTTGGACTGTCTTTCTCATAAGGGGTCATTTGGGGGTATTTGTACTGTCCTGCCGCTGTCGAGCCTCAAGAAAGGATGGGCCATCAGGATTGATCAATTTAAAAAATGTATATATATATATATATATATATATATATATATATATATATATATATATATATATATATATATACACATATACACACACACACACAGTATCTCACAAACGTAAGTACACCCCTTACATTTTTTTAAGTACTTAATTATATTTTTTCATGTGACGACACTGAAGAAATGACACTTTGCTACAATGTAAAGTATTGAGTGTACAGCTTGTATAACAGTGTAAATTTGCTGTTCCCTCAAAATAACTCAACACACAGCTATTAATGTCTAAACCACTGGCAACAAAGTTGTACACTGTTGTACAAGCTGTACACTCACTACTTTACATTGTACCAAAGTGTAATTTCTTCAGTGTTGTCACATGAAAAGATATAAAATATTTACAAAACTGTGAGTGGGGTACTCACTTTTGTGAGATACTGTATGCATGTGTGTGTATATAATTTACATATACACACACAAATTGATTGTAGACTCTATAATATACACTGATTTGGGTTATTTTTACCAAGGATATGTAGCAGAATACATTTTGGCCTAAACTTTTGACCTTACTTTTATAACAGAAACTAAGAAAAACATGCATCTTTTTTTTGTTTATAGAGGAAAAAATCAAAAACCCCAAATTGTGATTAAATACCACCAAAAAAAAAAAAAGATATAAAATGTAGTACAGTGTTGCATGGCTGAGCAATTGCCAGTTTAATAAATAGCCAAAAATGCTCTGCTCATGAAGGGGGTAAAACCTTCCGTGCTTAAGAAAATGATGTATGGAGGAGTTGCACCATATAGTCCCCGACACATGTATAAAGTGATATTTCAACACCACTTCCTGCATTTTTCTCTGCATTTTTGTAGATTTATTAGCATAGCTAATTTTACAAAATCAATTTGTTCTAGTTGCAAAAGTCATTGTGCCTGAACAAACAAACATTCTTGTTTCCTTTCCTACAATTATGGAAAGATCTGAAGTGACCTCCATTCTCTGATCCAGGCCAAGAAGGGCTGAAGCTTTATAGTAGTCTATATAACATGAACAAGCATTAATTAGAGCCATAAAAAAAAAAAAAAAACACACACACACACACACACACACACATTTGATACAAACCCTTTGCCTTTCGTACAAATTCATCTGCTGTTTCAATTAAAGTTTCTGGCCAGATGTTAGCACAAATCTCGCACAGAGATTTTACATGTACAAAGAACTGTCTACAAGAGAGACCTGTGATGATGGTAATGATTCACAGGTTCTTAATGTTTATTCTGCATGAGCTGGAATCCTTCATAGAGGGACAGGTATACCATAGCAAGTAACGTGTGTTGTAGAACAGAGAAAAAAAACATGCGTTTTACATTACACTTCAGACAAATGTGAAAATTCTGAATTCAAAGCATTTTTCTTTCATATAAACTGCTTCAATACTTGTACCTGTACACCTCCGATGGACCACAGGAACTTTTGAAATGGCCTCTAAGAGTTTTTTTTTATGGTTGACAATATAATAGTATACTGTAGATAGAAAGTATTGCGTGTTCCACATAATATATATATATATATATATATATATATATATGTTATATGATCCTAAGGCTCGGTTCACACAGGGGCTCGGTTCACTTGCAGCGCGACTCAGAGACGCGACTGGCAAACGACTTCAGCGGCGACTTGCAAAACGACTTCTGTATAGAAGTCAATGCAAGTCGCCTGAAAAGTAGTACAGGAACCTTTTTTCTAAGTCGGAGCGACTCGAGTCGCTCCTATTAGAACTGTTCCATAGTACAGAACAGAGCGCGACTTGTCAGGCGGCGAAGTGTGAACCGAGCCTAAAGATTTACTATGCAATCAACTGGCAAACAGATGAAACAAAACCAAAAAGTACACTTTTTTTTTTTTTTAGTATAATAAATTTTAAAATTAACATATACAATTTACATTCTGTGATTTGTCCTGAGACTAAAATTATGTTTCTGATGCAAAGAAAAGCAAAATCTTTACAAATAAAGCCTTTTTTTTTGGGGGGGGGGGGGGGTTGTTAACAATGCAACATTACAAAAAATATACCGTATATGAACAAGTTTACATAAGAATGGTTAACAAAGAATTGTAACAATTTGTAAACGCTAAAAAAGAATAACACCTTAGGGACCAGAAGGTTTTAATTACAGCTGATTATAAGCAGCTACATAGGAACACATTTTTTTAACCCCTTCCCTTGCCCTTTAAGAACTTCTAGATGTCAGCATTCATGTCATGTGACCGTTGCGATTGGCTGACATGATCGGAAAGCTCCTGATCACAAGTATGCTTTGGGAGCTTTCTGGTCACTTTCTGCAAACTCTCAGCACAGTTTTTGTTTACATAGGGCCGCATATGTGCGGCCTCTCAGTGTTAAAGCCCACCCACCGAGAGGCCGCACATATGTGTGCAGCCAGCAGGAAGAGGTTACAAAATAATATTGGGGGTTGCAAAAAAATAAGTCTGCTCAGAGTGAAGAGCAGTGACTGTCAGTCACCACTCACTGTGCACATAGAAATGCATGGTAAATGCCTTTGATGCATTTTGTTACATTTTTATGTACAGTGTGATGTAAAAGGAAGCTTGAGTAATAATTTACATGGGAGCTGGTCCAGCAGCTCCTAGGACAGAGTGGGGATCCAGCTATCCCCCTTAAGTACACCTAACATACTAAGATTAAAAAGAAAATGGTTTTACACACATCCAAAAGGTCTATAATTGGTAGACATAAACCTGACTAAAATGTAGCTACATTTCTTTACTTCTCTAAATGACTTGCATTATTTTAAATAAAATAGTTGCTTTTATCCTTTGGTACATCTCAGTACTGTTGATCTTATGCAGCCTGCCAGCATTTCTCAGGGTGGGTTTCATGATGGTGACAATAGGGGCCCATACCTTCTCAGTCTCCATCAGTATCTCATGTGACGGGTGACAATACAGGAACACAATTGGGAGAAAGAAGAGAGGGTTGTTAATCCTGCCATGAAGGCACATTTACAAGCTAACAGGTAGGGGTGCACCGAACGGATTTTTTTTTTTACCGAAAATGCAGGATGTACTTTGCCAAAAACGAGTTTTAAATTTTTTTTATATATAATTCTAATATATTTGAATTTTTAATTAATATCATAAATTTAAATTAATATGAATTTATTATTTTCTATTATTGGCACCTTTAGTGCAAGAAAGGGTAAGAAAAATGCAGTCTGCAGTCTCTAACCAGACATGATACAAGAGATCAATGCAACATCACAAGTGTCCATCAAATGCAGCTTCACCAGTGCCTATCAGATGCAGCCTACCAGTCAGCCTGCCTGTGCCCATCAGATACAAACACTTCTCACATGTATGTAAAAAAAATATATTTTTTTTTAATAGAAAATGGGTTTAGACACAAACACGATATAATGAATTTTAGTGCACACGAACACTATATAATATCCAATGTTTTTGGAAAAACATAAAAGACAAAAGTCGCACCGAGTAAATAGATATCAAACATGTCACACTTTAAAACTGTGTACACCTGTGGAATGGCACCAAACTACGGTACCTAAAAATCTCAATTGAATGTACAAAAATAGGATGGCAGCACTCCCCCGTATTGGATGCAAAACTGGAAAAGTTTGAGGAGATAAAATCATGAGACAAAAAAGCAATGACATGGCTGGCGTGCTTAGTCTAAACCTAGGCGAAGCATGCCAGCCATGTGAAATGCGTTACCTTTTGCCCCTGCCATTTACTGGCGCATTTCACATGGCTGGTATGCTTTGTCTAGGTTTAGACTAAGCAAGCCAGCCGTGTAAAACGAGTCACCTTTTGCCCCTGCCATTCCCTATATTATTGCTTTTTTGTCTCATGATTGCATCTCCTCAAACTTTTCTATTTTTGCACCTAATAAGGGAGTACTGCCATCATATTTTTGTAAATAGTCTGCTGCAGGTACAGGGCGTACACCCTAGCTGATGTGTGTTCATTCATCAGTAGTTCAGCTATCCACACCTGGAGCAGTTACTTAATTTTTTTTTTTTAAATCTCCATAGGCGACACTTTAAAAGCTTTTACAGGTTACCAGTTTAGAGTTGCACAGGAGGTCTGGAGCTGGAATTATTTCTCCTGCTGCAACGTTCTCAGAGATATCTCATGTGTGGTGCGATCACCATTTACATTGCGTGTGGGACTGACACGCTTACAAGCATGGAGGATAGGGGCACTTTAAAAATGTTTTATTTTACTTATTTATTTTCCTTTTTGCACGGTCTCATTTTTTTATTGCCATCATTCCTTGTGATAGCATGGGCCATGACAGCAGCTGATCAAATGGAGATCAGTTTGAAGGGGTGGCTCCCCTTCAGTCCACCTGCTTTCACCTATCCATCAGAATGCATGTGCCTCCACGTTGGGGACACTTATAAGTTAGTGTTAGGTACTGCAGATATTGGGATGCCTTGGCGCGGCTCTGTGGCTTACGCATGCATTTGCAAATGCGTGCAGACTAAACTCCTGTTTTTAACGCATACTGTTAGCCAGGTTATCTGGTTGTCTGTGGGCTGGTGGTAAGCAAAGCTTGTTTTTTTTCCTCGGTTTATCCTGGGGTTTGTTTGTATCGGTTTGATCAGATGCTTGTACAAAGCAGGTAACTGTCAACAAACCAAAACTGGAAGTGACCAAATCCTTGTCACTTCCAGTTTAATCAAACAGTGGAAGGATTAACATCATTTCCTCTCACTGTGTCCCAGGAACCAGAGGCCACCGGTCACATCCTTACCGAGCCCTCTTGATCGCTCAGGAGAGTCCAGTTAAGGTGGGGGGGGGGGGGGGGGCGCCTTTCCCTGCCTGTAGAAATAATTCAGCGGCTGCTCTCGGATTACTTTTGTTCAACATTGCTGGCTCTAAAAGATGATATCTTGGTCATTGCTGCAGCGATGACCGAGATATCACCCTTGCAATCCATGGTTGGCAAAGGTAAAGAACTGAATTAACCACTTGCTGCCCTCCCCCAGTACATTTACACACTGAACTGGGGAAGCCATGCAACATGATCCACTGTGACAGCATTGGAAAGCCAGACTTCAGAAATGTCATGCAGTCACCAAAGTACATGTAGACCGAGGCTGCAGGAGATCAGCACTGAGACAGACACAAAGGATGAACACAAGGTGAAAGCAGGATATGGCGATTGACATTTAGTTTGCTAAGGCAGATCATAAACATTCAGTTACAGTTTATCTCCATTTAAAATTGTTCCTTTTTTCGTCTCAGATCACCTCGTCTACAATTACTTTTTTTTCTTCCCACAATCTAGGGGTGCTGGTCCATGGATAAGAAGTTTCATCCAAAGCCGTAATTATTCAGTGACGGATTCACAATAGTCTGCTGATACTGCTACAATCAACTCAAAGTGTATGTAAAGCAAAACCACTGTCTTCAGATTTGGATAGAAAAGTAAAAGGATTAAAGCCTTTGTTAAATTATAATCGCTGTCTGTGCCATGCCAGATATATTATTCACCTTCTCTTTTTGTCCAGGTTTTTGTCACCAGAACAAGAGGTGAGGTTAAATCTTCCAATGGAAACACTTGTCCTGGTGACAGTGATCTAAGAGGGGAGATTTTCTTTCACTTCCTGTTAGGTCTCTTGCTAGGAAAATCCGAGACAGACCACAAAAAAAAACACAAGTATCACTACTTTAGCCAAAGATATATATGTCCTCTTTAATAACTGTAATAAAAGAGAGCTTCTAAGGTCAGATGTGCTCACGAATGGAAAGGCAGATATCTCTCCAGCCCATTATCTGTCCATGTATATTCTCAGCTTTCATAAAGAGATTTAAAATAACCCAAGAAAATCTCAAAGCAATTAAAGCTCAGCAGAAAATCAAATAGGAAAGTATCCTTAACAGCAAAAATGCAGTCTGACATTTAGACAGTCACGCTACATTCTGCAATAATATAAAATTAACAATTGTTACCAGGCAGGAGCTCAAACAATGACCCCAATATAGGGTTCTAAATAGAATTTTTATTTTTTTTGGGGGTTTTGGCACAATCATTTGTTAACTCTATCCTGGTAGGAAGCCAGTCCTGTCCATAATGTAAAACAAAGGTTGTCAGCAGTAGAAAATCTAGTGGGGGATTCAATTTAAGGCTGAATTCCAGGAATTCAGCTCCTTTGAAGGCACACTTTGAGTTAAGTCCAACATGGTGCATGACATCTCCTGGGCCCAAGGATGCACTCCGGACTGTGAGAGGAGAGAAGCACACAGAGCAGCCATACATGCCCCCTACTCTGCTGCCCATTCACAGAAGCCTTTTTATATTGTGAGCGTATTCACATAATATACAAATGATTCTGTGATTTGGCAGGAGGAAGGAATAGGTGAGAAACTCTACTGTTGAACTCTAGCGTCAGGCTCCTGGAACTACAGTGATAGCTGTATCCTTGGCGTTCCATAAAGCAAATGTATATAATAGAGCTATGTCCAGGAGAGGTCATGCACCTAGTTGGACTCAACTGCTCATGTGCTTTCACCTTTTACAAAGGATCTGAATTCCTGGAGTTCAGCTTTAACAAAAACAGAAAAGGCACACTTGTGTGGGCTAGTATGGCACATAGGTATGTTAGATTATCCCCTAGAATTGTTCCTCTTGATATGCACTATTGTCAAAGACGCTTATAAGGAACCCGACTCACACTTGCCGACCCGACTTGCAGCTTTGAGCCTCACCAGTTTTCTAGTGGAGTGCCCTTGTAAGGCCTCATGCACACGAGACGCAGTTAAACGCGTGTTCAGAGGCAGTTGGACACTTTTTTCAACTGCTCCTGAACTCATTCAATGTTATCCTATGTATCCATGCACACAGTCTCGTTTTTTGCCGTTTTTATGCAGTTGCGTTTAACCTCGTTTTTCCAGAAGCAAAAAAATGGGTTCAGACGCAAAAGTTTCCACGTTTCAGACGCAAAACGTGGTAAAACGCTGCTACCGCATTTTGCCGCGTTTTTGTTTATAAGCGTTTTTAAAGGTGACCTTTTTTTTTTACATTAAAGAATCTCAAAAATGATTGCAAATGATGAAAAACCATTAGAAAAATATTTTAAACAATTGCAATTGCAAGTGGACAATCCACAACTTGTGGCAAGTGACATGGCAGGTGGCAAGTGGACAATCCACAACTTGTGGCAAGTGACATGGCAGGTGGCAAGTGATGTGGCAAGTGGACAATCCACAACTTGTGGCAAGTGACGTGGCAAGTGACCTGGCAGGTGACGCGGCAAGTGACCTGGCAGGTGACGTGGCAAGTGGAAAATCCACAACTTGTGGCAGGTGACTGGCATGTGACGTGGCAAGTGGAAAATCCACAACTTGTGGCAGGGGACGTGGCAAGTGGACAATCCACTTGTGGCAGGGGACGTGGCAAGTGGACAATCCACTTGTGGCAGGGGACGTGGCAAGTGGACAATCCACAACTTGTGTCAGGTGACGTGGCAAGTGGACAATCCACAACTTGCTTGTGGCAGGTGACGTGGCAGGGGACGTGGCAAGTGACGTGGCAAGTGGACAATTCACAACTTGTGGCAGGTGACGTGGCAGGTGACGTGGAAAGTGATGTGGCAAGTGGACAATCCACAACTTGTGGCAGGTGATGTGGCTAGTGACGTGGCAAGTGGACAATCCACAACTTGTGGCAGGTGACGTGGAAAGTGGTGTGGCAAGTGGACAATCCACAACTTGTGGCTGGTGACGTAGCAAGTGGACAATCCACATCTTGTGGCAAGTGACGTGGCAGGTGATGTGGCAAGTGGACAATCCAAAACTTGTGGCAGGTGACGTGGCAGGTGACGTGGCAAGTGGACAATCCACAACTTGTGGCAGGTGACGTGGCAGGTGATGTGGCAAGTCACGTGGCAAGTGGACAATCCACAACTTGTGGCAGGTGACGTGGCAGTTGGACAATCCACAACTTGTGGCAGATGACGTGGCAAGTGACGTGGCAAGTGACGTGGCAAGTGGACAATCCACAACTTGTGGCAAGTGACACGCTAAATACAAGTACACTGCAGCTCTCACAGCTGCTGCTACTCACTCTGGTCTCACAAAATTGCTGAAATAGTTAATAATACTGTTTTTTGAGCTGGGGAGGGTCTATGATGTTAGCTTAACTAAACGCTTCTAGACGCAAACGCGGTAAAACGCTGCTAAATCGCGGTAAAAATCGCGGCAAAACGCGCGTTTCTAAACGCCGGTTTCAGCTTTTAAAAACATGTGTCCAGCAGAGTTTGCATCTGCGTCTCGTGTGCATGAAGCCTAAAGCTTCCAGCAAACTGGGAAAGAAACTATTGAAACCTGCATACAAGACTAGGGGAGGAGTTAGTAAAAAATTCAGACAAGGCCAATGACGTGAGCAAGAGAATTGTTTAAAATTGTAAATCATTATCACAGGAGAAGCCTTTTATTACAAGTACTATCATTGATTATTTTCCTTCATTCTCTACTTTACAACTGCAACTAGAATAATAGAATACACAAAGAACCATTAAAAGAATACAATGCAGTCAAGTATAATATTCTTTCTATATTTGGAAGAAAGAATATTATACGTGTTCAAGCCTATTACCATACCACTGATACCAGTCCTGAAAAGAACCTTTGTGGAACTAATAGTAACAGCTACTGTTTAAACTGACCCTCACTGCCTGACACACTGCTTCCTGCCTGTCCCTATATAAACTGGCAAAACAGAGGCTGCTGGAACAATAACTGGTTACTGGAATAGCACTTTTGTGGACCTGATAGTAACAGCTAATGATGATGACTAATCTGGCTGTCCCTACAGCAGCACACAGCGTTCTGTCCCTTTCTCTAAACTGACAAAAGACACTCGGGTGTATATAGGTTTGCTGTGCTACTGATTGTTGCAGCAGCCTAACACCTATACCAATCCTGAAAAGAACTTTTGTGTACCAAATAGCTAGCAATTTATCTCTCCCTGCTCCACACAGCAACCTTTCCCTATAGTGACAGAAGAAAGACAGAAGAAAGAATGTAAAATGGCCGCCGGATCGGGTGTATTTATAGGTTAGGGGGAATGTCCAAGTGTCCATGTGCTGTAATGTCTCAATTGGCTGTCCTGTACCCCATGATGGATGTGTCATCAGGTCAAAGTTCTTTTACACAGTAAAAACACGGAAGTCCGCCGGGCGAACGGCGCCAATAGTCCGCCGAACGGGCGGACCGCGAACAGCCGAAATTTGCCGCGAAACGACCGCCGGGCGAACCGTTCGGCCATCACTACTGGTGACCCTACAATAGGGATAAAACTTTTTTGCGAAAGGGAGTTTAATAAGACAGGAGGCCTTTCACTAAAATTAGAAGAAAAGAGATTTAACCTTAAACTGCGTAGAGGGTTCTTTACTGTAAGAGAGGCAAGGATGTGGAATTCCCTTCCACAGCTGGTGGTTTCAGCGGGGGGCATCAATAGTTTCAAAAAACTATTAGATAAGCACCTGAACGGCCGCAACATACAGGGATATACAAGGTAATACTGACATATAATCACACATATAGGTTGGACTTGATGGACTTGTGTCATTTTTCAACCTCACCTACTATGTAATACTGTGAAACAACTGTATGGAACCAGCACACTCCATCACTGAACAAGCGTAGTAATAAACCTATTATTTAGTACCTGAACAAGTTAGGTCAAATGTCTAATTTCAAAAATAAGCAAGCACCAAATCATAAACCCATCCTTAGCCTAGAAACGGTAAGAGGTTCAGATCTTTCCATGTATCCATTATGCTTAACTAGGCCTCCATGTGTGCTTGCCCTGGAGTGATACATGTTATTATGAAGTGCTGCTCAGAGGTTTACAGTTCTGTTTTAAGCTTCATCATATGGGCAAGGTTAAGAGCGGACAAATTCCATCCTGGTGCTATAATGCCAATCATCAGAGTGGAATTATGCACATGCTTTGATCAGGGGATGAAAGACACCTTAACCCTATCTAGAGCAAATAAGTACCAGGAGAAGTGGAGAAACATTCATATGAAACTCTGTTATAACTGTTTTCTCTGTCTACTTACTGCTAGGAATACAATAAAAACTGTCCAGATCGAATGTTTCACAGTAAATCATTAACAGTTACCTTCACCCCCTAATAAGAACAAGGTTTACCCTTACCTTTTGCATGTTAACTGCATATTAAATAATTTTTAAATAGCTTTTGTAATAAAGGAATGGGAGAGATGCAGAAATGTGTTAGTCATAAATCTGCACATGTGCAGTGCTCACCTAGGTCCTCAACAATGTTGTTCAGTTTAAATGGGAGGAAGCAGGGGAATACTGTGGATGTATAGAATTGTTGACAAGCAATACAGCAGCTCCACGTTCACTCCTGTTATGATGGCTACATGTTCAGTGGCTCATTGGTTAACCTTAAACCTTTAAGGTTTTGCTGAATTATGATTTACCACTCAATATTCCCTAAACTGACCAATTTATAAATAAAACAAAAAAATGATATAAATATATTTTGAGTCCTTCAACAATGCCCTGTACATCAGTGGTTTCAAAAGAAGTCAACAAGGGCTCTTGAAGGAGAAAAAAGGAAGGGCTGACGTGTCATCCGTGGCCTGCGGGGAGGTTAATAGGTAAACAGAACAGGGAGGGATAGTAGTAATCATGTAGACACACATTTGGACCCAGGGATAAAAGCCCGTCAAGTACAAACATTTGATATTACATATACCAGTGCCAAGAACACTAACCTATTCAAGAGAGGGTGAAAAAACTGTTGGCACTATATAAATCCCATAGAATAAAAAAAAACTAACAAAAAAAGGGGGGTGGGTGCCTCAATGCCTCACCAGCCCTCGTAGGAGAATAGCCATCTTTTCGGGTGAGAACAATGCCTTCTAAGCCAGTTTCAAATGTTTTTTAATAGATTCCAATTACAGGAAGCTCACTGGTACACCTTGGTGTGTGCCCTAAAGGGGGCAATATGGCTTCATAAACAGGGGTTACCAACAGGTCTTATAACTAAAAAACATTAGGTAGAAACCCATCTCAAAAATGCCGTCACACAAAACCACCAACCCATGGGCCCCAGTTCCCACATACCAAATACCATACTTTCTTTTCTTCCATTTGGTTTTTGCTTTTTTGTTCTTTTGATGGCCAGAAATAAACTTGTGTGGTTGTTTGCCTATATGTTTTTATGTTATCTTATGATCTGTTCTCTGATTTTTAGAGTTGAGACAGTCTTGTACCAAATGGGTCATGTACAATCACAGTCCTGAGGAAGCAGTCTGACCGTGAAATGCATTGACCATGTAATATGTAACTTTTGTATATAAAACAAGGAATTGTTCATCTTTAATTGTCATGTCATAAATTTTGTCTTATACCCATTTACTGGGAAGCTTTTAAAGCCCCATACACACTATCATATTTTCTGCTGATTTTTGTGTTCAGATTTACCAAAACCATGTAGTACAAGGGCCTGCCTGATTGCATACAAATGGAAACTCCTAAGGTTTGACCTCATATTATACAGTGCCTTGCGAAAGTATTCGGCCCCCTTGAACTTTTCAACCTTTTGCCACATTTCAGGCTTCAAACATAAAGATATAAAATTTTTATTTTTTGTGAAGAATCACCAACAAGTGGGACACAATTGTGAAGTGGAACGAAATCTATTGGATTTTTGAAACTTTTTTAACTAATAAAAAAATGAAAAGTGGGGCGTGCAAAATTATTCGGCCCCCTTGCGTTAATACTTTGTAGAGCCACCTTTTGCTGCGATTACAGTTGCAAGTCGCTTGGGGTATGTCTCTATCAGTTTTGCACATCGAGAGACTGAAATTCTTGCCCATTCTTCCTTGCAAAACAGCTCGAGCTCAGTGAGGTTGGATGGAGAGCGTTTGTGAACAGCAGTTTTCAGCTCTTTCCACAGATTCTCGATTGGATTCAGGTCTGGACTTTGACTTGGCCATTCTAACACCTGGATACGTTTATTTGTGAACCATTCCTTTTGTAGATTTTGCTGTATGTTTGGGATCATTGTCTTGTTGGAAGATAAATCTCCGTCCCAGTTTCAGGTCTTTTGCAGACTCCAACAGGTTTTCATCCAGAATGGTCCTGTATTTGGCTGCATCCATCTTCCCCTCAATTTTAACCATCTTTGACAGTGGGGATGGTGTGTTGAGGGTGATGAGCTGTGTTGCTTTTACGCCAAACATATCGTTTTGCATTGTGGGCAAAAAGTTTGATTTTGGTTTCATCTGACCAGAGCACCTTCTTCCACATGTTTGGTGTGTCTCCCAGGTGGCTTGTGGCAAACTTTAGACGAGACTTTTTATGGCTATCTTTGAGAAATGTCTTTCTTCTTGCCACTCTTCCATAAAGGCCAGATTTGTGCAGTGTACGACTGATTGTTGTCCTATGGACAGACTCTCCCACCTCAGCTGTAGTTCTCTGCAGTTCATCCAGAGTGATCATGGGCCTCTTGGCTGCATCTCTGATCAGTCTTCTCCTTGTCTGAGCTGAAAGCCAGGTCTTGGTAGATTTGCAGTGGTCTGATACTCCCATTTCAAAATGATCGCTTGCACAGTGCTCCTTGGGATGTTTAAAGCTTGGGAAATCTTTTTGTATCCAAATCCGGCTTTAAACTTCTCCACAACAGTATTACGGACCTGCCTGGTGTGTTCCTTGGTCTTCATGATGCTCTCTGTGCTTTCGACAGAACCCTGAGACTATCACAGAGCAGGTGCATTTATACAGAGACTTGATTACACACAGGTGGATTCTATTTATCACCATCAGTCATTTAGGACAACATTGGATCATTCAGAGATCCTCGCTGAACTTCTGGAGTGAGTTTGCTGCACTGAAAGTAAAGGGGCCGAATAATTTTGCACGCACCACTTTTCAGTTTTTTATTTGTTAAAAAAGTTTAAATTATCCAATAGATTTCATTCCACTTCACAATTGTGTCCCACTTGTTGGTGATTCTTCACAAAAAATTAAAATGTTATATCTTTAGGTTTGAAGCCTGAAATGTGGCAAAAGGTTGAAAAGTTCAAGGGGGCCGAATACTTTCACAAGGCACTGTATGGTTTTGGTAAATCTGAAGGAAAAATCAGCAGAAAATCTGATAGTGTGTATGGGGCTTTATACCATGTTCATAATAAATGATGATTTGTTAATTATCGATTACCAATGAGCCATTCTAGACCACCCATGTTTGACATTTTTCTTCTATGCCTAGATCACAAGACTGACTACATAAAATTGCTAATCCTATTGTTAGGTAAAACCATTCATGTATATACATACATTTGGAACTGGATTTCAGTTTAAAGTATCTGAAGGAAGACCTGTTCTTGCCCCACACAGTGACTAGTTTCATTTTTTTTCCCCTTGGTATGGGAAAAAAGGTGAGGGGGGAGGGGTCCACCTGGATGCACAATGAAACAAGACACATTTTTTATCATGAGGAGCAATGTTCAGTGCAGCAGACTTCCAATGCACCTAGGTACATGGAACAAATACACAGGGTTACCAGGTGTAAGTTTAAAAATGCTCAACACCGGCTTAAAACGATTAAACTGTCATAAAACACAGTCCAAGGAGATATTTGAAAAACATACAATTAAGTTGTGTACACAGTATATATATATATATATATATATATATATATATATATATATATATACACACACACACACAGCATATATTCAAATATGTAAAGACTTTTTGTCGGAGATGCTTTGGGATGCTAGAGGGAAAATTTCACAAAATGTGCAGAATTCCCCCTTAAATAAAACCAGAGCCGATGTCCCCATTGAAAACTCTCACCTCTTCAGGTGACAGCTCTACAAGTTTGGATTTCCCCCCTTCTGTCTTGGTGACAAAAAAAAAAAAAAAAGAGAGAACAGCCAGCAATATCCAATATAAAGTTCATAGAGGGTTTAAACCTACTCTATCCAAAACTAAAAAAGGTTTGCCTTTGTATACAATTCAAATAAAAAGTAACTGTCCAGAACAGCCTAGTTGGAAATAAGCTCGTCATACAACTGACACTCCAACGAAAAACATGTGGACTTCATCGAAGAAAAAAAAAATACCGATCGCTTGTCCCATAAATGGGATGATAACAGGAGGAGGGCAGTGCAACAGACATTCCAATATCAAGTTATATTAGCCTTGAGGCTTCTTCATGGTCCCTTACCTCGGGGCAACATTCTTTACATGCTTCCTGTCACTCTCACTATTGTTTTCCGTCTTTCACTGAATATGTAAAATTATATAATCTGTCTGTGGTGCAAATTAGAGCCACTTAAAAAAAAATATTGTGTTTGCATTGATTTTCTTCTATTAGAATTATCAGTGGTATTTGAAAACCTTTATTTCAATGGTTATGTGCAGTGAAATGCATGTAATCCGACTGAAGCTGCAATATTACAATCAGTTTCACTAAATTGTTTATTCCAATAACTTTATGATTTTTGTTCATATGGCTAAGATGTCATTGGGGTTGATTTGCTAAATGCAAATATACTGTGTACTGCAAGTGCACTTGCTCCAGAGCTTAGTAAAAGAGGTAAAACTTCACTTTGCAAAATACATCACATTACAGTAAAATAAAAAAGAGCATTGTTGTTTGTACTTGATTGGATTATAGAAACCAGCAGAGCTTCCCCTCAGATCTAGAGCAACTGCACTTAAAGCAGAGTTTCAGGCCCCCCAAATACTTTTTTTTTTTTAAACTCTTCCTGTCCGTGCTATAGCTGAAAGACGGCTACAGCGTGGACCTACTTTGCAGGGAGGGCGTCCATAGATGTCTTCCCATGCTTAAACGGCCTGCGCGCCCCCCGCTCTGTGATCAGCGAGTCTATGAGACTCAGCTGATCACAGTTCGGAGTAAGCGGTGGATCCTGACCCCTTACCACGTGATCAGCTGTCAGGCAATGACAGCTGATCATGTTATGTAAACAGAGGTAATCGGCTATTTTTTCTCCTCATGCTGGTAGCGTGAGGAGAAAAGAAAAAAGGCAATCGCCGGCAGCTGTGAGAGGGACATCAGTCCTGATCATGGAGAGCCTGTGCAGAGGCTTCTGTGCCACCTACCAGTGCTCACAGTACCACCCATCAGTGTCCACAGTGTCACCAATTAATGCCTCATCACCAGTGCTGCCTATCAATATCACCTGCCAGTGCCGCCCATCAGTGCCATCTTATCTGTGCCCATCAGTGTAGCCCATCAGCAAATATCAATGAAGGAGAAAAATTACCCGTTTGAAAAGTTTTATAACAAACGGTGAAATATGTTTTGTTTTTGTGTTTTTCAAAAATGTCTGTCTTTTTAGCAAAAAATTAAAACCCAAGTGGTGATTAAATGCCACCAAAAGAAAGTTCTATTTGTGTGAAAAAATGATAAAAATTTTATTTGAGTAGAGTGTAGCATGACCGCACAATTGCCAAAGTATGACAGTTCTGAAAGCTAAAAATTGGTCGGGGTGGGTGGTGTTTAAGTGCCCAGTAAGCAAGTGGTTAAACACTCCTCCATACTTATTTAAACAGATCTAGCAACACTTAGAACATGTCCTATGTGTAGTGCCTGTAGTTTGTGTTAAAATATTTGAAGACTAACCAGATCTCGGAAGCAGGCAGGTATGTCATCTATGGGATTTGAAGCCCTCTTCTCTTGATTTCCAGGATTTGGTGCAGCTGGATACCCAGCATGCACCTGCCAATCTCACGTTAGCACACTGAGCGTCTCTCTCTCTCTCTCTCTCCCATCACCAGATGTTGCCATAGCAATGGTGGCATCTGTGAAATTCCCACCCTTTTGCTATAGCAACCTGTCAATCATGACATCCCGGTCCTCCCGTTTGCATCATTTCCAGTCTGGATATAAAGCAAGCATTTGACACTAGGGGATTCACCAGGACTCCTGGGATACATGATGCTGCTATCCCAGGAGCCCTTGCAAATCGCCTAGTGATGTAATCTCCTAGGTGGCCATAGCTAGAAGTGCTGCATAACAAAAAGTGAAAAAAAAGTTATTTACTTGAGGAAAAAAAAATTATTATTGCCATTTATTACAGCATTCAGGATGGGCATGACAGTAACTGGGCCTTCGAAAAACGGGTGGAACTCCGCTTTGCAGTGCACAGTATACTGCATTTGCCGTTAGTAAAGTAACCTCATTATATTGCTATAAGTCAGAGCCAGAAATGTAAATTCAATCCTTTTACGCATCAAATACAATGAAAACAGACACCAGAATAGCTTCAGCTACTGCACACAAACATTGAAATCTTACACCCACATGGATGAGCATAAACAGCACCACAAACCATAACAAAATGACAAACACCACACAGTTAAAATGCACATGTTAACTATCTCAGAGTAAATAGTATTTTCACCATGGGCTGACATTTGATTGAAAGATCGACTCCTATCTATCTAAAGGAATTTATACATTGGGAGCCTGAGCAAACCACACTGGAGATTTTAGCTTATCCCACAGTTATTTTGTAGTATTCTTAGTCCTACTACTCCTTGCTAGACCTCCAGGCTTATTTGATAAGCAGTCCCGTGCAGTCAACAAACCAATCAGAATCCTACTACGAGTTAGACTTTCCCAAAGTGAATGCCTACTGGGTACTAGGGTTACTGGACTTTTCACAGATTATTCTAAAAATCGGTCATTCTCCTCTTGATACTTTATTAACTAACATTGTAATCCTAAGGCTAGCCACACATTATACAATTTTCTTGTACAATTTTGCATTAGGTTTGGCCCCATAATTATATGGTTTTGGTAAATCTAAACACTTTCAATTTGTATGCAATGAGGCAGGCCCTAGCACTACATAGCTGAAGGTAAATCTAAAAGAAATTGAACATGAAAATTGTTATAATTTATGGCCAACTTTACGCTAATTAAAATTATCTTATGTTTTGCTGTTTTTCCCCTTCCTCTTCATAACGTCAGTGAAGAGGAAGTGTCTGACGGATCTTGGACAGGAGGTTATAATTTAAAGATGAAGTCCGTGTATGGATAGTTTTGCGTAGTTACCTGTGTGATCTGGAAGCTGGAAATCATTGTAGCAAGTACCCCTACTACCTAAAAATGATCTCAACTTCCTTCCGGGTCCCATACCAAGCGGCTGCCCTGCTGCTTACTGAACACAGGAGGTCACTTGCTCTGCATTGGTGCCATTCAGAGAATGCTTTGTATTCTTTCAATGAATGCAAATAATTCTCTTATTGCATGAGGTAGAGAGGCAAAGCAGTGAAGTCACAATCTCTACTTCAAAAAAGGGGTTTACAAAGGATCCGGCCTGGAAATTCACAGAAGTGTCTGACAGATATTTGACAGGAGGTATCCACATTTTTGAGGACACAATAGAGGCCTGGAAGTAGGATCCTAGGGACTGCCTGCTGTTTAGCACCTTGTGTGACTGCATCAGAGTTGCTTTATTGAGGTTTACCAAAAGAGAGATTTCCCTGAAAATCGTAAACTGATCAGTGTGTCCTCCGGTTACTTTGCACACTAAATCTGGAGTATCCCTAATCTTCCCCGCACCTCAACCAGCATCAAAGTATAAAAAGACACCCCTGACCTGGTCATCTGGCTGCCTGTATACCTGAACTGGAAGTGAACCAGGGCAAATCAGCAGGACCTGTTAGGGATCTGCTCTGCATTTACTTTATATGCACTTAGCTTTTCATATTACAGTAAGGCCACAATAAACAGATATAAACATTTCGGCCTCTGTGAAATATAGAACAGCCTGCTTTCAACTGTATGGTACTTACTTGTGTAAAAAGTCCTAAGAGAAATACTGAAAAAATCTACAGGAATGAGAATTGGGCGATTGGGGGGACAAGATGTTTGGAAGTACAACTGAGAGTAAACCATTTAATTAACACTGTCTCTCTTGCCTATGCAAAGCCACATTTAAATAAAAAGGCCTCCACCCAAACGAATTTGAGTTTGGCCGGGAGTATGATGGAAGCAGCCTGTGTTTAAACTGCAAATGCCTTGCATTGCAGCTCAGCCATATAGAACCCTATCGTCACCCCTCACTCTTCAGGATCATCAACAGCATACCAAGTCTAAGATGAGGAGGTCTCATCTGTTCACACATGGGGTTTGCACCCAGTCACATTCTAGCTCAACTCCAGTACTGTAAACATTTACCATTGCTGGCCCCAGACTTGGGAAGCAATTGTTTTTATTCTTTGTCATAAGAGAAATATGGCGGTTTTCTTCTGAAAATACTAATTAACTGGCTGTGAACTCAACCTGAATGTTTTAAATTGCTGATCTAGAGGAACTATGTAGGTCAGTAAAGATACTATTCCATACATACTTGTGTAGCAGTGTGCTGCCATTAGTAACTAAACATCCACCATATTACCCTGCTGCCAGACCTCCATATATCACCTCTGAGACAATGAATAGTCATTTGCTTTGTTTATTGGGGGGTAAAACTTGGTTGTCGGAAAAGAGTATATGGTTTGCCCATAGATCAATTTACTTTGCCGTCATATTAATAATTTAGAACTTCACTTGGAGCCTTGAAGAAATGATGCACATTGATAACATCTACAGTCTCTTCCCTTCATCACCATGTGCAGATTATTGCTCCTCCTCTGCGTAACTCCTGCAGACTATTGCTTATTAGCTTAACTTATTCTGTAGCACATTATATTTCTTATCACATCCTCTTCATATATGCAAAAGAACCACTCTGAATAGTCTCTAATGCTGACTGACTGGTTGCTGCTTCTAAGCCAGAGGCCTGCAGTACCTCTCCCCGGAGGCCTAGTAGTTTAACCACTACAATACTGGGCACTTTTGCCCCCAGACCAATTTTCAGCTTTCCGCGCTCTCGCACTTTCAATGACAAGTGCGCGGTCATGCTATGCTGTATCCAAATGACATTTTTATCATTTTATTTGCACAAATAGAGCTTTCTTTTGGTGGTATTATTTCACGACTTTGTTTTTAATTTTTTGAGATACAAGCAAAAAAAAGCGGAAATTTGGGGAAAAAAACAATATTTTCTTCTTTCTATTTTAAAAGAAATCCAATAAAATCTAATTTTGGCATAAATTTAAGCCAAAATGTATTCTGCTACATGTTTTTGGTAAAAAAAATTCCGTTAAGTGTATAATAATTGGTTTGTGTGATCACGGACATATGTACGCAAATGATCATGTACAGATGTGCGCAGGTGATCATGGACAAATGTGTACAGATAATCATTGGGACATGTGATTTTAGTGGGACATATGTGGGGGACATTGTGTGGTTCGAATAGACTGGTGATCAGTGAGTAAAAAGCAGCTCATACTCCCTGATCACCAGCCGGCTGTAGCGATATGCTCCCCTCTGCTCACGGACAACTACTGTGTGAGGAGAGGAGAGCCAATTGCCTAGCAACCAGCTCTGTGTTTACATCACATGATGGCTGTGATTGGACACAGCCATCATGTTATTAGGAGGGCTAATCACAGAGCCCTCCTGCCGATCGCAGATGGGCCGTGTCCGGGTGACATGAGTGTATCGGGATCGCGCCGCTGCATGGGCACACGTGATCCCCCTCCTTCCGAGGGACATTACTGAACGTCCACTCAGAGGGAGAGAGGGTCCACCCGGCCGTTTATATACATTGGCCGGGTGGGAAGTGGTTAATAGCATGTGCTGAATGGTGGACTACTGTTCCCAGCTAGCAAATCCTGCACCCTTGGGCCGCATCGATTTGACTCTATTCCCCAGTGTCTCTCCTCTGATCCAGGGCTCCTCATCAATTATTGTGTAAAGATGAGGACCTCATCCATGACTGTGTAAGGATGAAGTTCCTTCAGACTCCCTGGCATGTCTCCACATCCAGCACTTCACTGTGGTACACTCACTGACTTTTCTCTGCCCCAAGTCCATGGAGAAGAACTTAACCGTACCATGCCTTCCGACAGCTTTTCCTGCCCCTCTGCTCCAGGAACTCCTCATCAATGACCATGTAAGGATGAGGACTTCACCCATGACCGTCTAAGGGTGAAGCTCCCTCACAGCTCTCCTGTGCCTCCTCTTGCGACCGGTGCACCCCCCGCCCAGATGGGGGTGCCCTCCTGCTCCTGTCTAGTACTCCATTCTTCGCTTCTCCCAGCTGACAACTCCTCCCCAGTGGCTTGTTACCTCAGCTTATATGGAAGGCCTGCTCCCTGCCAATTCCAGTTGGGGATTGGCCAGGGCTCCTCACATGAGCTGCCTGCCACTCCAGTTCTAGGCCCTGCCCCTCTTCCAGAACATTCTCACTGGAAACAGGGGAAGCGCCTCAGAACCAGAGTACAGGTAGTCACATCCACTGCTACACTAATGACTCCCTGTCCCCAGATCAAAAACAAACAGGCCTGGCTTGCAGCATAGGCCTGCATGAATTTACCTGTACCGACAGTTTCCCTAGCAAAAATCCAATGCCAGCACCTACCGATGGTAGAGAGTGCTACATTTGTTTGAGACATTAAACAGAAAGTAAATTAAATGGCTCAGAATGACAATCCGACCACTAGCATTTTCATAATAAAAGCTCAGAAATTGTGGTTTCCATGTTATGATGTCATGAAAGATATTCTTTAAAAGTAATACATTCATGGCCAAGTCCAACACAATCTCTAGCTAACACACCGGAACTGCTAGGAAGTTCATTTTACCTTACCCCCCGAATCACTTAAATGCAGAGAGCTGATCATGTTAGTCAAGGGATGCACAGGAAGCTGCATTGCTCAGCCAGAACATATATATTTGTATGACCTGTTTGGCTGTGCAGCATAACGGTAATGTGTAAATCACAGGACTGGCTGAACAAAATTATAAATCTTTTTAAAGGTAATTCTGTATACAATAAGTGTTTCAACTGAGCCTGGAACTCCAAAGCTGAGTTCAAACATGGATTATGGGTTCAAGCAAGACATTTGCAAGATATGAGCATACTTAAAAAAAAAAAAAAAAAAAAAAAAAATTAATATCATTAACCCCGCTGAATACTGCAATAAAACCCTGACATAAAAGAAGTCTGTTATGTGGGATTACCTTTAATGACTGCAAATGTGGCTCAAGGCCATGCAGACTATACAGAAGGACCACATGTGATTATCAAAGGCAATCCATAACCAAGAATCTCATCACTGTCATACGCTGGTCATTTTATCACCCCAATAATCCTGACTCAAGTTTCCACTTGTGGGCACAGAGTTCTGAATGACAAGTGTGTATAATGAGCCGTCACTGTATTGGAGACAATGTTGTTTCATTTCCACCTCACTTTACATCCCCAGAGCAGACATGGAACATGAGATGACAGATGATCTGACCTGTGACACTGCCTCTGCAAGCTATGAAAATATATACAGTGGGGGATTGTAAAGTTATTTGAAATAAGACAGGGTGCTAACAAACTAACATAGCGATCCTTGTCAGGTTGTGTAAAACTAATGTGTCTGCTGCTGCGCTGCTGCTGTCCCTTCTCTACACACTTGGTTCTCAACCCAAGGCAGGCCAAATGTCTCCATACAACTCTGGGAGAAAGGTTTACAAGTTACCTTTTTGCCAGAACAATGTTAAACATTCTAAAGGTCCTCAATATGTACCAAAGTCCAGGAAACCAACTAAATAATTTCTTAATGGTGCAGAACTTCAACAGTTACCCACAAATGTTACCCAATTGTCCCTGGTAAATACTGGTGTTGCAATTCAGCCAAAGACTCAATCCTTCATATGTTTTGGTCCTGTCCAAAACTCAGACCCTTCTGGGATTTCCCTATTCCGGATGACCAGGCCTGCGTTCTACTGCACTCTTCTATCATCCCCACTAAAACTTAACCACTTCCCACCCGGCCAATGCACATATACGGCCAGGTGGGAGCCGTCTACTTCTGATAGGATGTTCAGGAACGTCCTTCAAAAGGAGCAGGATCGCGCGCGCGTGCCCGCGTAGCGGCGCGATCCCGATGTGCTCGTGTCACCCGGACACGGCGCATCTCAGATCGGCAGGAGGGCTCTGTGATTGGCCCTTCTGATCACATGACGGCCGTGTCCAATCACGGCCGTCATGTGATGTAAACAAACAGCCGGTTGCTAGGCAATCAGCTCCTCCTCTCCTCACACAGAAGTCTTCGCTGAGGAGAGGAGAGCAGATCGCCTGCAGCCGGGTGCTGATCAGTGAGTATGAGCTGTTTTTTACAGCTTTTTACTCACTGATCACCAGTCTAGTGTAAACACACAACACACCACACAGTATAAACACAATGTCCCCCACATATGTCCCCAAAACATACATGTCCCCAAATAATAAAAACACATGTCCCTAATAATAAAAACATGCCCCCCACATATGTCCCACTAAAATCACATGTCCCAATGATTATCTGCACACATATGTACGTGATCACCTGCACACATATGTACATGATCATTTGCATACATATGTCCGTGATCACACAAACCAATTATTATACACTTAACGGATTTTTTTTTACCAAAAACATGTAGCAGAATACATTTTGGCTTAACCACTTGGTTCCCACACTACGTCTATTGACGTCATGGGTTTCAGTGGTTATATCTAAATGATGCCTGAGGCCACAGACATCATTCAGATATTGCCGTTTTCACTCGGCGATTCCCTGCACCATAAGAACGATCATAGCGGCTGTTCCGCCGCTTGATCGTTCTTACAGGCGGCGGGAGGGGACGCCCCCCCCCCTCCCGCCGCCCTCCGGTGCTTCTACCGACTCACCGTTTCCATCGGTGAGTCGGTCACAGGATCCGCCGGCCCCAGCAAGTAATCATAGAGATTTCCGGCGGACTAGATTGTCCCCGGAGTCTCTATGATCGTTTGGAGGCCGGGCGCGATGTTATGACGTCACACCCGGCCTCGGTATTCAAATTAACGGCGCCGATCTGGCTAGGAAGCCAGGATCGTTTTTTTTTTTTTTTTTTTTTTATTCTTCCCAGCCTAGAGGTGAGATATGGGGTCTTATTGACCCAATATTTCACTGTAAATAGGTCCGATCATGCCATATTCCTATTAGAAGGGATGTTTACATTCCTTGTAATAGGAATAAAAGTCATCAATTTTTTTTTTTTTTTTTTTTTAAGTGTAAAACGAAAAAAAAAATAAAAAAAATTATTTAAAGCGCCCCTGTCCCCGTGAGCTCGCACACAGAAGCGAACGCATACGCAAGTCCTGCCCACATATGAAAACGGTGTTCAAACCACACATGTGAGGTAATGCCGCGAACATTAGAGCGAGAGCAATAATTCTAGCCCTAGACCTCCTCTGTAACCCAAAATATGTAACCAGTAAAAAAATTTAAAGCGTCGCCTATGGGGATTTTTAAATACCAAAGCGTGACATGTTGGGTATCTATTTACTCGGCGTATCCTCCTCTTTCACATTATGCAAAAAAATTGGGCTAACTTTACTGTTTTTTTTTTTTTTTTTAAGCATGAAAAAAACATATATAATGTTTGGGGGTGCTATGTAATTTTCTAGCAAAAAAAATAGGAATTTTACATGTAGGAGAGAAATGTCAGAATTGGCCTGGGTGCGAAGTGGTTAAATGTATGACAAAATGAGACTTTATTGGATTTCTTTTAAAATAGAAGAAAGAAAATATTGTTTTTTTTCCAAATTTCCGCTTTTTTTGCACTTATATCGCAAAAAAGAAAAAACGGAGTCGTGAATAAATAACACCAAAATAAAGCTCTATTTGTGCGAACAAAATGATAAAAATTTCATTTGGGTACAGTGTAGCACGACCGCGCAATTGTCACTGAAAGCGCTAGAGCGATGAAAGCTGAAAATTGGGCTGGGAAGGAAGGGGGCGAAAGTGCCCTGTATTGAAGTGGTTAAGAAGTCCGCTTTTTACCTCCTGAATGCTGCCAAATCTTCCATCGCCTTGAGATGGAGAGATCCCTTTTCTCCCTAGTATCCCTGTGGATATGCATAGTATTCTTTCTTCTGGCCTTTCCTGGAATATGTAGTACTATTGGATTATTTTTATAGGCTGGTAAACTCCCTCCTTCATGAAGAGTCCAGATCCATTGCAATGCACCCTAGTGCCCACCTAAGAAAGCCTAAGACAATCCCTCACCCCCCACACCTTCTCTTCCACACCAGGTCTTTTCCCCACCTCACCCCTTGCACTTCCTCTCTATAACCTTCCCCTAGCCACCCATATATCCATCCTAATGCCCCTCAATACCCTTCCCCACCTATCACACTACCACCCCCCCCCCCCCCTTCTTCCTCACTTACCTACTCCCCGTTCTGAAAATAAATGGTAAAATGGATTAAGAATTTTGTTGTTGCCCTCCCTTAATTTCTGTAGACAGAGTCAAGTCGCTCCTTTTTAAATGTTCTATGTTGAGTACACCGATTGCCATTTTGTATCCTGTTTCTATGTAAAGTAGCGACTTTAGTAGTAACATTTATAAAAAGAATAATAATAATAATATTGTATAAAAGAATTGTGACCAGGCTTCCATACTCCCAAGATTAAGATGAGACCCCGATCATTATATAAAGCATGTTTGTTTTTGTAACTAAAAAAAAACAGTTAGTTTGTTTGGGATAGAACATGGAAGGTTAGATTTCTATTGCTGTAAGGAATTTTACTCCGGCAGCTCAATTTCCTGCTCTACATTAAATAATTACAAAGGTGAAGATGCACGATAAAGGCACTCATCTGTATAGAAGCAGGAGGGTCCAGGGAAACTGAGCCACACACCTGGAAAAAGCACCATTATACCATGATATGCTGTATCCCAATAGTTTCCTAGTTGAGGCTTGTTTCAGAGGTCAAGGACTTCTAAAAGTTGTGAAAAAAGGATTAAGATGAAGGCCTAGAAGCCTGCACCTTCAAAAACAGTCAGCAAATGTAGTGCGGCTGGGACAGCTTACAACCATCACAAGCTTATGTGTGCATTAAAAAAAAAATATATATATATATATATATATATATATATATATATATATAAAATGTTTCTAACCTAATTAATGTCTACAGTAATGAGATAATTATATTCTATTGTTTTATACATGTTTGTATGTCATTATTTTTGGTCTTACTGATACAGTTGTGATCCTCAAAACTTTGCACACCCTTGGAGAATTGTTAATTATAAAATGTACCATTTTTATAGCAGATCTTCAGTCATTATTTCAACTTTCTATTCAATAAATCTTCTGCCCTTGTTGTTTTAACTTTAGATAGCAAAACATTATTTTTCTACCAGTAAATACCTTCCTGTTTCTTGTCTGGTCATTAGCCTAGCCTTTTGACATGCACAGCTCTCTTTTTCTCTCTCTCATGAGAGTTTGCCAGGAAGGGAAGGGGGTGAGTCATAAGAGGACCAATGAGAGCTGGAGGTACACCTCTGTCTGTGCAAATCCAGGAAGTAGCTTCAGCTGCCCACAGTTAAAATGGATGCAGCCAGACTCAGTGGAGGGAGGTTTCTGCAGCATATCTGGCAAGTACAGAATCACAGTATATATAAAATAATCTGCAAAGTGGTTGGAGGGAAGCTTCAGAATGGCAAAGATGTTTTTATTACAAATTATTTGAGCAGACTGCAGTTCATGTTTAAAGAAAACATGAGTGAGCAAGCAAAACACATTTCTTTTTTTTTTAATAAGATTCATATTGAACTGTAGGTCATAACAGAATGGCACAGCCATAAAAAAATGGCAACAAGTAAACAAATACAATGTCCCCTGTTCAAAAGTCTGCATCCCCTTTGTTCTTAATACTATGCATCCCCCCTTTAGCTTTAATGACAGCATGCAGTCTTTTATAGTAGTTGTCCGTGAGGCTCTGAATTCTTGCAGGTGGCATAGCTGCCCATTCATCTTGGCAAAATGCCTCAAAGTCATGGAAAGTCTTTGTGGAAAAAAAATCTGTTAATATGAGATATTGGTGAAAAAAAATTACAACTTCCAAAAACTCTGCCTCTTAAAAAATACCTTGGAACTTCTACTTTCCAAGAAGGTAATTTGGGGGATATCTGTACTTTTCTGGCAGGTTAAGGATGCAAGAAAGCAGATAGGAAGTTAGTATAATACATCAGGTGTGATCAATTTTCAATGATAGGTACCACCATGTTGTAGACTCTAGAACTTTCACACAGACCAAATAATATGCACTGATTTGGGTTATTTTTAAAAATGTAGCAGTATAAATATTGGTTAAAATTTATGAAAAAAATTACTTATTTGCAAAATTTTAAAACAGAAACTAACTTTTTTTTTCAAAATATGTGGTCTTTTTTTTTGTATTTAATTGAAAAAATAAATAAAAAACCCAGTGGTGATTAACTTGCCATCCATGCCAATTCTGGCACTCCGCTCCTACATGTAAAAATAATTTTGTTTCTAGAAAGTTACTCACAATCCCTAAACATTTTTGTAGAACAGACCCTAGGGAATAAAATGGTGGTCGTTCCAATTTTTTGTCACACGGTGTTTGCGCAGCAATTTTTCAAATGCGTTTTTTTTTACCTGTAACAAAGAAAGTTTCATGAATTCAAAAAAACAAAACACTGCAGTTCGCCCAATTTGTTTGTATAAATGTGAAAGATGATGTTACGCCCAGTCAATAGATGCTTTAAAATTGCGCCAAACTTCGGTACTTAATCTCCATAGACCACGCTTTAAAAATGTTTACAGGTTACCTGTTTAGAGTTACAGCGGAGGTCTTGGAATAGAATTGTTGCGCTAATGTTCATGGCGATACCTCACATGTGTGGATTGTACGCCATTTACATATGTGGGCACGAAGTACGTATGCGTTTGTGTCTGTGTGTGAGCATGCGGGGATGGGGGCACTTTAATTTTTTTTTAGGATTTTTTGCTTTTTGTTTTTTTACACTTTACCTTACAAAAAATTTTTTTTAGCACTTTTATTCCTATTACAAGGAATGTAAACATCCCTTGTAATAAGAATAGGGCATGACAGGTGCCCTTTATAGAGAGATCGGGAGTCAATAAGACCCCACATCTCTCCTCCAGGCTGAAAAACACAAGATAAAAAAAAAAAACTATCTCAGCCCTCCGAGTACACATCAGTATTTCCAACTGCCAGGCCAAACATGACGTCATAACGCTGCACCCGGGTCTCTAAAGGTCAAAGAGACTGTCAGGGACCATCTGGTCACCGGTATTCTCTATGGTGCACTTCTGCCAGCAGTGGATTCCTTCTTCGTTTTGCCGATCACACAGGCAAGACGGTAGAAGTACCGGAGGGAGGGGAGGGGGAACGTCCGCTCCTGCTGCCTGTAAGAACAATGAAGCTGAACAGCTGCTATAATTGTTCTTATAGTGCAGATAATTTCTGGCTGAAAAGATCAAAACTAGGATGATGCCTGTAGGTGGAGGCATCATCCTGGTATAACCGCTGAAACTGGAGGACGTCCATGTACGCCCTCCCAGTGGGAAGTGGTTAAATATCACCAAAAGAAAGTTTCATATGGGTACAGTGTTGCATGACTGAGTAATTGTCATTCAAATTGTGACTGTGCTGAAAGCTGCAAATTGGCCTGGGCAGGAAGGTAGTGAAAGTGTCCAGTATTGAGGTGGTTAAATAAAAACAATTTTTTGCCATGGTCAAATTTTCAATATTGATGCCAAAATGTCACGATTTCTACCAGGGTATGCAAACTTTTGAGCACAACTGTATACTGAATACCCATTATTCTATCGGAGCACCCAAGAAAGATATTTGCTGCTTGTTAATTATTTTTCTAATTTTCTTTTCTTTTTATAAGAAATGTATGTAAAAACTGAACTCTGTGTTCAAATAAAGATTCCTGCCAAAAAGTCAACAATAACAGCTCCTTCATTTTATCTACACTGGTGCCACTTAAATAATCATTTTGCAATGCAATACTTGCTTCCAAACTGCCAAAGACCACAACACAATGTCATTTCAGAACTCTTTTCCAGGTCTCTACCTTTCAGTAAGTGACTGGCTCTGTTTATTTTAATAGATCCCCACTATAAAATAACATCCTGCTCTTCCAACCCCAAGGGGTGCGATTTACAAAAGGCATTACAAGGGGATTTTCACTTTGTAAACTTGGCTTAGTGAATGTAGTGAAACTTTATTTTGCAATAAATACCCACATTGTGTATAAGGGAAAAACATTTTTCCTGGTGCATGACTGGATGATGGAAGTGAAAATAATAGCTTCACCACACTAGGCATCACACTAAGCTAAATGAAACTTCCCTTGCAAAGCGTACAGCATATTTGCCTTTAATAAATCAACCCCTAGGTGCCCTTTTAGCAGCCTACTAAACCCATGCATACTTTGTACACGTTTTTTAAATAAATACCATCTAAACAATGTGCTGTCCACATTAGCTACTGTTGGGTGAACATGGCATATTTCATACAGGTTGGGAAGGATCTGCTTGGGTGGACTGACTCCATTTTATAAACCACTTTACTATGCTCTTATTCGGGGATTTTACTAGTAATGTGCATCGGGCTTTTCTACCTTCACATTCCTGCAATAATTTATAAAAGAAAAAAAAAAAAAAAGCTTAACAACTTACATGTTGTGCCTGAGGAAATTTCACACCCCTGTGTGTGAGCACAGATACAGAGAATGTTCCCTACAGCAAGACAAGAAGCAGACTCTGTATAATTAGGATTCTTGGTACTCATTTACAAAGGTGGTCATGTTCATCTTCACCTCCTGGAAAATACTGAAGTTGCCCACATACCACACTCATTTCAAATACACCTGGAATTTTCAATCGTATTTAAAAACATTTTTTTTAATGGTGCCACAGAATTGGTTTACAACAAATGTTCAACTTATTGTTTCTTGGTGTAAAAGATTACTTGAACAAAATGGTTTGAGGCTTAAGAATATGTCATAATCAAAAGACAATGGCCTCCTTTCAAAAGAAAATAAGAATAGAAAGTGATCCAACACTACCCACATGGTTTGACTTTTCATACATTGGATTGTCAAACATTTGTCTTGTGTCTGTTCCACCAAATTGAGAAATGTCATTAGCACACAAAGGATTCCTCAGAGGGGTCCAAAGCTTTATTTACACGGTCACACTGTACACATCCAGCCACGTTTAAGGAGCCACGCAGGGCCCCTTCGTCAGGCACATGCATGAAAAACATTGACGGATGTGTACCGTGCAACTATTTAAATAAAGCTTTAGACCCCTCTGAGGAATCCTTGGTGTGCTAATGACATTTCTCCATTCAGATTGTCTGTGGTTTCCAGCTGGTGGTCATTACAGCACCCAGCATCCTTACAGCCATTTCCATGAATGTGTACTTAGGGAATATTGCAATTGGACTTGTTCTCCATGCCACCGAGGTACAGGTTTTTCACACTACCAGTTAGAATACATTCGCACCAGGTGAGTTTAGCTGCATCGATTACCAAAGGCTCAGCGCAAGGAAACAAAAAAAAACAATTGTTTTCCACATTCAGAAAATATATTGATTCTCATAATGGACTAGTTTTATCAGTAACTTCTGCAGTGGAGCGGGTCCTCTGTGATCCTGGTCCGATTTGTGTAATTAAAAGCCAGCTTCTCAGTCACCAATACTCCCCATTGCACGAAAGGCCCTCTCTGACATGTGGCAGGACAAGCTAGCATCTCATATCGAGCCATCCCCAGCCTGTGCATAGATCCCAACTGTCCCTGATTTGGAGCAATGTCCCTCTGTCCCTTATTCTGGTCTCATCTATATAGTTGTATATAAAATGCACTTTTTATCTTTCAAAAGGCATTTCCCAGTGCTAAACCTTTCATCCAATTTCTAAATTGCTGCATTTGTACATTTTAAAAGCCAATATAAAGGAATAGTAGTGGTTAAAAAAAAATCCTTGTGGATTTAATTAACTTTTTTTTGGTTGATTCTCCTTTAAGGGGCTGTTAGTAGGTGTCCCTCATTACCATCTCAAAATGTTGGAAGGTATGCCTGTGGTATATCCCAGACACCCAGTAGTGAATAAACAATATATTCTTTAATCAATTAGTTTTAGTTACAGCCTTACCGTACCTGCTAGTGGTTGCTTGACCAGGACAAAGACACGCTTACAAGGACAAAATAAAAACAAACTAACAAAAAATATAAAGTAATGATGGGAGGAAAAATAATAATGCAGGACAAGAAGACAGGGACTCTCCAGAGCCTCTCATGCCACAATCACACTGGAGAAGGAAGGGGCGAGGAACAAAAGGGAAGGAGGAAAGGGTCGCTCTAGCAAGGTTCACCACCTAGCACATTCGTGTGACGACACCTGTAGGTGTGTCTGTAATTTGGGTAAGGCAGGCAGCTTATGGTGGAATGATTCAACATTTCATTTTGTCGCTGCCTGCTCTTCCACCTGACTGTATAATTCAAACCTGATGGGGTGCATTGTATTTGAGCCAAGCTAAATGAAAAAGTAAAAATAAAATAAAAAAAAATCGATTACACATTCAAAATATGCAATGCCAGAATATGATGTTGCTGATGCGGCCTTTAAATAAAAAAAAATTGTACTGTTAAGTAACATCATATACAGCTTAATGCATCTCCAAAGTATTCAATCTAAAAGAATTGGTGTTTTTTTTTCCAGGCCTTGAAGTCCCATTAAAAGGACAGTCTTCCTCCTGTATGGTACTTTTATATACAGTGGGCAAAATGATTTGATCCTCGGCAGATTTTGTATATTTGCCCACTTACAAAGAAATAAAGGGTCTATAATTGTTATTATAGGTGTATTTTAACTGATACAGACAGAATATCAACCAAAAATCCAGAACAAAACATGATCCAAATATTATAAATGGAGTTGCAGTTCAGAGAGTAAAATAAGTATTTGATCCCCTACCAACCAACAATTCTGGCTCCCACAGACTGGCTACAGCATGTGCTCATTTGATACACAGATTAGTCCTGTCAATTTAAGGTGCTCCTAACAACAACTCGTTGTGTATAAAAGTCCACAGAATCTTTCTTCCATTCAAACCTCACCATCATGGGCAAGACCAAAGAGCTGTCAAAGGACGTCAGGGACAAGATTGTAGACTTGCATAAGGCTGGAATGGGCTACAAGGCCACCAGCAAGAAGCTTGTTGAGAATGAGACAACTCTTGGAGCAATTATTTGCAATTGGAAGAAATACAAAATAACCATCAATCGCACTCGGTCTGGAGCTCCATGCACGATTTCGCCTCATGAGGTAAGGATGATCATGAGATAAGTAAGGGTTCAGCCCAGAACTACATGGGAGGAGCTTGTGAATATCAAGGCAGTTGGGACCACAGTCACCATACAAACCATTGGTAACACAATACACCGCCACGGATTGAAATCCTGCAATGTCTGCAAGGTCCCCCTCCCTCAAGAAGGCACATGTACAGGCTCGCCTGAAGATTGCCAGTGAACATCTAAATGATTCAGAGAAGGATTGGGAGAAAGTGCTGTGGTCGAAAAAAGCATAAAAAAAACAGCACAAAATGCACCGAAAAGCACATATGTGTGGACATAGGACAAGTTCAGGTTTTGTATATTTTAAGCAGGATTCAACCACCCCTATGCAAATCAAACCAGTGCAGATTCACTCGTTACTAACTAGTAGTGCCAAGAGTTTTATATACAAATTTTCATCAAATCAGATTTTACTTATTGTGGTGGTTTACGACAATGAGATCACCAGTTTACTCGCTGTCAGCGTAAAGTACATTTTTCCCCCTTTTCATAGATATGTACTTCACCTGCCATAAGATTAACTGCATGCATCTCAAAGTATATATATTTTTTTTTTGATGGCATAGAGAAGGGTCAAAACCCCTGTCAATTTATTTGCTGTATACAGTGCCTTGAAAAGTATTCATACCCCTTGAAAAACATTTTGTCATGTTACAACCAAAAATATAAATGTATTTTATTGGGATTTTATGTGATAGACCAACACAAAGTGGCACATAAAATTGTGAAGTGGAAGGAAAATGATATATGGTTTTCAACATTTTTTACAAATATCTGAAAAGTGTGGTGTGTATTTGTATTCAGCCCCCTTTACTTTGTTACCCCTAACTAAATCTAGTGGAACCAATTGCCTTCAGAAGTCACCTAATTAGAATCCACTTGTATGTAATTTAATCTCAAAAATATAGCTGTTTTGTGAAGCCCTCAGAAGTTTGTTAGAGAACCTTAGTGAACAAACAGCATCGTGTAAGCCAAGAAACACACCAGGCAGGTCAGGGATAAAGTTGTGGAGAAGTTTAAAGCAGGGTTAGGTTATAAAAAAAAAATATCTCAAGCTTTGAACGTCTCACGGAGCACTGTTCAATCCATCATCCGAAAATGGAAAGAGTATGGCACAACTGCAAACCTACCAAGACGTGGCCTTTCACCTAAACTGGCAGGCCGAGCAAGGAGAGCATTGCATTCATCAGAGAAGAAGCCAAGTAACCCATCGTAACTCTGGAGAAGCTGCCGAGATCCACAACTCAGGTGGAAGAATCTATCGTACACTCCTCAAATCTGGCCTTTATGGATGAATGGCAAGAAGAAAGCCATAAGAAACCATGTGGGAGACACAGCAAACATGTGGAAGAAGGTACTCTGGTCATATGAGATCAAAATTTAACTTTTTGGCCTAAAAGCAAATCACTATGTGTAGCTGAAAACGAACACTGCACATCACCCTGAACACAGCATCCCCACCATGAAACATGGTGGTGGCATCATCATGTTGTGGGGATGCTTTTCTTCTGCAGGGACAGGGAAGCTGGTCAGAGTTGATGGGAAGATCCAAATACAGGGCAATCTTAGAAGAAAATATATGTGTGCTCACTGCGCTAATGAAAAACACTTGCTTGTGTTGACACTTACTATTCAATAAACATGCAAATGTGGTGAAACAAATATCAACGTACAAAAACACAACTAATTTACTCCCTTTTGCCTCCAAACTCCTTGAACGTTTAGTCTACAACCGACTGAGCAACCACCTCATTGAAAATAACCTTCTCGATCCCTTTCAGTCTGGATTTTGCCCACAGCACTCCACAGAAACTGCCCTCGTAAAAATCACTAACGACTTACTAACAGCCAAAACCAACGGTCATTATTCCATACTCTTACTCTTGGACCTTTCTGCTGCCTTTGATACAGTTGACCACCCCCTCCTCCTCAAAAAACTCAATTTGCTTGGTCTCCATGGCTGCACTCTCCGTTGGTTTGAATCTTACTCATCTCATCGCACCTTCAGTGTCACTTACAACTCCACTTCCTCTTCTCCAACTCCCCTTTCCATTGGGGTCCCCCAAGGTTCTGTCCTTGGACCTCTACTATTCTCGATTTACACGTCCTCCCTGGGTCAGCTGATAGCCTCCCATGGCTTTCACTACCATTTATATGCTGATGACACCCAAATCTATCTCTCTACCCCTCAGCTCACCCCATCAATCTCCTCACGCATCGCTGATCTACTAACAGACATATCAGCCTGGACGTCACACCACTTCCTCAAACTTAATCTATCTAAAACCGAGCTCTTAATATTTCCTCCCCCACGTACCCCTTCGCCTGACTTCTCTGTCGAGATCAATGGCACATCTATCAGTCCATCCCCACATGCCAGGGTGCTAGGGGTAACCTTAGACTCCGAACTGTCCTTTCATGCCCACATACAAGCCCTGTCCAAATCATGCCGCCTTAGCCTCTGCAACATTTCCAGAATACGCCCCTATTTAACTAATGAATCCAAGCTTCTAATTCACTCCCTGGTCATCTCTCGCCTTGACTACTGCAACTCCCTCCTCGTTGGATTACCTTTACACAGACTATCCCCCCTCCAGTCCATAATGAATGCCGCTGCCAGACTCATCCACCTTACCAGCCATTCAGTGTCCTCCACCCCTCTCTGCCAATCCCTGCACTGGCTTCCACTCACCCAACGAATAAAATTCAAAGTACTAACAATAATTTACAAAGCCATCCATAACTCTGCCCCCAGCTACATCACTGACCTAGTCCCAAAATACCAACCAAACCACCCTCTTCGGTCATCTCAAGACCTTATGCTCTCTAGCTCCCTTGTCACCTCCTCCCATGCTCGCCTCCAGGATTTCTCCAGAGCTTCCCCCATCCTTTGGAACTCCCTACCCCAATCTGTCCGACTGTCCCCTAATCTATCCATCTTTAGACGATCCCTGAAAACCCTTCTCTTCAAAGAAGCCTATCCTGCTTCTAACTAACACTGTTTTACTTCCTCCATCAGCTCATCCCCCACAGCTATTAACTTTTGTATCAATTGCCCCTTCCTTTTTAGATTGTAAGCGCTAATGAGCAGGGCCCTCTGATTCCTCTTGTACCAAATTGTAATGTAAATGTAATGTCTGCCCTCATGTTGTAAAGCGCTGAGCAAACTGTTGGCGCTATATAAAACCTGTATAATAATAATAATAATAATTCCACAGTAGCGCACCAATTATTCTAAAAACCTCCCAAATAATAACATTGTGAAATGGTCAACATAAAACACTTCCATAATAAAAAAAGTGTCCATATGGTATATCTAAAAAATAAATATACTCCAACATATGCAAATCAATATGGTAATACAGTCCAACTTAATCACTTCAGCCCCGAAAGCATTTAACCCCTTAACGACCAGGCCATTTTTTGCGATAAGGCACAGCGTCGCTTTAATTGACATTTGCGCGGTCATGCGACACTGTACACAAAATTGAAATTCATCATCTCTATCTCCTCCATCTTCAGCATTACCACTGGAGACAACTTGGCAATATGCTGCGGCTTGGGGAACATAAATGCCAATTTGTCTACCAGTGTTCCTCCTTCTCCAGGCTCATTTCCCTGTCATCCTCAACCTCAGAACCAACATCTGAATCCAGTAATGGCTGGGCATCATCAAGGAACAAGTGGCTGACGCTATGGTCAAATAACTCAGCTGACTCATCAATGGCTGATGTTTTGGCTACAGCAGGAATAGATGTGGACAAGGAGGCAGGTTTATCCACTCTGGCAACTGCACACTTGTCTCTGCTTATGCGACAGAGGATGAAGAAGGTTTAGTAAGCCAGTCCACCACCTCCTCTGCCTGCTGGGGCTGGATAGCATGGGCAAACTCGTTAGAGGAAATGATGCCCTGCCTGAGGACTTACCACCACGTCCACCTTTGCCTGTGCACACATTTGTTGCTGGCCCCCTTACAGTGCCAAGGAAGCATCTGCCTCTCCTTGTCCTCCCAGACATTATTGGAAGGGAGGGGGCAGTGCTTATAAGCAAATGTAAAGAAGAAGTTGAAATCTGTACGTAGATGCACTTTAATGTAAAAAGGGGTTTGGTGCACTTTAATTTGAGTACTCACACTACACAGACACACTATAATATAATGCGCCAAATGTAAAGTGACACACAGAACTATATGGCGTTAAACTGGCAGTAACGCAATCAAATAGACAGTGTTCAACTGACTACACTGACACTATCTGAACTGTCCCTACTCTTGCTATACACTAATGTAAAGATTACTGAGACAGTCTCACTACACTGAAACTATCTGAGCTGTTCCTACTCTAGCTGCACACTATTCAAAGCTGAATGATGGTCCTCCTCACTACACCCACACTATCCCTAGACTGACATTAAATAATATTCTACACTGACAATTGAAGCAAAAATAGGAAAGGATAGCACACTAATAGCACTGAACAGAGCCCTGTTCTATCTCCCTCCATGCCAAAATCACACTGAAAATGGCTGGCATGGAAAGAATACTTTTATACTGTGGGGCGGGAATGAGCCATGGTTGGATAAAGTCATGATGGCAGTGCTCTGTGCCCTTTCACTGCTTCAGCCAATCAGGGCTTGCAATGCACTGTTCAGTGCCGCAATGCACTGTGGTCGGGTCGGGGGGCCGAACAAATGGTTGAACAACCCATTTGTTCAGCTGCTCGCCGAATGCCTGAACTACTAAAGTTCGGCCCGAACTTATGCTCTCGCTGAACAGTTTGCCGATCCCAACTTTCTAGGTACACTTACATGCAGTTTTAAAGGAACTCTGCAGGTAGGTTGTTGCAAACATTTGTAGAACAAACCACAGTTCTTCTGTGGATTTAGACTCTCTCAGTTGCTTCTGTCTCTTCATGTAATCCCAGACAGACTCAATGATGTTGAGAACAAGGCTCCATACCATGTTTTTCCTGGACTGATTTTTTTTTTTATTTCCCTGAAGAGAGTTCATGACTTCTAACTGTATGCTTGGGATCACTGCCATGCTGCTGAAGTATATGGGACCATCCAGGCATCTCACTGGTGGCATTGCATAATGAAGTATCTTCCTGTAATATTCAGCATTGAAGAGACCGTTACTTCTGTCCAACTCCATGTGCAGAAATGCAGGCTCAAACCTGCAAGGAACCTCCATTATGTTTAAATGTTCCCTGCAGAAACCCATCTTTGACTATTTTTTTTTTTTCAACTCTTTCAGCAAAATGCCTTCTGTCACAGTCAAATATTACATAATTAAATATATCAGTGCAGAATACCTGCAGACATTTTTTTGTACACTGTTTTTTTGTTTTTGTACATAGGCAAGTCATCCACATCAAGGGTGTGGCTTTTAGCCAAAAGTCTTCCATGGACCCAGTTCTGACCAACATGCCACTCGACTGAGTCTGAGACAACATGCCACTGGACATCTTCTTAATGTGAAGAGAAGTTTGCATGATGTGTCTTTCATCTGCTCCATCGTTTTCTTGGCCAACTACTGCATGTTTGGTCCTCAATATTGTTGTTTTCTTTGTGCTTGCACAGTAGAACTTACACAACACAAACTATAAACACCTCTCTCATGTGAAGATCTCTGCCGGTTATAGACCGCTTTGATGCTGTAATACCACCCTGCGTCTGTGTTTCTGGCCGCAGACTTGCCATTGTGAAAGTTTTTTGTTTTTTTCTTACATTGAATGGTCTTCAGCGATCTTCTGTCAATTTGTTAGTAGAGTATGGCTTCTCTCCACCCAATTTCATTCCCCGCTACAAAGCAAATTCTGTCCCATTTAATGATCGATTTCATTTATTTGTAACCTACATGTTCTCTTGTGTATCTTTAGCTCCTGTTTTGTATAATTATTTATTCATGCACTGGACCATACGCCTGTAAAATTCTTCATTATGTGCAAGTGTACCTTGAATAATTTACGCTAGATAGGAGACAAGGAGACAATTTGGGTTTCTGGCTGTTCCAAACCTGTTAACTCCTTGTATGAGATCCAGAATTTTGAGGCTTAGAGAGACTTTGGGTGGAAACGAGCCTCCAACCCTGATTACAGGATCTTTGATCTTAACAGGAGTGGCCTGGAAAGGAAGCAGTCAGCAGGTGTCTGAGGTGGAGGGTGAATCAGGACATACATATGAGAAAGAGTGGAGGACTTGCTTGTGACTGTGCTAAGCATCTTGCCTTTGGACCCCTGAGGCCAGCGGAGACGCAACCCTGTTAATGGATACGGTTTCCAGCGGAGAGCCAAATGTTTGATTTGTACCAAGAGTACAAATGCTTTGTTTGCTGCTCCAATTAAGCTTGTTTGATGATCCCAGATTCCCCAATATTATTATATATACACATACACACACCCCTGTATATATTTTCTCATCATACATAATAGCGTAGACATATTACTTGGAAAGGCAGCTCAGACATCCATAATTAAAAAGCCATTTGTTATACACAGATAATTTGCTTTCAAACAAGGAACACTATATGATGGAGCAATGGTTATCATTAAAATTCTTGCACATGATTTATTAACGCATAAAATATATTCAATGAGGTTTATTATGACAGCTAAAGCCTCATAAACCAATCACAAACCCTAGAATCAATGCTAATCCTATATTAGCAGAAGGGTCATATAAATGTATGCATTCCGTTCTACTTCTACAAAGTAAAAGTGCAGAGGTTCATGTTTCAGTCAGGTTTAAAATTTCTCTGCCCCGGCGGTCTGGAGGAAACCTCCCCATAAAGCTTCTGCTCTGCTTATTCATGCTGCGCATGTTGGAGCTGTAAAATGTACAGTAGTGCAAAGTATACCTTTACTGCATTTTTATGGCATCCATCATTTTGTCTAAATCGTTTCATTCCACACTAAAGAATATCAAGGAATTTAATTAACACTTAAGACGTTAGGTCCAATGTATAAGAAAAAACAAAAAGGAAGAAAAAGCGTGTACTCCCTCAAATAACTAGATTTCAGCTGGCATTGTTTTTCTTTTTGCAGATTCTAGTAGAACAAACAGCCCATGAAAAAAGTTTCCAAGAAAAAAAAAAGCAGCAAAAACTGAAAAACGCTCACCTTTAATCTGGCATTGTGTAGCAGGTAAAAAAATAAATAAAATAAAGGTCTAGACTGCCAAAGCTCACTTCCTAGGGGTCATAACACCAACCTGGCCTCGAGTACTACTGGTACCGAACACTCCTCACACATGACTATACTACATTGCAGGAGTAACAACTGCACATTGCCATCTCTGGAATGACTCATGATGGCACCAGACCAGCCAGAAGAACCTTGGGAAGTAAAGTATGTACAGATTTGCTCATTTTAATTGTTGGGGCATAATAAAAACGGGAGGTCTACTTTAAAAAAGCAATGATTTCCAAAAATAGGCGCACTATCAGTGCTCAAGTGTAAGAGATGTGTCAGAAACCAACGCTTGTTTAATAATAAAAAGTAAATAGAACAAACATAGTCAAAACATAGCCAGAGATCAGGAACCGGAATGGATAGTGAAACAAGCCAAACGTCAGGGAGCCAGAGATGAGTGTAGTAAAACAGCAAGCAGGATGTCAGCCAAGCAAGACTTAACAGGAATGCAGGAGAGCTTCTCTGTGATGTTAACTAAGGCCAAGGCATCCTCTGGGCTGGACGGCTTAGGCCTCTTTCACACGGACGATCCGTTCAGGTCCACCTGTCAGTTTTTTTAGGCGGACCTGAACGGATGTCCCATAGACCTCTATGGAGCGATGGATGTCAGCGGTAACATGTCCACTGAGATCCGACCCGCACCGATCCGAAAAAGTGCGACGGAGGAAAACCCTACTTTTCCAACCATCTGCAGATCGGATGAAAATGAACTCTATGGTCAGTCTTCATCCAATCCCCCATAGGGGGGAGCGGTGCTCTGACAGGTCCATCCCTGCATAGTGTGCAGAGACAGACCTGTTATATGCCTGCTCAGCGGGGATCGACGGAGCGATCCCCCGCTGAGCAGAGTGGGCTCTGTATACGGACACGTCCGCGTGAAGGAGCCCTTAAGTAGGCAGGACTGACGAGCATGATATCATCAACAGCTGAGTAACTGTGGAGAGATAGGAGCTGGCAATTAGTCGACAGCTGAGCGGCCAGCTCTGAGAAGGAAGGGCTGAGCCCAGCCCTGACAAGATGCTAGGCTTAAAAAGCCTCTTATACACTATATTACCAAAAGTATTAACACCTGCCTTTACACGCACATGAACTTTAATGGCATCCTAGTCTTAGTCCATAGGGTTCAATATTGAGTTAGCATAGCCTTTGCAGCTATATGAGCTTCAACTCTTCCAGGAAGGCTGTCCACAAGGTTTAGGAGCATGTCTATGGGAATGTTTGACCATTCTTCCAGAAGCATATTTGTGGGGTCAGTCAGTAATGTTGTAGAGAAGGCCTGGATCGCAGTCTGCGCTCTAATTCATCCCAAAGGTGTTTGATTGGGTTGAGGTCAGGACTTTATGCAGGCCAGTCAAGTTCCTCTACCTCAAACTTGCTCATCCATGTTTTATGAACCTTGCTTTGCGCACTGGTGCGGAGTCATGTTGGAACAGGAAGGGGCCATCCCCAAACTGTTCCCACAAAGTTGGGAGCAGGAAATTGTCCAAAAAGTCTTGGTATGCTGACACCTTAAGAGTTCCCTTCACTGGAACGAAAGGGACCAAGCTCCACCCCTAAAAAAAAAAACCCAAACCATTATCCCCCTCCACCAAATGATTTGGACCAGTGCAAGGAGCAAGATCCATAAAGACATGGATGAGCGAGTTTTGGGTGTAGGAACTGCACCTCAACCTGACCTCAACCAGTTAGGAACTTGACTGGCTTGCCTCCACCTGATCTCAACCTGTTAGAACACATTTGATGAATTACAGCACAGACTGTGAGCCAGGCCTGCTCTCCAACATTAGTGCCTGACCTCACAAATGCACTTCTGGAAGAAGTGGCAAACATTCCCTAAACCTTGTGGACAGCCTTCCCAGAAGTGTTGAAGCCGTTCTAGCTACCAACTCAATATTGAACCCTACGGACTAAGACTGGGGTGGCATTAAAGTTCATGTAAAGGTGTCCCAATACTTTTGGCAATAGAATGTATGTTTATCCAATTCTTGTGATGTCCAGAGATTTTTCACAGCCTTGCAGCTCCTATTAGACCAGGAAAGTCTTTAATTCTAAAAGAAAGAGTGTGCATGCCTAGTGCATTACCTTCTAACACCAACTAAATGCTAAAAGTTTCTTAAAATACTAACAAAAGTATTAAAATCACAGTCTAGCAGACTTGCACCTATTGCATCCCACTGCGAGTGCTAATATTTTAAAATGGTTTTAAAGCCTAAACTACTTGCATTAAAGTGGTTATAAAGCCTAAACATTTTTTACCTTCATGCATTCCTTGCATGAAGGTAAAAAATGTTTACGTGTCAGCATCCCCGCTCACCCCCCCCCCCTTTACTTACCTGAGCCCTCATTAAATCCAGCACGTCTGCAGCTCTTCTCTCCCCTCTCATCCGAGTCTCACTGCCATTGGCTCCCAGTGCCATCAATCAAAGCCAGGGCCAAGGGAACAAGGGACAGGGCCGAGTCCCGCTGTCTGTCAAGAAACACAGCAGCGGGGCTCGGGTGTGAGCATGCACAAGAGCCTGCATGGGAAGCATCTTGCCATGGGGCACTGGACAGAAGAGGGGCCAGGAGCGCCAGCGGGGGACCCAAAAAAAAAGGAGGTTCGTGGCCGTTCTGTGCAATTCCATTGCACAGAGCAGGTAATAGACATGTTTGTTATTTTTTTTTATTTACCATTCCAATCACTTTAATGTAAAAAATGTTTACGCATCAATATTTCCCCTCACCCCTCCATATACTCTGAGCCCTCATTCAATCCAGAGCTGTGCACATTTGTAGATCTTCTTTCCCCTTGCTTCCTGGTGTCATTGGCTTTGCTGGGTTTAATCTGCTGCCAGCCTTAAAGATTTACTGCTGCTTAGGGTCTCTGAGCTTCAGCAAATTGGCAGACTCCAGCAAGAAGAAAAAAAAAAAAAAACAATGCTGGAGGCAATCAACAGCACACACTAAGGCTCCATGCACACTGAAGCTCAAAATAGCTTTTTCTGGATGCCAGATTGCTGGCAGAAAACGCTGGTTGAAAAACGTGCTTTTAACTGTACTAGTGTTTATGGGCGTTTTTAATAGACACTCCAAAAATCCTACAGTGCATTCCAAACTCCCACAATGTATTAAAAAAAATAGAACGCTGAACGCTAATTAATGCGTGTTTATGAGCGTTTATCAGCATTTGTTGTTTTTTGGCTGTGAAAAACGTCACTTTGAACGCGAATTTCTGGCGTTCAGAAAAATCCCATAAACTCCATTAAAGCTAAAAAAACATCCACGTGTGCATGGGCACATAGGCTAACATAGAGTGGAGGTTAGGGGCTTTTTAAAAAAAACGGCCAAACTCCAATAAACTGCAGTTTATGAGCTCCAGTGTGCATGGAGCCCAAGTTTGGTAGCATAAGTATTAATGTGAAATGTATATTCCTTGCTAAACAACATTAATTTTTATCAAGTTATGGGCAAAGTTCTACTTTAAGCACCAACTCGAATATGAGACATAGACCAGGAGCTTTTGACCTGAAAAGCAAACTTGGGCTAGACAGACCTTACAACAGTGGTCACAGGGTACAACATCAATGCAATTTTTTTTTAATAAAGCTCTGCTCTAGTTATGAGACTAGCACTACAGGGATCCTGGAGCAGCATTATCCCCAGGAAGGGTTAGTGTTTCAACCTCTGCATTACTCAATTATCTATCTCAGCAAGACAGTTTATACATTTAAGCATAGATATGCCTTAAAGTGGAATTAAACCCATCTTGCTGTATTTTCTCTACTGCTCCCATGGATTAAGCCATGGGCGGAATAGAATCTGTGTAAAATAGAACTATAGAGCCTCTGACTCATACAGATCCCACCCCAGGCAGAGAGGAAGAAGAGCAAAGATAGTGAATTAAAGGTCCTGCCGCCAGGTAAATATTTTAGAGGGCTTAGTGGTACCTTTGTATTGGGACAAGCAAAATTGAAGGACGAGTAAACTGCATAATGAGTTTAGCTTCCACATTAACCACTTCAGCCCCGGAAGAATTTACCCCCTTCCTGACCAGAGCACTTTTTGCGATTTGGCACTGCGTCGCTTTAACTGACAATTGCGCGGTCGTGCGACGTGGCTCCCAAACAAAATTGACGTCCTTTTTTTCCTACAAATAGAGCTTTTTGGTTTTATTTGATCGACCCCTGCGGTTTTTCTTTTTTGCGCTATAAACAAAAAACGTGTCAATTTTGAAAAAAATGCATTATTTTTTACTTTTTGCTATAATAAATATCCCCCAAAAATATTTAAAAAATGTATTTCCTTGGTTTAGGCTGATACGTTTTCTTCTACATATTTTTGGTAAAAAAAAAATCTCAGTAAGTGCGTTGATTGGTTTGTGCAAAAGTTACAGGATCTACAAAATAGGGGATAGTTTTATGGTATTTTTATTGATAACTTTTTTTTTTTTTTTTACTAGCAATAGCGGCGATCCGAAATTTTTATCATGACTGCGACATTATGGCGGACACACATCGGACAATTTTTACACATTTTTGGGACCACTGGCAATAATACAGCGATCGATGCTAAAAAATTGCATTGATTACTGTAAAAATGTCACTGGCAGTGAAGGGGTTAACCACTAGGTGGCACTGTAGGGGTTAAGTGTGTCCTAGGGAGTGATTCCAACTTGGGTGGGAGGGGCTGTGTGTGACATGTTGCTGATCAGCGCTCCCAAATACAGGGAGAGCTGTTTAGGGACAGTGTCACTAGGCAGAACAGGGAGATGCTGGTTTACATTAGCATCTCCCTGTTCTTCCTCATCGTGAGACGATCGCGGGTATCCCCGCGGACACCGGGTCTGCGAGACCCGCAGTCACGGTGCTCCCGGCGGGTGTGAGCCACCTCTTAAAGCGGGAGTCCACCGGGACTCCGCGTTTTTTTTTTTTTTTTTTTTTTTTTTTTTTTTTAAAGCCAGCAGCTACAAATACTGCAGCTGCTGACTTTTAAAATAGTGACACTTACCTGTCCAGCGCGCCCGCGATGTCGGCACCCGAAGCCGATCGCTAGGTCGTCTGTCGGGTCCTGCCGCCGCCATCTTGGGTATGGGAATCAGGAAATGGAGCCTTTCGGCTTCATTTCCCGGTTCCCTACTGCGCATGCGCGGATTGCGCTGCGCAATAAGGACGCTCCCCGCTGCCTCTGGGAGCTGTGTGTTTCCCAGCAGGCAGCGGGGCACTTGCCGCAGAGAGCTGTCCCGGAAGTGGGTGCAGTTACCTGGATTATCCAGGTAACTGCACCCCCCTCCCCCCCGAAAGGTGCCGATTGTGGCACCGGAGGGGGGGAGGGTTCCGATGAGCGGAAGGTCCACTTTAGGGTGGACCTCCGCTTTAAAGGGTAACGTACAGGTACGTTAATCTGCCTGTATGTGCCCTTCTGCCACAGTATATCCGTATGAGGCGGTCAGGAAGCAGTTAATATACATCTGATGAGCACTACAAGCACTTTGTGGCAGATGACTTAAATGCAACACCTATAACAAAACTCTTGGTATAAGCAAAGCCCAAAAATGAACTGCCTGATGTGTGCATGGTAGCGCTGGACCAATAGAAGTGAAAGTTGTTTCCAATGGATCTATTGTAGGATCTATTGTAAGCAGATCCATGGTTGAAATATACTATAGGTGGACCCTCTCCTGGTTCTAGGCTGCTACCTCACTAATAGCTACAAAGGAAGTGCTCACTAGTCGGTAGCAAGGAAGTGCACACCACTTAGTCTTTATCAAGTCTCAATACCTTACCTCTAGCGTATTCTGCCCTGATTTTGTTAAAAGGAGTTGTAAATGCATTCTTTGAATTCAGATAAAGAGTATTGTGTGCAGCAGCCCCCCACCCCCAGCATCCCCAATGTTTTCCTGAGCTTCCTCACTGTCCACGAGTCAGCAGCAGCGCCAATGGCTCAATTAGCCAATCAGGAGAGAGAAGGGGCAAGACTGGGCCTCAGCTCCATGTCTGAATGAACACAGGGAGATGTGACTTGGCTCAGGTGCCCCCATAGCAAGCTGCTTGCTGTGGCGGCACTTGGCATGGGGGGGGGGGGGGGGGGGGAGGGCTAGGAGCAGCGAAGAGGGGCCAGAGAAGAGGAAAATCCAGGCTTCTCTGTGCAAAACAACTGCAATAGAGCAGGTAAGTATAACTTGTTTTTAAAAACTTTAACACTGGAAACCCAACTTTCTTTTTTTAAACAGCAAACATATTATACTTACCTACCCTGTGCATTCGTTTTGTACATGACAGCCTCGATCCTCCTCTCCTTGGGTCCCCCACCGGCACTCCTGGCTCCTCCTCTTCTTGGTGTGCCACCATAGGAAGCCGCTATTGTAGCACACCTGTGGACTCGATCCTGAGCCATGCTGTCTGTGTCTATTGACATAGACAGTGTGGCTTGGCCCTGTCCCGTGCTCCCTTGTCACAGAATTTGATTAACAGCAGCAGGAGCCAATGGTTCCTACTATCAATCTGCCCTGTGAAGAGACAACGGAGAGAACCACTGCTGTCCGGCACATCGCTAGATCGAGTTCGGACTCAGGTAAGCATAAGGGGGGGGGGGGGGGGGGGGGAGCTGCACATAGAATTATTTTTTATTTTTTTGCAATAAAGGGTAAAATAAATAAACAACCACTTTAAGCCCTGAAAAAGGGGGAGACTTTTTTCCTCTGAAACATGTTGCATGTTTTTGATGCTCTTAAAGCGGAGGTCCACCCTAAAGTGGACCTTCCGCTCATCGGAACCCTCCCCCCCTCCGGTGCCACAATCGGCACCTTTCGGGGGGGAGGGGGGTGCAGTTACCTGGATAATCCAGGTATCTGCACCCACTTCCGGGACAGCTCTCTGCGGAAAGGGGCGTAACTTACGCCCCTTTCCGCAAGTGCCCGCCCCTTCCCGCAAGTGCCCCGCTGCCTGCTGGGAAACACACAGATCCCAGAGGCAGCGGGGAGCGTCCTTATTGCGCAGCGCGATTCGCGCATGCGCAGTAGGGAACCGGGAAAGGAAGCCGAAAGGCTCCATTTCCTGATTCCCATACCCAAGATGGCGGCGGCAGGACCCGAGAAACGATCTACAGATCGGCTTCGGGTGCCGACATCGCGGGCGCGCTGGACAGGTAAGGGTCACTATTTTAAAAGTCAGCAGCTGCAGTATTTGTAGCTGCTGGCTTTTAAAAAAAAAAAAAAAACGCGGAGTCCCGATGGACTCCCGCTTTAAGCATTAAAGGTTTCTAAAACTCTTTCAAGCAAGAAGAACTTTTGTAGCAGACGCTCCCCATACACATCCATTAAAAAAAAGGAGTCAGCCTCTGTTGCATGCATATGTATCTATTGTCAAAAGATAAAAATCAAAGTGATGGCCTCATCAGTAGTATCCTGTGTGATGGACACAGCCTCAAACCCCCGGCCATCCTCACCCGCTTGTGACAAATGGCCGGTCAAACTCACGACAATGACACACTCAGCCTCACCCTGCACAAAGATTTTCTAACTTACAGGACCACAATCTAAGTGCCAGCAAATACAATCACTGGGTTTAAATTTATCACACTGCCACCAGACTGGGTGTTCACAATAGTAGTGATAACACTTGTGACTTAAAACAAACATCTAAACACACTGTCACCACAGTCAGGTATAGCTAGAGATTTACACTATGGTAGTTCTCTTCAAAAAAAGAGACAGAGATTGAGTTCTGCTTTAGTGCATTAGAGACAATATTAACACTTATCAAAATATTATTTAACCACTTCAGCTCCAGAAGGTTTTACCCCCTTCATGACCAAGTCATCTTTTTTTGCCATTCAGCACTGCGCTACTTTAACTGGTGATCGCTCATTCATGCATCATTATACCCAAACAACAATTTTATTTATTTTTTTTCCACACAGAGTTGTCTTTTGGTGGTATTTGATAAGCACTGTTTTTTTTGTGCGACATTAAGAGCAAATTTTGAAAAAAAAAAAAAATAGTATAAACAAACAATATTTTTTACTGTTATAAAACATATCCAATTAAAAAAAACGCAAATTTTGAAAAAAATGTTGGCCAAAATGTATTCTGCTACATGTCTTTGATGAAGAAAAAAAAAAAAAACACAAAAAAAAAAAAAAAACAATAAGTGTTTGTGTGAAAGCATAGCACCTACAAACTATGCTCTATATTTATTGGAATTCTTTTTTTCTTATACTACTAATGGCAGTGATCAGCAACTTCTAATGGGACTGCGAAGGCGGAAAGCAATCTCACACTAACTGCCACTGACATCCAGTGACATCATTACAGTAATCAGTGAGAATACTATTCACTGTCACTGTACTAATGACACTGGCTGGGAAGGGGTTAACATCTATGACGATCAAGGGGTTATATATGTGCTGCTTTTAATACTAGATCTCTCAGCTTCTTATCCCTGCTTTGCAGATCGCTCATTTTGTACAGAGTTCTGTGCTGTCTATCAACACAGAGCTATGGGCTGTGATAGCCTGTGTGCAATCAGCAGCTCCCAGTCAATGGGGGGGACCTGCTGACAGGCTTCCACTGTGCACAATCACAGTGGGTGCTGAGCTAGGGGCACACATGCACGTGCCCTAAACCTGGTAGAAGGCAGAGAAGTATGGGTACGTTGCTTTGCCTACAGTGCAATGCTCGTCCACAGTACATTGCAGGCGGGCAGCATGTGGTTAATAAAAACTATAATCTGTTACATCATTTGTTATGAGTTTGTGCTTTCAACTGTTTCCAAACATCCATCAGTCTGCCCAAATTAAGCTACAAAAGTAGTTTCCCAACTGGTAAAACTTGAGAGTGCATTAAACAGACTTGATGAAAATAATTTGACATCAGAATCTCCCCTTTGCATCAGACCCTCCTATACACAAGAGCCCCTCCATTACATCCGTGTCATAGCCAATAACACAGTCACCCCATCACACCAGGGCCTACCTTTCTGCTCCAGCATAGCATCAGAGGGCAGGTGGTGGATGAGGCCTGGAGGAGGCCGACTTCCATCTTCCCCTGAATACCGGGAGCAGCTCTGCATGCCGTCTGTCCTGGATCAGTCATGGGTTGCCATGGTGTGGATGAGCCGGTGTTCTGTCAAAATAGCCAACTCATCAAAATCTCCAACTACAGTATCTCACAAAAGACATTTCTGTAAATATTTTATTACTACATCTTTTCATGTTACAACGCTGTAGAAATTACACTTTGCTACATCGTAGAGTAGTGAGTGTACAGCTTGTATAACAGAATTAATTTGCTGTCCCTTCAAAATAACACACAGCCATTAATGTCTAAACCACTGGCAACAAAAGTCAGTACAGCCCTAATGAAAATATCCAAAATTGGGCCCAGTTAGCCATTTTCCTCCCCAGTGTTATGCGACTCGTTAGTGTTACAAGGTTTCAGGTGTGAATGGGAAGCAGACGTGTTAAATTTGGTGTTATCGCTCTCACTCTCTCATACTGGTCACTTGAAAGTTCAACATAGCACCTCATGGCAAAGAACTCTCTGAGGATCTGATAAAAAGAATTGTTGCTTTACATAAAGATGGCCTAGGCTATAAGAAGATTGGCAAGACCCTGAAACTGGGCTGCAGCACAGTGGCCAAGACTATACAGTGGTTTAACAGGACAGGTTCCACTCAGAACAGGCCTCGCCATGGTCAACCAAAAAAGTTGAGTGCACGTGCTCAGCATCATATCCCGAGGTTGTCTTTGGGAAATAGACGTATGAGTGCTGCCAGCATTGCTGCAGAGGTTGAAGGAGTGGGGGAGTCAGCCTTTCAGTGCTCAGACCATATTTTGCACACTGCATCAAATTGGTCTGCATGGCTGTTGTCCCAGAAGGAAGCCTCTTCTAAAGATGATGTACAAGAAAGCCTGCAAACAGTCTGTTGAAGACAAGCAGACTAAGGATATGGATTACTGGAACCATGTCCTGTGGTCTGATGAGACCAAGATAAACTTATTTGGTTCAGATGGTGTCAAGCTTGGGTGGCTTCAACCAGGTGAGGAGTACAAAGACAAGTGTGTCTTGCCTACAGTCAAACATGGTGGTGGGAGTGTCATGGTCTGGGGTTGCATGAGTCCTGCTGGCACTGGGGAGCTACAGTTCATTGAGAGAACCATGAATGCCAACATGTACGGTGACATACTGAAGTAGAGCATGATCTCCTCCTTTCGAAGACTGGGCCACAGGGCAGTATTCCAACATGATAATGACCCCAAACACACCTCCAAGACGACAACTGCCTTGCTAAAGAAGCTGAGGGTAAAGATGATGGACTGGCCAAGCATGTCTCCATACCTAAACCCTATTGAGCATCTATGGGGCATCCTCAAATGGAAGGTGGAGGAATAAAAGGTCTCGAACACCCACCAGCTCCGTGATGTCGTCAAAGAGGAGTGGAAGAGGACTCTAGTGGCAACCTGTGATGCTCTGGTGAACTCCATGGCCAAGAGGGTTAAGGCAGTGCTGCAAAATAATAGTGGTCATACAAAATATTGACACTTTGGGCTCAATTTGGGCATTTTCACTTAGGGGTGTACTCACTTTTATTGCCAGTGGTTTAGACACTAATGGTTGTGTGTTGAGTTAATTTGAGGGGACAGCAAATTTACACTGTTATACAAGCTGTACACTCACTACTTTACATTGTAGCAAAGTGTAATTTCTTCAGTGTTGTCACATGAAAAGATATAAAATATTTACAAAAACATGAGGGGTGTATTCACTTTTGTGGATACTGTATGTCATTTTCAATGGCCATCCGTGCATGTGCACCCGACACAACAGAAACCCCCAGCAGCTGCTGGAGAACTTGAGGAGTTTTCAAAAAAGGTTAGTGACGTACCTTGCTCATGCGCACTGCATCGATTCGTAGATTTGTGGACAATTTGTTGAGTTCTCCAATAGCTGCCGATGGTTGTACATTTTTTCGAGTTGGCTATTTTGACAGAACACCATAGCAAGAAGTTATGCCATGCATCTTGGCTCTGGAGCATCATGGTTGTTATGGTGCAGACAGCTGGCCCACCTGCACAAACTCTTGACATTGATCCAAGCAAAACTGGGTCCCCTGCTCACAGAACCCTGGGTTAAAAAACACTGATCCAAAGAGCAGTCTGGTGAGGTGTTCTTAACGAAACTATGGTACCGCTGCAAAGGTGAAGGGCTTGACTGTGCTTTCGGATAAGGGTGTATATGCACAGTTCACAAAACTGCCTGCTCAGAATTAAACATTTACCAGGTGCAAGTTCCCAATAGTTTCACTGATTTCCTGGAGTTCAGCTTTAACATGTCAGCACACGCACCATATAATAGTAATTAGACTATTAATGCTACAAATAACGCAACACTTTGTCATAAAATGCACATTAAAAAGGATGAAAAACTAATTATGTTTTCTAATGATCAGAAGGACTGCCAATTTCCCAAACAGTGTTTGTTTAAACAAGAAATATTTCACCCGAGCCATGTTTCATTTTACACAAACATACATGTATATGTGATGAAAAATTATTTTAGTGAGTAGAACTGCTTTCATGAATCTGTGCCTTACTTACAACTTCTCTTTTAAAAAGAGATTTATTTTTTTCTCGATTCATACGTACCTAGGTGGACTGATGCTGCATCTTTCTCCAGCGCCTCTACACTGAGAACTAAGTAACTCGAACACAGCTGATCGCTCAACTCAGTCACAGCTCTCTGCTCTTCTCGCTGGAGAGATATAGATTTTATATATATATATATATATATATATATATATATATATATATATATATATATATATATATATATATATATATATATATATATATATAAATATATAAATGTGGCGCTACCTAAAAAGTGCAATAACCAAATAAAACTAAAGTGCAAATAAAATTCTGTCCCACTACAGTGATAAATTGTGACACAGTGAAAGATAAATATGATGCATCTACTATGCAATGAAATATGATTATAACCCTGCATACATAATGAAATTATTCCAAGAAAAAAATATATAGTAAAAAGTGAAAAAAAAAATATATATATATAGAAAAATATATATACCAATCCAGTGACAATGTGCAAAAATTACAATATTAAAAAGTGATTGTCCAAAAAACCATACATAAAATATTGATTAAAACAAAGTCCATGCAAAAAGGTTGAAGTGATTTCCAAAAGTGACAATCCACTGCAAACTTCAGTGCCTATTATGTGCACCACCTATTTCCCCCAGCCTCTCACCTCCAATGAATGGCAAAAGAGCGCTGTATGTAATCAAATGTTGCTGAATCCTTATCCATCCAGCCTCAATATTCTACCGCTGTATGTGTACCGCTGTATACCGCTGTATATGTACAGTTATTTTTCTCCCAATTTCTCCAAAAGTGTCCAGTTATCATTGATGGTAAACATGGAATGGAAGAAAACAAGGGGGGCTCTCATGTGTAGAATCAAATACAGACTTTAATAAAAGATATCCACACTTACATATAGGTATACGAAGGAAAACACTCAGCAGACGCGAACTTCCGGTCTCGGCCGTGACCGGAAGTGGTATGTGCGACACCTAACTCCTTTCCTGACGCGTTGCGTCACACCTCGTGACTTTTTCAAAGGGAACCCTACCCTAGAGAGTAAAATAGTGGTCATTTCAATATTTTCTGTCACTGTATTTGCGCAGCGGTCTTTCAAATGCAATTTTTTGGGGGAAAAAAAATACATTTTTATGCATTAAAGAAAAAAAAAAAAGAAAAAAATAAAGTTAGCCTAATTTGTCTGTATAACGTGAAAGATGATGTTACACTGAGTAAATAGAAGCTCAACATGTCAGGCTTTAAAATTGCGCACACTTGTGGAATGGCGACAAACTACGGTACTCTTTATGGGGGGGATCCGGGGTATGCAAGACCCCAAATCCCTCCTCTGCACTTAAAAGCATTCAAAACTTTAAATTAATCTTTTTAAATTTGGCGCTTTCAAGTCTTCTGTAAACTGAAAGTGATGTCATGACATCGCTTTTGGGTTACTAGATCCCAGACTCAAATCGAAGCTGATTCCGGCTTCGTTCTGGTCTCTGGCCAGCCAGCGGACATGTTGGCTGGTCGCTCGGGCCTCCCAGTGGGACGGGAGAGCCCAGGCAAGCCGTGGCGGGAGGGGGGAGGTCCTTTCCCACTGCTTGGGATAACTGCAGTTGTTATCCCAAAAAAGCCAAATGCCGCCTCTAAAAAAAAAAAAAAAATGGTATCGGGGCGATACGTGCAGCTGCATGCATCACTCCAGTAGAACCCCTTCAAGCCAACCGCGCATATTTGCGTTGGCGAAGGGGTTAAGTAGACTCATGTTTGCTGCCAAAACAGGGATTCCAAAGTAACATCCACATGAATAGCAAGTCCCTAAAAACTGCTTCAGCCAATTTTCCTTCTTTCCATAGTGCACCATGGTGCCCACTCTTCCACAGGCAAGAGATGCATACAGTCTGCACACGCTTAGTTTGGCGTGTATTGCTAGAGAGTTTTTTCTTCTTGGGAGGGTGCATGTGATCATAGGACAGTCAGAGGAGAATGAAAACTCCTCCTACAAGTTTTAACTAGACACTGATAGAACTCACAAGACTGCTATATTCTGCTGATGATAAAAGGTATTTAGTAGTGTTTATTTACTAAATACTTGCGTTTCCGTGTTCTATGTACTGTGGGAGACCAGATATAGTGAATGCAATTTTCAGGCTTAAAATGTGCATTTTGCCATGTGTGTGTAAAATTAATAAAATACCTTGGCAGCAAAATGATTATTACTGCAAGTTCTCATTTAATGTATAGGATATGATATCTACCTAAACTTTGAAAGCATGCCAGATTTCCGAAAGTGCGTATTTGCACGGACATTGTATGTCAGGGTTACAAGAGCGCTTACTATAATAGCACAGCCGTATACATTTCTCTTTAAGGAAGAGAAGGCATGTCTACATCAGCCCAGGGGGTTGATGGAAACAGTGAATATAGTATACACATGAATATTTACAAAAAACAAGCAATTAATAGAATTAGTTTGTACCCTGCAGCAAAATGTTGATTTCTTGTAGTGTAGACAACCGTCTGTTCCACATTAATGGTGATGCTAAAAGGTTTGGACGTGGAAGATAATCTTTTCTGATCAAGTGTCAGCTCTACTCAGCCAATAGTTTGCTTATCAACATAAAACAGATGTTTTCTGATTTGTACAATCAGCCCGAATGAAGTTTTAGTAGAACTTTCACATTACAGTTGTAACAAACAAAGGTTTCGGGTTAAGATAAGACATCTCTTCTCGCTGCCATCCAAAACATTCTAGACAGAATGTAGGTCATCCCTGAAATAATTTTCTTAGTAAATTTCCACATACAGCTGTCAACAAGAAAGGCACACCTAAACAAAATACGCCCACCGCTTGTCTACAGGGATTTGTATGCAAGTGTAAATATGAATTCTTGGAATCTGATTTACTCATCTACACTACATAAATAAGAATGCCATGACCCTTGGCTTTGATCCTTCATTCATAAAGAAGGAGTTACATTTTATTTTACATTACTTGAGTGCTAACAGTCTGTTAATACATTCCTTGCCTGGGGTTTTTAAACATGCAGTCATGTTTTAGGTTCGGATTATCTCCAAACAAAAACAAGCAGAGAGGTCTGAAATGCTTGCATAGTACAAGATGAACCACTGAATTATCCGTCCTATTTGACCAGACCAGGAGCCCAAGTAGGGTCCAGAGGAAAATGCCTTGGTCCTGTGATTTCCTCAAACCCACTAGCACGTTCCACCTATTGGCTTTGTCACTGCTTCTTTCATGAATACGAAGAACATTGTACACATCAAACCTGGCTCCACTGAGAAAAGCTTGCAACTCACACTGAAGCTTCCAACAGTACAGAAGGATGATGATGATGCAGGCTTTTTATGTATACATGTGTAGCACACACCTAGTAAGAGATGCAGATGACAAGGTTTCCCACTGCTGCACAGCCAAGCACACCAAGTCACAGAAAACTGTCCTTGAGCTTTGTTTTTGTCGTTTTATTATGGGTTAATAACTTGGATGGGAATAAGAATTTATGGCATGCCCACTTGACCGTCAAGAAAAACCAGGGACCACTCCTTATTTACAGTTCCACTTCTGAAGAAAATGCTAGCTCACCTGGCCGCCTCTTCACCAGTCCACCTGACTGACTCTCTGGAGATCTCCCAGGGCAAGGCCAAAGACTTAAAGAGGAGCTCCAGGCTCCATCATAAAATGTAAAAGTCAGCAGCTACAAATACTGTAGCTGCTAACTTTTAATATTAGGAGACTTGCCTGTCCCTGGATCCTGCGGGGCCTTCACCCCAGCCAATTTCGTAATCAGCTCTTGGGCTCTGCGGCTGCCATTTCTTGTAAGGGAAACCAGCAGTGAAAAAAAAATGAAAAATTGTCCTAGAATCCACCTTCACCTAGATAAAGTTTCAGATGAAGCACTATGTAATAAAGAAATTAGAGACAAGGGAGTTCCATGAAAGCAAAAAAGGGAAGACTCAACCACGGCTTTTGATACGAAGTAAAAAATTGGCTTTATTGAAACATAGGGGGAGGGGCCTCATACACAATATAACAAGTGTATGCAAAAAAGGGAATATAATAAATCCTATTTAACACTATATATCTCTCTAAATATAACTATCCATAAAAATATGCTGCAGCATTATAACATTAAAAATGCAGGGTCTTTCTACAGGGAAAAAAAAACGCACCATGTATCCATTATACCCCAGATCAAAGTGACGGCATCATTCAGTCCATAATTAACGAATTTGTAATGTGGATTTACATATATCCACACAGAAATAGATACACAAGTACCCAAGTACTAATTTTAGGATCCTGCTCTATTAAGTGCTCTGTCTGGTTTAACCTGCGCTCAGAGTATGAGATGTGTGTCTGTAAGAACTTTGACACTATAAAAAGCCGTTCAATGCAACTTGATACATTCGGTATGAGATGTGTGTCTGAAAGGAATTAGACACTGAAAAGCTGCTCCATACAGTTGGATACATTTTTTATAAATAGAAACGCAACCGTTTCCAAATCTACTTAAATTCTTGGATGTTTTACACAGAACTCTGAGACTATGCTTCTTTGATAATACTACTATTTTTGCACAAGAAACATATATGTATATTTGGAAGCGGATTCTAATCCTAAAATTAGTACTTGTGTAACCATTTCTGTGTGTGGATATATGCAAATCCACATTATAAATTAGTTAATTATGGACTAAATTATGTCACTTTCATCTGGGGTATAATGGATACATGGTGCGTTTTTTTCCTGTAGAAAGACCCTACATTTTTAATCTTATAATGTTGCAGCATATTTTTATGGATAGTTATATTTAGAGAGATATATAGTGTTAAATAGGATTATATTCCCTTTTTGCATACACTTGTTATATTGTGTGAGGCCCCTCCCCCTATGTTTCAATAAAGCCAATTTTTTACTTTGTATCAAAAGACGTGGTTGATTCTTCCCTTTTTTGCTTTCATGGGACTCCCTTGTCCCTAATTTCTTTATTACAGTGCTTTTTGCTTATGTGGTAGGTATCCCATCTTTTATTTGACGAATCGGCTGATATTTTATCTAGGTGAAGGTGGATTCTAGAACAATTTTTCATTTTTTTCACTGCTGGTTTCCCTTACAAGAAATCGCAGCCGCAGAGCCCAAGAGCTGATTAAGAAATTGGCTGGGGTGAAGGCCCCGCAGGATCCAGGGACAGGTAAGTCTCCTAATATTAAAAGTTAGCAGCTACAGTATTTGTAGCTTTCCTCAGAGGCAGCGGGAGCAAGAGGACAAAGTACGTAATTCAGCTCTGTGCAGGGCTGAAGGGGGGGGGACCCAAACAGCTTCTTCTGTGGTTGGGTTCTTTCCTGGCCAGCACCTGAGCTCCGGCCTGAGGCAGAGCACACCCTACCCCCAGACTAGGGGGTTCGCCCTAAGGGCTACTGACAGACTCCTCATCACTGCATCTCCAGCTTCCACCCAACTCCCCTGGATGTAATGGCTCATCCATTTTTAAGGATTGGCTTAGTCCCCTGCCAGGTCAACCAGCAGGGTTTGACTGAGCTCTCTGAATCATGAAGGACAGCCCTCCTAGCCTCCGCCCTCTAATTTCAAATAGTTTCTCCAAATTTCCAGATTGAGGGGGAGGTACCAGAAAGCTGCCTGCACAAGTAACCAGCTCTGAATTTAATAATCCTGACCCAATTAAGACTCACAGATTTACAGCATAAGTCTGAGTTAGATTTTCCTACAATACACTACTAGTAGCACACACTAGAGGGTGTTACACATGTAAAGGGGTTGTGTTTACTACAATATGAGGCATTTGCAGACCTAGAACTTTAGAGCCGTGTTCGAGCTGAAAAAAAAAAAAAAAGAAAAGTCAGCAGCTACAAACACTGTAGCTGCTGACTTTAAATAAGGACACTTACCTGTCCAGAGAGCCCGCAACCTGAGCCCCCAGAGGTCGATCCGTCCATTGGATCGGGTGCCACCTTTCTATCTAAGGGAAACAGGAGAGTCGCACAGCACTTTGTGAATAGGCGGCTATCTTCTGAGACACACACAGTTCCCAGAAGACAGCACGCCCAATTTCCCAGAACACCATGTGAGGGATGAAGAGAAGGAACAGCTCCATGGAGAAGGAAGTGGCAGATTAGGCGTTTTGGGTAAGTAAATTTTTTTCTCTCAAATGTTTTTAAAAAAAATTTAAAGAGCCTGTTTATGTATTTTTTTTTCTTTTTAGGATGGACCTCCGCTTTAAAAGGTATAAGGGAGCAGCCCCGCAAAAGCAAAAACAATTGGAAGAGAGCAGGGAAATTAGCAGGGTCTAAAAAGAAATGTCAAAAATTCCACAGTAGGTCCAATAACATGCAAACATATTCTCTGTTGGCCATTTTTCACTGGACTATGTAGTCTAATGACAATTCTATAAGAGATAACAAGCCACCTCCATTAGTAAATTCTACCTTCAAATGTATAATAGCAATAATTCATTGATCGTAAACATTAGTATTTGTTTGTTGTGACTTAAGACCTATGCATTGATGGGACAGGACGACATTTAGGCAATTGTCATTCCAAAAGAAGTGTGTTCTTTGTGTTGGGGAAGGTGGGGGGCATGGCAGTGGTGGAATCTGAGGAGTGATAAAAGTAGTGTGGTCTGTAAATAAAAAAACATTGCTATTCACATACAAGCATGATCTCTTAATACAACCCTATATACAAAAGAGGAGACCATTTTGTCAAAACCAACAAAACCTTGCATAACGTGACAATCACTGTGGTACCATATAATGGGAAGCCATGGAGAAAGTGCTGGAATGAAAACAGATAATCCACTATTGTGGAAAATTCCTAGCAATCTCAGTTCTGCTTTTGGTACGACAAGCCTTTCTCTGCCATCTACAAGAGCACCCTTTCTCAACCAGGGTTCCTCCAGAGGTTGCTATGGGTTTTATTGAGAAAAGAGCAATTTAGGTCACTCACATAACCAGTGAAACCAATTATCTTTTTAGTGATCTGTAATGGGGGGGGGGGGGGGGGTGGTTAGATCTTCCCATTGATCACCAATGTAATTCTTTCCACCGACTATCACGCTAGTGTGTTGTAAGCTGTAGATATACTATAGTAATTATTACCAGGGGTTTCCCCAAGTCCAGAAAGTTGTTTTATGGTGAAAAGTTAAAAAAGGCTGTACTAGTGGGCGCTAAGTAATCATACTCAAGCAAAATATGTTTCACAGCAAGGGTGCCTTTAAGTGAAGGCTATAACTCCACAACAAGATTTGACAGGCAAGTTGTGTTCGAAGAGGAGAAGACTATATGGAAAAAGTACCTAGATTTACAAATAAACATTTTGTTGGTTACATTTGAAGGCCAACTCCACATTTTAAACCATATTTCAGGTTACACCCATAGGATGTAATATGAACTATGGTCACATATACCACCCACCTTACCTGAATGCTGGGGTCCTTCTTGATGTAGCTCCTTGAGATTTACCCTTAGTCACAGGAATGGACCTGGGCCTAGGGATGAATATTGCAGAACAGAATCGAGGGTGCAACGCTCTGCAGGCTTCACTGCAAAAATTTTGCATATGCACATTTTTTAATATCAATGTTGCTGAATTTGCAACATTTTGTAAATTGGTGGACTTAGCTTTTAAAGTAGACTTCTAAATTATAACTTTTCCTCACTTATGAACAGCAAGGTTTTGTTTCAAATCTTCCTCTCATTCCTATGAAAAGAGAATGACTGCACTGTGCAGCGAAGTAGATTCTGATTGGCTTATAGTGCTATACCCCCTTCCCCCAGTTTGAATTCCCCCCTCCCCTTTTCTTTTGGAAAGGAATCCCTCTCTGAGAGCCAATGACCTGGAACAAGTATGCATATCAGAAAATTGAGATGTCTTTATTTGCATTGTATTTTTCCCCCAAAAAGATCCAAGGTACTACAAGAAGTGAATATTAAAACATTTAAGCTGGAAAAGTTATTTAATTAATTAATTTTAATTAATTTTTAATATTCACAGCAACCCCCCCCCCATCCATTCATGTCTCCATGCTTTATTATGTTGAGAAATCACTTTGAAAAACAACCTCCTATCATCTCTAGCTGCGGCCACCTCAAGAAAGGGCAGATGAGCCATGCAGCATTTATTTCCTGGAAGCTATCAGCCCTTAGCTCAGGCATGCAGACAAGGACGGTGTACTTAGCTGAGAAAGCCTCTTCTCTCTTCTTCCAGATGAAAGAAAAATGAATGCCCATGAAGACTCATCGAATGTGGGACATCATTTTGGCTTAGGCCAGAAATCAGAAGCTAAAAAGATGTTAAAATAAAAAAAAAGCTACTAAGGTTAGTAGCTTAAAGGATAAGTTCACACCTTTCATAACAGGTTATATGTTACACCATGTAACACATTATTAATGCACTGCCCCCCCTCTGACCCCCACTGTGACAGCAGACCAGGGAACTTCGTGTTACTGTGTTACTACTGTGTAAGTGGAAATACACAGTGGTTTACTTTTAAGTTCGTGTATCTCCAGTTTAATCCTCTACTTGTTTATAAGAGTTGAAAAGGTGATGTTTTTAATCAAAGTTAAAAGAAAAAAAAGAAAGAAATAAAAATAGCATCTCAAAAGGCTTATCAGGACATGAAAGGTCTTTGCATGAGGCGCCCAAATTTAAGTTCTGCAACAGTTCCCTGTAGCCATCGGTTTCATTCTGCCTATTAAGCTTTTTTAGCAGCATCTGGTGCTGCACTGTTATTATAGCAAACACAGTGGTTCCTTTTATGTGAATAAGGTTTGAAAGATTATTCATGGGTTCCACATGATATGTAAAATATCTGTCACATATCATGCACGTTTTTTTTTTTCTCCAATAAAACCTGGGCATCCCAGATTTTATTAATCACAGCTTTCCAGCTAAATGCTTTCATTTGTTTCTGAATACCCATAACTTACAACGTAAAAAAAACACAAGAAAACAGAGGTCTAAAAGTAGATATTTCAAAGTTGACCTCCAGGGAGACACAGAAAAATGTGATTTCAAATATAGCCAGTGTAAACACCCAGATCTGTCTTGTTAGGCTCCTGAAATCGCTTGATCATTGGCAGTCAGATTGGGAGAGGGTGGGGCAGCACAGTGAGCCAATCGGCACCCTATTGCTTTGCACACTGAGGGCAGTCTAAACCTGTAATCACACTTACAGGAAGTGAGAGAAAATAGATTACCTTGGTGTGTTTCATCATCATCCAATCAGAAGGTGGGGGTGTGTCCCTGACCAACCTCTACTGTTTAATTATACTGCAATTTGGGGATTGGCCTTGCTAACTTATAGGGACTTGCAGGACAGAATCATAAACAGGTAGGACAGTTCACACAAGCCCACATAGCTCAACTGTTTCAGTTGATTGCCTGCAAGTTAGATAAATTATCACTGTCACAATTTTGCACAGACTTGCATTACATTTTTCAGCAAAATTATCGTTTTATCTGGCCCCTTTCCATTAGTTTAAACTTTACTATGTCCTGACACATTTTCAAGTTTTACCAGTGGAACATCTCCCAAATAACCAAGATGGGAGATGTCCCCCTCTTCTGCTACCTATCCTGCCTACTCTAGAACTGCATACTTAACTTTTTTTCAGTCGGCTCTGGTCACGTGATCCCGCAGCTCCGTCTACCCTGTGTCAGTGAGCGACAGCTGAAGGGGAATGGAGGTATGAGAGCCTATAAGTGAGATCACTCCCAAAAATCTCACCTGTTTATGAGCACTCCCTGACATCGGATAGCCAGAGCTGCAAGCTCATGTGACCAGACTGGAGAAGTAAAGTAATTGTAAAGTCTATTTATTTTTTAGTTTTTTTTGTTCAATTACAAGTTTGTCATATCAGCTGCTCAAACCTCCTCTTCTTGTATCCCCTGCCGGTGCTCCTACTTTTCTCAATGGTACCCCATAGGAAAAAGCTGCTCATGGGGTACCACCTGTGGGCCACTTCCTTGCCACAGAATCCATAAAGGCATCTTGAACATCCAGTTAATTGAAGCCAATTACAAGATCACGTCTTGTTGGTACATAGTTGCAGCCAGAATATCTAAAATAAATCTCCTTTAGATACCTTAAAGGGCTGTGGCCCCGGAGGGCTCAATGGTAGACCTATCCCAAATTCAGGTGCTTCTGGACGAGGGTGTACACTTTAATATTCTTGTTAACTATGATTAATATCTCAAAAAAGGTACTAGTAATGCTGCGTACACACGACCGGACTTTCCGTCTGAATAAACTCAGACGGTCTTTCCGACGGAGTTCCAACCAAATGGACTTGCCTACACATGATCACACCAAAGTCTGTTCGCTTCGAACGTGATGACTTACGACGGGACTAGAAAAGGAAGTTCAGTAGCCAACAGCTGCCCTTGGGTCATATTTGGTCCGTCAGACTAGCATATTGACAAACTTTTTTCCCTATAGGGAAAAACGAGCAGGGCCCCTCAAATCCTTTTTAAATGGAAGGTAGTTTAACAAGACACGTGGCCACTCATTAAAATAAGAAAAGAGGTTTAACCTTAAACTACGTAGAGGGTTCTTTACTGTAAGAGTGGCAAGGATGTGGAATTCCCTTCTACAGGCTGTGGTCTCAGCGGGGAGCATCAATAATCAATAGTTTCAAAAAACTATTAGATGAGCACCTGAACGACCGCAACATACAGGGAGATACAATGTAATACTAACATAATCACACAGATAAGTTTGACTTGATGGAAGAAGGTCTTTTTTCAATCTCAACAACTATGTAACTATCAATTTGATTTGGGTACAGTGTCACACGACCGCGCAATTTTCATTTAAAGTAACGTATTGCAAAAAATGGTCAGGAAGGGGGGTAAATCTTCTAGAGCTGAAGTAGTTAAAGGTGATCTGTTGATTTTTCAAAGTTTAAAATATTCATGTGAAAAAAAATTAGCTTAATATAAACTGTCATTGTATGCTAATGAACATAAACCTTTTTTTCTCTGCACTTTAAAAGCTGATTATACATGGATTTCATCAAAAAAAAAAAAAAAAAAAAAAAAAAAATCAATAAAAAAAAATCAATAAAAAAAAAAATCGAAGGAGTCATGTGGAAAATGGTTGTCCAAACAGCACCTACAATCAGTTTCAGTCTAGGTTCACATCTAACGCTTGATGCGTTTTTCAATGAATTTTTTATGCATTTTTGCATGTAGTCTTTACTCATTTTGCGTCTTATTTTTTTCCTCTTTAAACGCACTGTAAAAACACACTGTATATAGCTGTTTGCCAAGGAGGGGGATCAAGAAGCCAGCTGCCATGTCCTTAGCAACCAATGAGTCATCAGCTGTCAGCGGGGGTTCCCTACTGAAAACTGAATGTAAAACAAAAATAAATTGACTACAAAAAAAAATAAAAAAATAAAAATAAAATAAAAAAACCTTGCAGGGTTCCTCCCAGGTCCATACCAGGCCCTTTAGGTCTAGTATGGATTCAGAGGGGTCCCCCCTGCGCCAACATTAAAAAAATGGCGTGGGTTCCCCTCTAAAATCCATACCAGACCTTTATCCGAGCATGCCGCCCAGCAGGTCAGGATAGGGAGGGGAGGTGGGTTCTCAGGGGCAAGGGGGGCCTTGGGCCCCTCACCCCAAAGCACCTGTCCCCCATGTTGATGAGGACATGGGGCCTCTTCCCAACAACCCTAGCCAGTGGTTTTCGGAGTCTGTGGGTGGAGGGGCTAATCACAATTTGGAAGCCCCCCTTTAAGAATGTACATCGTACCCCTACCCAGTCACAAAAAAAGCAGTGAAATGTAATAAAACACAAGAGCCGATTTTTGACAATTCCTCTATTAATAGCTCTGTCTTTCTAACCGTCCATTCCCGATTTCTTCTCCTTCCCGACGTCTCCTCCTCGAGCCGTCTCTTCCTCGCCGCTGGTTACCCGCCAAAAAAAAAAACGAAAAAAAAAAAAAAAGCTCTTGTTCTGTTGACGTCTTCATCTGTTTTGTTGTCGGCCACTCTCTGACAACTCTTATATAGCCATGGGGCGTGGCCATCCGATGACAGCACCCGGAGAGCCCGCCCTTGTGTCATCGGATGGCCACACCTCATGAGTCGGCAGAGAGCGGGCGACAACCAACAAAACAAACAGATGAAAACAGCAACAGAACAGGAGCGGCTTTTTACATTTTTTTTGTGGATAACCGGCGGCAGGTTAAAAGGCCGGCGGGAAGGAGAAGACGGCAGGAAGAGACAGCTAGAGAAGACAGAGCTTTTAATAAAAGAATTGTCAAAAACTGGCTTCTCCCCCCCCAGACCATCTGACAGCTAATGACTCATCGGTTGCTAAGGAAGCCTGCTTAGCAACCAGCTATATACAGTGGTAAAATAAGAACCACAAAACACATCAAAAATCACATTAAAAAATGCACCACTTGCGTTTCTATTGCTCCATTGAAGTTTAATAGCGGCAAATCACAGGAAAAAAGTCCCCGACCCTTTCCAAACATGCATTGATGTGAATGAGTACCATAGTAAACCATGTTAAATAAACTGTAGTGCATTTCTGCAAACTGAAAAAGGCACTAAAAAATGCATAGGTGTGAACGTAGGGTCAGTGTTCTGGTATATTGACAGCTAGCAAAGCGGGCTTCCAAAATATAATAATCACAGCAGGAGATTCCTCCATTCATATATTGCATGGATGGAGGAATCTGATGAGATTTTTTTTTCGTTTTTAGCCTGCAGGCTGAACACAAAAATTCTATATGTATGGCCAGATTAAAAAAAATAAAATAATAAAAAATCTATCTGGATCGAAAGAGTTAGCATTAATGCATGGATGATAGCTAAAGAGCACTACTGGACACACCCTGCTAAGCAACCACAATTAAGCATGGAACACAATAATTAACTACAGATGAAGACTTAATTCCATTCATTTAATTATAGATCACAATCTCAGCTGAATCTGGAATGCTACAACAAAATGTGCTAAATTCAAGCTCCCCTAAGGATACACAACATGTTTCCTAATTAAAGTGGTGCTTTTACCCTTCACATTCCATCCCATCAATGTACAGAACACACACATGGAAGTGTTGGATAAAGCAGCTTTAAGGCTGCTTTCACACTGGGGCGGGAGTGGCGTCGGCGGTAAAGCGCCGCTATTTTTAGCGGCGCTTTACCGTCGTTTTAGCGGCGGTCTGCGGGCGCTAGCGGGGGGGGGTTTTAACCCCCGCTAGCGGCCGAAAAAGGGTTAAACCCGCCCGCAAAGCGCCGCTGCAGCGGCGCTTTGCCGGCGGTATTGCCGCGGTGTCCCATTGATTTCAATGGGTAGGAGCGGTATAGGACCGGTGAATACACCGCTCCTTCACCGCTCCAAAGATGCGGCTAGCAGGACTTTTTTCACCGTCCTGCCAGCTCATCGCCCCAGTGTGAAAGCCCTCCGGCCCCAGTGTGAAAGCAGCCTTACTGTGGCTCGGGGCCGACCAGCTCGCGGTCAGTGGCCGAAAAAGGGTTAAACCCGCCCGCAAAGCGCCGCTGCAGCGGCGCTTTGCCGGCGGTATTGCCGCGGTGTCCCATTGATTTCAATGGGTAGGAGCGGTATAGGAGCGGTGAATACACCGCTCCTTCACCGCTCCAAAGATGCGGCTAGCAGGACTTTTTTCACCGTCCTGCCAGCTCATCGCTCCAGTGTGAAAGCCCTCCGGCTTTCACACTGGAGTTAAAGGGGCGGGTTTTTTTCAGGCGTTACACAGGCGCTATTTTTAGCGCTGTAACGCCTGAATACCGCCCCAGTGTGAAAGCAGCCTTACTGTGGTTGTAAAACACGGGGGGTTGGTGGCACAGCGCACATGGAAACGATGACCATTTTACTGTAACTAGATCTTCAGCATAACAAGTATATGGGAGCTAATACAAGCAGTATTACAATCATTATCTGCATATAAAAAAACTTGTCACCTCCTAAAACTCCAATCTAATTTCAGAGAAGAACAGAAGAAAAAGAAAAAAAGTTTGGTGAATAGCAGTCCTGATACAAGACATGTAAAAAGGCAATTTTTTGAAGTTCAGCACTGCGCTATTTTAACTGGCGATTGTGCATTCGTATAAACAAAAAAAGACCCAACATTTTGAAAACACACCAATATTTTCTACTTTCTGCTATAAAACATATCCAATATTTATTTTATTTTATTTTAATGGTGGTGATCAGCGACTTAAAGTGGGACTATGATAGGGTCAGATTGCCCGCATGCCTTAATTGAAGCTGGGGGGGAACTGGCCAACTGCCACTGACATCTCCAGGGACACCAGTACAGTGATTAGTGCTAAAAAATAAAAATAAAATAAAAAAATAAACACCACACCATCACTGTACTAATGACTGGAAGGGGGTTAACATCTTGGGCAATCGAGGGGTTAAATATGTGCCTAACAATGTTTAGTGTGTTTGCTGTGTGGTGTTTTACTAAGCAATGTGCCGTTTTCTGTCATTCGCTGAAGCGATCAGCGGGTCTCGGCCACAAATCATTGGCCAGGAAACTAGCTGGATTGTGCTGCAGCAAATAACAGCACAGTCTTTTAGGGCCACGTGCTTCAAGCGGGTCCAGCTTCTTGAAGCTGGAAGGGCACAGAAAAAGTGGGTGGTTTAGAACAGCCCTTCAACCAGGGTGCCTTTAGGTTTTTTTTAGTGGTGCCTAGGTAAAATGTGTAAAATCTGCTCAAAAAGTATATACAAGCCAGCAAGGGGGTTAAGGCTGCCTTTTAGTTACACAAAGCCATAGGTTTTCATTGTGTACCATTACAACCTTCATCTGCACAATCTCTCCAACAGGACACAGGCAGCAATAAAACAATGTTTTGCCACTTGCTGTGCCCATTTCCCTCCCCAGATACTTACCCGAGTCCTGTATCGATCCATCGCTCTGCCCATCTGCTCTCCTCGATCCCACAGGCTTGACTGCGACCAGCAGGAGCCATTGGCTCTGGTTACTGTTAGTCCAATCTTTTAAGCAGAGAGCAGGTGCTCTCAGCCGTGCTTGGGATCAAGCCCACACGTTTTCCCCATAGCAAACGCTTGTTTTGGGGGCAAACACAGAATAGGAGGAGCAGAGAGTAGAAGCAGGGAAGGAGTGAGGAGGTTTAGGCCTGCTCTGTACAATGGTATTGGACAGAGTATAACATGTTTATTATTTAAATAAAAGAATACATAAGAGCCTTTAACCACTTTCAGACCGGACCAATTTGCTGGTCAAAGACCAGACCACTTTTTGCGATTCGGCACTGCGTCGCTTTAACTGACAATTGCGCGGTCGTGCGACGTGGCTCCCAAACAAAATTGACGTCCTTTTTTTCCCACAAATAGAGCTTTCTTTTGGTGGTATTTGATCACCCCTGTGGTTTTTATTTTTTGCGCTATAAACAAAAATAGAGCGACAATTTTGAAAAAAACGCATTATTTTTTACTTTTTGTTATAATAAATATCCCCCAAAAATATATAAAAAAAAAAAAAATTTTTCCCTCAGTTTAGGCCGATACGTATTCTTCTACATATTTTTGGTAAAAAAATCGCAATAAGCGATTATTGATTGGTTTGCGCAAAAGTTATAGCGTTTACAAAATAGGGATAGTTTTATAGCATTTTTATTAATAATTTTTTATTATTTTTTTTTTTACTAGTAATGGCAGCGATCAGCGATTTTTATTGTGACTGCGACATTATGGCAGACACATTGGACATTTTTGACACATTTTTGGGACCATTCTCATTTATACAGTAATCACTGCTATATAAATGCAGTGATTCCTGTGTAAATGACACTGGCAGTGAAAGGGTTAACCAGTGGGTGGCAGTGTAGGGGTTAAGTGTTCCTAGGGGAGTGTTACTAACTGTGGGGGGGTTGGGCTTTCATTTAGTGTACACTGATCTCTGCTCCAATCACATGGAGCAGAGATCAGCGTCACTAGTTGCTAGGCAGAATAGACAAATGTTGTTTACACAGCATTTGCTCTATTCGGCCGCTCCGTGAGACGATCGCGGGGATGCCCGCGGCGATCGAGTCCGCGGGTCCCGCGACCGGACTCACGGGGGTCCCGACCAGCGCGGGAGCGCGCCGCCGGCGGCGCGCTCCCGATGGCAGGGCGGCTTTGAATATTGGACGTACCTGTACGCCAATATGCCTGCCCGTGCCATTCTGTCGACGTACATCGTCGTGCGCTGGTCGGGAAGTGGTTAAAAGCAATTAAATAATATACCTGCATGCCATTGGTATGTCAGAATAAAGCAAAGAAAGTGTGAAGAGAGAAATGCATGCTCATTGTACAAAGATATTTTTAAATGGCCTGGACAGATTTGTTGGTATATGCAATTAGCGGACCAGCTGTTGAAAACTACAAGTCCCATCATGCCTCTGCCCTGGTGTCATGCTTGTGGCTGTCAGAGTCTTGCTATGCATCATGGGACTTGTAGTTCTGCAATAGCATAAATAAATCATTGTTTCGTAGGGATATTTAAAACAAATTTTTACTACAAGCTTCTGGTGACACTACACTCAGGTGTGAACAGGCACAACTGAAAACCATGGGACTTGTGGATGTTGAGCGTTTTGGAGCTTCATTCTACAAAAACACTCAAGTATGAATGGGGCCTAAATGTTTTTTGTAATCAGTATCATAGTTTTCAAAGTCTTCAAACTTGTAACAAGTCAGCCAGCTTGTTTGAATTGAGAAAAGAAGAAAGCAGAGAGTTTTCTGAGAAGATCAGAAATACAATTATGGATCAGCATATTAAGGGTAAATGCTAAGGCACCTTTTGGTATAGCTGCAAATATTCTAAAGAAGTTTAAGATGGGAGTGAAGCCAAACACCCTGGACATGACCACAAAGAAAATCAACTTAAGATTGAAGATAAGAAAAAACTTCTAAAGCGGTACAAGCTGAACGCCAAGGTCAGGGTACTTCAGTGTCTGATCACCCCATCCATCACCTTTTGAGCAGCAGGGGCTCAAATGAAGACCGAGGAGGACTCCACTATTTAAAGAAAAAGTATAAGACACAAAACAGACAATAAAACCAACACAGAAACTTAGGGAAGATGACAAAACCACTAGAGATTGGCTCTCCTGCAAACTGTCAGATCTGTGGGACAAAACTATATACTGCATGTTAGTCTGGCTACACTGCAATCAACCAACTGAATAAAAAAAAAAAAAAAAAAAAATCTACAGGATTGTCTATCTGCAGTGTATGGATGCTACCAGTGGTTTTCTCCAAAATACACAGCTTTCTTTAAGGACTCGAATATAGAAGGCTCTGTAGCAGAATGGACCAAGACAGATGAACTAAACCAGCAAAGAGATCTCTGCAAAATTCAAAGGATAATAACCTCCACATTACTCAACTGCAGGAGACCAGGTCTCGTAAATCCACATGTACTAAGCTCACAGCACGATCTTCTCACTCCAGACGGTCAACTTTAAGTGACAAGCTTATAGAGGCCCACGCAAGTCTGGAAGAAAATAAAGTGTGACGCTCCTTTGCCAGAAAGGAAGCTGAAATGGAAGCTAAGAGCAAAGCTTGCCAAGCAGAGATGGAAAGGTGGAATCCCAATAAAGATTCTGCAAATGGAAAGGGAGGAAGCAGCTGCCCTAGCAAGGCTGAAGATCCTTGATCAAGCAATAAATGACAGTACTAATTCAGACTGCTATATTCCAGCAGAAATGGAAGATCCAATTGAACGCGCCAGTGAATATGTTCTAAGGCATAGTGTTTGCAATGATACAGAATCAACTCCTGTACCACCTACTAACATTACAGTTTTGTTAACACAGAGACCTCCAATTCACACAAGCCTGAGCCTCTTCAAGTCCACAAAGCCAGTACAGTCACACAGCAAACCACTTCACCTCCTTTCAACAATAAGGTGACTGCCAGTGATACGTCACAGTTCAAGCAGCCTTAGAAACAAAGCTAAATGCTCTTGCAACATAGTTTTATCCTGGTAAACCTCACCCTTATTCACCAGAGAACTTTCATGCCCAAAGGGTCCCAAGAGTTACTTTGGCAGCAAAGAGTGAGAGGAGAGATCAGACCTATCTGACTGTGCCAGATATATGATTCGCCAAAAGCTGATTAACATTAGCCTTGCAAGGTTCGACGACTGTCCAGAGAACTATACAGCTTGGAGATCTACCTTCAAAACTTTTATTGTTGATCTCAACCTTACTGCCAAGGAGGAACTTAATTTGTTCATAAAGGTAGCTAGGGCCAGAATCTGCAGATTGTGTCAAAAGACAGAGCAGTACATATTGACTACCCAGATGCAGGTCTTGCTGCATGTGCAAGACTTGAGAAAAGCTATGGTAGTTCTGAAGCCATAGAAAGTGCTCTATTCAAGAGACTGCAAAACTTTCCAAAAATAGGTACCAAAGATCATTGCAAGCTTCAAGAACTAAGATACTTACTCATAGAGCTAGAATTGGCAAAGGCAGACCCTCGTCAACCTGGGCTGAGATACCTGGACACCTCCCATGGTGTGAATCCAGTGGTGTCCAAACTGCCATACCACCTACAAGAGAAATAGGCACAGCAAGGCTCAAGATATAAAGACTATAATGTAGCTTTCCCTCCATTTTCATACTTTTGCAGGTTCATCAGTGAATAAGCCTGGATGACAAATTGTCCCAGCTTCAGCTTTAGTGAGTCTAGCTTGCCTGCATCAGCATCATTAAGGTATGATAAAGCAGCTAAATATAGATAATTATATAGAGCAGCATCTGCTAAAAAGACCGACAGTCCTATTCACAAAAAAAAAAAAAAACTCTAAATAAGTGTTGTGGGCTTAGGGCAAAGACTATCCAAGAACACAGGGAGATTCTCCAGAAATGTGGAATATGCTATAGGTGCTGTGCTTCCTATATCCATTTTGCTAAAAACTGTAAAGTTGCCATCGAGTGCACAGAATGCATTAGCGACAAACACATTACAGCACATTACAGCAATGCATCCTGCTCCACTCCAAAATATATCCAAAAGGATCAACCTAAGAGAGCTACCAGGATGTATACCATAATGCATGAGCAGAGCAACAATTCCCTGAGCCCAAATTCTTTGAGATCTTTGACATACAACACCATATACTCACAACACTTGTTCTGGTCGTGTAGAAACCTCTGGCATGGGTTCTTGGTCTCCCATATCAAGGCAAAGAAGGGCATACCCTTGCCAACATTAGATGAGTGTAACCAAATACCAGACAACAGGGAAGAAATTCCTACTCCAGAAGCTGCGTATCACCATTCCCACTTGAGGCACCTGGTTTCTGATATTTCTCCAATGGACATGGATAATGAAACCTTAGTCTTGCTGGGAAGAGACATTCTCCGAGTACATAAAGTATGCCAGCAGTGCAATAGATCTGCCAATGCCCCATATGCACAAAGTCTTGATCTAGGCTGGGTAATAGTGGGCGATGTATGCTTGAATAGACTGCGCACACCATCTGAGATCATCTCCTTCAAAACTCACGTGTCAAGGAATGGGCGTGCATCTCACTTCAAATAATGCCCTCATCGTTATGAAGTAAAGGAGAAGCCTCTTGACATCATCCAGTTATCTGATGTTATTCCCATTCCCTGTGATGACAGCTTAGGTAGCACAGTGTTTTGTACTACACATGACAACAGAATAGCCTTGTTGGTTGAAGATAGAGTTCATCGCAATAATGGAACGTGAGTGAATTTTTCAAAGATGAATCTAACAGCTAAGTTGCACCATTACCTGAAGAGAGCCATTTGCGATAACTGCTGACATTAAACAAATGTTCCATTGCTTTATAGCAAGAGGACCATAGGAACTTCCTAAGGTTTCAACATATGGTCTACGAAGGACTGCTCTTTATGGTGAAACAGAGTATGGCGCAGATATTCAACACTTCGTTGAGAGAGACTTCTACGTGGACGACGGACTCAAATCCTTACCCACAGATGAAGAAGCTATAGACCTGCTCCAAAAGGACTCAATGTATGCTTTCTGAGGTCAACCTCGGACTTCATAAAATCGCCTCAAACAGTGCTGCTGTGATGAAAGCCTTTCAGCCTGGTGACCATGCCTGTTCAGAGAAGTCTGGGCCTACAGTGGAACCTATTAAAAAGGACACTTTCGGCTTTCAAGTCAGCTCTGCAGACAAGCCATTTACCAAATGTGATGTTCTGTCAGTGGTAAACAGTCTATATAATCAACAGGGATTTGTGACTCCCATCACCATACAGGGTAAATCCTTAAGACAGTTATCAGAGACTATTCAAGATTGGGATGCTCCACTATCAGATGAACAGTATATGTAGGAGTCCTGGAAACAATCTCTACATGCCTTAGATGGAATTGATATACCACGCTGCTACACTTCAGCTTCCCTTGCTACAAGTCAAAGAAAAGAGATTCACATCTTCCCAGATGCATCCACTGAGGCCATAGCAGCTGTTGCCTACCTCAAAGTAAGAGACTCTCTCAGTCAAGCCCACATAGGGGTTCTGTGTGTCAAAGCTAAGTTAGCACTTAAGCCTGAGCACACAATTCCCAGGCTTGAACTTTGTGGGACTATGCTAGCCTTAGAAATTGCGGATTTTTTACTACGTAAGCAAGACATTCAAATAGATGACATCAAAGTTGTTTTAGGCTACATACAGAATCAGACAAAACACGTCTATGTCTACCACACCAAGTCCAATGATGCCGACGGTCAAGGCTGGCACTTATGCCAAAAAACTTTTTCTGCAAGGGACATCGCTGAAAGTGAACTGATCATAATACGTAGTGAACAACAGAATGTCTTTATCACAGAAATTAATTGTATCCGTGACAAGCAGAACATTCCAATTGCCAACCTAAACCCATTAATTGATAGTCATCATCATCTCTCCACCTTTCTCATATGGCACTACCATGAACTGGTTAAGCACCAAAGTAGACATTTCACAGAGGGTGCCATAAGAGCTGCAGGCCTTCGGATCGTTGGCACAAAATGACAAATTAAAGCTATACTGGACAACGGTGTCCAGTGCTGCAAACTAAAGCCCCATACACGCTATCAGATTCTCTGATGATTTTTGTCTTCGGATTTACCAAAACCATGTAGTACAAGATCCTGCCTGATTGAATACAAACTGAAACTCCTAAGGTTTGACCTCATATTATATGGTTTTGGTAAATCTGAAGGAAAAAAAAAAATCAGCAGAAAATCCGTTTGTGTGTATGGGGCTTTAGAGGGAAATATCAGCAACAGCAAATGTCAGATTTGCCAGCTGACAGGTTAAGTACTGACCCACCTTTCACTCACATTGGTCTAGATGTTTTTGGGCCATGGATGGTAACAGCAAGCAGAACCTGAGGTGGCCAAGCAAATAGAAATCAATGGGCAATGTGGTTCACCTGCATGAGTGTGCGTGCGATACGCATTGAAGTAATAGAATCCACGGATGCTTTGAGTTTTATCAATGCTCTAAGGCGGGTTCCTTGCCATCAGAGGGCCAGTAAAGTCATTAAGATCTGACTGTGTAACCAACTTTACTGGAGCCTGCTGAGAGTTACAGCTCGACTCTAAGCCTATCCAGGACTTTTTAGCTGAAAAGGGCTATATATGGATTTTCAATCCTCCTCATTCTTCCCACATGGGTGGCTCATGCGAGAGAAGGATAGGCATTACAGATAGGATACTGGACTCTGTGTTAATGGACTTGAACTCCACAAGGCTTACTCATGAGAGTTTAACTACCTTTCTGGCCGAAGTGTCCGCCATAATCAATTCAAGACCACTTGACTACGGATCCAGAGTCCCCAATCATTCTTAATCCAGTTACTCTTCTTACCCAGAAGCTTGGGTCTGTTTCTGTTCCACCTGTAAAAATTTTAAAACAGGGAACTTATACTGTAAACAATAGAAGCGAATACACACCACGCCAGCTGCTTCTACAATCGTTGGAAGATGGAGTATCTTTCTCTTCTGCAAGGATGCAGAAAATGGCAACATCTGAACCCTAACCTCCAAGCTGGAGAGCTTGCTCTGCTCAAGGACCAGCAAGCCGAAAGAATTAAATGGACCATTCCTAGTGCATAAAACATGCAATGGGTGTTAACTGATCCTCCATAGGAAGCACCTTACCTTAGTCCCCTGGGGCATTAGGCTCCAGACGGGGACTGAGGTACTCACTGGGCCCATCTGGTCGAAACCAGATGGACCCCCTTTCTCTGGAAGGTCTGCCGAAACAGACCCACCCAAGTACTAGGTGGGGCTCCCCCGAAGGGAGACCCCATGAGAGAGGGCGAACCAAGCCAGAAGGCCATGTCCACCCCCTCCCAAGACTCAGGGTATTACCGAGGACCCACACCCTACTAAATCACACTGTGACAAACGTGTAACAATCAACAAAAAATACAAAAAGGTGACAAACATGGGAGTAAATAAATAGAAAGCAGGGAGAAGGGAGAAGTGAAAGTGGCCATTGTGCAATACAATGACTGGCCCTTCGGCCAGGAATAAAAAAAACCCGCTGGCCCTAGCCAAAAGGCTCGGCCCTAGAAGGCAGGTGTGAAAAAACTGTGTTGTGAAGTGACCATGGTGCCATAAATCAAAGTGACCCTCACTCACAGTGATTGTACGACACCCCTGGACTGCCACTCCAGGGGCACATTCACCACAGGTTTTTCTCCCAACCCTGTCCAACAGCCCAGTCTGTGCAGCCCCCATCCAAACCAGGAAGGCCTGGAGTTCTGAGAGCTTAGGGAAATCCCCTGACCAAGGCTCAACCACCAATCCAGTCACTCCTACCCAATTACATTCGGGAAATGCTAATCCCCCCCCCCCCCCGGTGGGAAGGGGGAGCCAGTGTTCTCTCCCGAAAAACTGATCGGAGCTAGGACTACACCAATCTAGACCCAACTCTCTGGCCAAACCCCATGCAGTACCCATCCTCACTAGGAGCACCCTTCCAGACAGCTCAGACTCAACCATTGATCGGCCCCCAGTATCTGTCGGGCAGCTCGATATAGTCCCTGCTGAAACCACCCTTACAGACACAATTACACCATTGGATTTACATAGCTCTCCCCTATGGGAGTAGCACAGCGCCTCCTCTGGCAACAGATACTACACTTGATCTTAGCCAAAAAGGCAGAGAAGCGATGATCTTATGGTACGTAAAGTACAGGTGAAGGTTGCCAGACAAGGAACTGTAAAGGCTTTCTTCAGGCCCATCACAGAACTTGTTTTACTCTGACTTTTGAAGACTGAACTTGCTTACCTGGGTTTGTTAGATCCAGTTTTTACCACAAGAAGATATGCCTTGAACTTAAAGTGACACTTCTTGTTGTCTTATTGCAGTTATTGTTGTTGTATATATGCATATTCTTTTTTGTCTTTCAGGTCTTCAAGACAACTGCAAATTGTACAATTGTTTATTTTAATTTGCATAACTACTGTTATGATGTAACATAGTGGTATTTACAATACCAGATGGAGAGTGTGCTGTTACACTTGTTGTTTGTAAGATATAATGCATACTTATGGTAATGTTTATATAATTGGTTAATTTACTGCCATCTTGTGGTTGTTTTGGTTATTGCACCATCCTTTTCTCTCTTATCTGTGTCGCCTCCCACTTTAGGATGCACTTCCTGTTCTGGCTTCATTATACTTATGGATAAATAGATGGCCACTTGTCTAGGCCTTCCATGCAATCTGCTTGCATCCGGGAACACATTGCCATGTTTTGACATTCAAATATTGTCTTTCAATCACCCGCCACATCTTGTCGTCTGCTGTACCTCATGCTTGCAATGAAGACCTACGCTGTTAGCTTGAAAAACACATCTTTTTCCTATCTGATAAAGATTTCTGCGGTGAATATATCTACTTATACAGGCCAGGCATAGAGGTCTCAGCAAGAAATAAGTCACCATTACAACAGCTGGAGTCAGATTATGTCTTTATATCAAAAAGCACATATTTCCCAAACCTTGTAGCCTTTAATATTACTTTAAGCAATGCACCCCAACAATGTTACATTTTGTGTCTTTATTGTAATGGAGTTGTTACAAGTAGCATGGCAAATTCTTATATTCTAAATGAAATAAAAAGCTGCACTGGAAAAGTACATTTATGAATATTTTATATCCACATACATACAGACACCACCATTCCAGGCAAGTCCCAACTTCCTGCTTTGTGTTGGCCAAGTATGTTTCACTAAACCTGAGTTGTTAAGACATGTCTGATGAATGAAGTAGATTTGACACAATATCCGTGTTCAATTAAGAAAGCTGTCAATCTTAGTCAGGACCCACTAAGTCAGGCTATTGGCAACTAGATCACACCAAAAACTGTCAGGGAAGACAGACAATGTGCGTCCTCGAGGGACAAGGTGAGGTCGCAGAGCAGAGACATTAACTTTTAAGGGATGAATGTACTTTCTCCCTTTGGCAGCCCATCCATAGGGGGCACAGAGGTGCCGCCCCCCTCCCTGGCAGTCACAAAAATAGAAAAATAAATGTCCTTAACGTCACTGTGTTCGGGCGCCAGACACAGTGCACTATGGGAAGCGTCACGTCTATGCAATCACTAAAAATAGCAGCGCTTTACCGCTGACACCCCAGTGTGGGAGCACTGCAAGTCTGCAGTCTCCTCATAGCCGATACACATCTCTCAAGCTGGCACACATTCACTGTTAACCACTTGCTACCCTTGCCAATTCTGACACTTCTCTCCTACATGTAAAAATCATAATTTTTTTGCTAGAAAATACTCAGAACCCCCAAACATTATATGTATATTTTTTTAGTAGAGACCCTAGAGAATAAAATGGCGGTCATTGCAACGCTATCTCGCACAGTATTTGCACAGCAATTTTTCAAACTAATTTTTTTTGCATTTAAAAAAAACTAAACAGTAAAGTTAGCCCAATTTGTTTGCATAATGTGAAAAATGATGTTACGCCGAGTAAATAGATACCTAAAATTTCATGCTTCAAAAATTGTGCACACTTGTGGAATGGTGCCAAACTTCAGTACTTCAAAATCTCCATAGGCAATGCTTTAAATTTTTTTTACAGGTTACATGTTAAGAGTTAGAGGAGGTCTAGCGCTAGAATTATTGCTCTCGCTCGAACGTTTGTGGCGATACCGCACACGTGTAGTTTTAACGCCGTTTACATATGTGGGTGAGACTTACACATGCGTTCGCTCCTGTGAGCGAGCACGTGGGGACAGGGGCCCTTTAAATTTTTATTGTGTATTTTACTTTTGTATTTGTTTGATGCTTTCTTTTTAAATTTTTTATTTTTATCACTTTTATTCATATTAGAGTAATTAATGTAATAGAAATATGGCATGACAGGTCCCCTTTACAGAGAGATCTGGGGTCAATAAGTCCCCGCATCTCATCTCTAGGCCGAGAAGCATTAAAAAAAAAAAAAAAAAAACGATCTCGACTTCCCAGAGGAGGCGTGGCATTTTTTCAAATGCAGAAGCCGGGCGTGACATCATAATATCTCGCCTGGCCTCCAAACAATCAAAAGACTCCAGGGATTGTACACCTTGAGCTGTAATGTTGAGCTATATACCCCGATGCGTAATGCTGAGCTATATACCCCGATGCGTAATGCTGAGCTATATACCCTGATGCGTAATGCTGAGCTATATACCCCGATCCGTAAGGCTGAGCTATATACCCGATCTGTAAGGCTGAGCTATATACCCCGATCCGTAATGCTGAGCTAGATACCCCGATCCGTAATGCTGAGCTATATACCCCGATCCGTAATGCTGAGCTATATACCCCAATCCGTAATGCTGAGCTATATACCCCAATCCGTAATGCTGAGCTATATACCCCAATCCGTAATGCTGAGCTATATACCTCGATCTGTAATGCTGAGCTATATACCCCGATCCGTAATGCTGAGCTATATACCCCAATCCGTAATGCTGAGCTATATACCCCAATCCGTAATGCTGAGCTATATACCCCAATCCGTAATGCTGAGCTATATACCCCAATCCGTAATGCTGAGCTATATACCCCAATTTGTAATGCTGAGCTATATACCTCGATCTGTAATGCTGAGCTATATACCTCGATCTGTAATGCTGAGCTATGAACCCTGTTCTTTAATACTAAGCTATATACCCTGTTCTTTAATGCTGAGCTATATACCCGAGCTGTAATGTTGAGCTATATACTCTAACCTATGAGGCTGAGCTGTATCCTCTGTCCTGTGATGTTGAGGCTGTATACTCCTGACACTATGGGTAGAAAGCAATTGGAATACAGAGGACAGAGTGGGTGGATTCTATAAGGGGTGGGGCTTATGAGAAGTGGGAGTGGTCAAAAAGGAAGGGCAGGGTCTGGCGCCCCCCCCCCCCATACTAAAATTTCACCAGCCGCCACTGCTTTCTCTACTTTGAAAACATCACCCTACCAATCGCATCAAGCAAAGTCTGAGCTCTTGCCACTGGGAAAAGGGAATACTTCAAAACCCTGCCTGTAGAGAATGGCACAGCATGTAAATGAAAATAGTTTTAAAAAGTTAAATATTCAATTTTCCTTCCATACCCAGACTCAGAATTCCAGAGCCAAAACATGGGTTTGTTTTACTGTAATCCATCCATTTTCAACCATGGTTTTGTGGAACTCCCGCTTGATGGTACCTGCTTAGCCCTGGAGCCTATGCCACATGGCAGAGCCAGCAACATTACACCAGAGATCTTCTTTGTAATTCCTTTATTTAACTAAAAGTTTTATTATACAGATTAAAGGTATAGTTAAAGCTAGATACAATGCCGTAAGTATGCTAGCAACACATATTAAATATCTGCATCAACTTCAAAAGGCAGCTCAACAGGTTTAGATCATACACAATGTGACAAGTTCCACAACATGCAGAATATTCTTAACTGGGAGGGCGTAATGGTAAGTATCTCCAACGTACCAGAGATCTTTTTTTCCCATCTGCAAGCAAGGCATTTGGACCACTGTAATGGTGGGTATCCTTCCAACTGCCTGCCAATAAAAGAAGCACTTTTCCCACTGACTTCCAATGAATTGGTTTCAATAGCGGTCTCTCAAGACCTGGAAAGGATTTCAAGGTTTCAACTGGGGTAAAACAATTTAGAATTATAAAAATGATGGCAATTGAATACTCAAAAAAGGCAACGTGCAAAAAGGCATGTACAAAGAACCCAAGCAGCAGGGTGGTGAGCTTGAGAATGTGTACCAAGACAAGGGGCAGCTGGTATTTTTTTTTTTGGGGGGGGGGGCAGCAAACAACCACCCATATCCCCCCTTAAGCAGCACCCACCCCTGCTGTTTGCTCATCAGTTCGGCATTTCCCTAATCACGGCAGGTGGCAGGTAGCGTGGTGCAGCGGCTTGGCTTCAAGTGTCCTCTCCTCCATGGCAGCTACCAGCTCCTCCCCTCCTCAGCATCCGATAGGCTCGCCTGTCCTTTCAGTCAATCGGGTGATCAGTGTCAAACCCCACTTCCTGATTGGCCAGGAAGAGGATCAGTGTTACAACAGTGAATATTGATTCGCTGTTGTAACACACCTGGGTGGGCTCGGCTTGCACTCTCTGCGACCTGAGCCCATCCTATATCAATTCTGTCTCTAATTGGTGCTTCAAAAAAACAGCCCCTCTAGATTGGAATCCATGCGCCCGTGTCCTGAAAGGGGCCGGACGCATGGATGGGGGGGCGTGCCTGTGCACCCTTAAAGCGGGAGTCCACCGGGACTCCGCGTTTTTTTTTTTTTTTTTAAAAGCCAGCAGCTTCAAATACTGCAGCTGCTGACTTTTAAATAGTGACACTTACCTGTCCAGCGCGCCCGCGATGTCGGCACCCGAAGCCGATCGCTCGCTCGGCTGCCGGGTCCCGCCGCCATCTTGGGTATGGGAATCAGGAAATGGAGCCTTTCGGCTTCATTTCCCGGTTCCCTACTGCGCATGCGCGAGCCGCGCGGCGCAATCCGGACGGTCCCCGCTGCCTCTGGGATCTGTGTGTTTCCCAGCAGGCAGCGGGGCACTTGCTGAAGGGGGCGGGCGCTTGCGGAAGGGGGGCGTAACGTACGCCCCGTTCCGCAGAGAGCTAGCCCGGAAGTGGGTGCAGTTACCTGGATTATCCAGGTAACTGCACCCCCCTCCCCCCTGAAAGGTGCCGATTGTGGCGCCGGAGGGGGGGGGGGATTCCGATGAGCGGAGGTCCATTTTAGGGTGGACCTCCGCTTTAATGGACGGGGTCCCTGATCAAGATCCAGGCATCACTTGGATCAACAAGCTAACATGTTTCAAGAGGTAGATGATCTTCTTCAGAGCACAGCTCGTCTGTATGCCACATCACCTTTTAAATTAGAACTCTCCAACCAATGCTTGACTCCCAAAACCCCAGTACAGCTTCTCATGTTTGGTCTAGGTCTAATTTTTGTATTGGTCTTGGCTTTGTTTTTTTTTTATTTCTAGACCGGCATCTAAGGCCTCATTTCAGCACATTTACTGAAAATCAGGTGTGCTGGGGTCCTTTCTACAGACTAGGAGGGTGGGGAATATTACTCTTCCGGGTGACGGGTGTGACAGGTGCAATGCGCTCCAAGCTTGTGGAGCTTGCTTTTCAGCGGGCCTAAGATCTGTCATAGGATGAATATCAAATGGCACACTTCCGGGTATGAGTCCTGGTACGCGTGCAAAACAGAACGAGCATACATTTCAACACATCTATTGCCGCTTATTGGTATATACACAGAAAAAGTTCCACACATTTTTTAATTTACAGTCCTAAAATGGAACTCAATACATATGGCAAGACCACACATGAATCTCTCTCTTCTACAACCCCAATTCCAGAAACGTTTTGGACACTTGTGGCTTACCAATACATAAGAATGCATTGTAAGCCTGGTTAGCTTAGATGACTTCATACTATAGTTAATGTGATTGTAGCCGTACCAAACCAAAAATACACTGCCGAAGATGTGACACAGCTCATCGAATTCATTCTTACACACAACTACTTCACTTTCAATAATAACATCTATCTCCAGTGTATGGGTACTGCTATGGGAAGCAAAATGGCACCCCAATATGCAAACTTATTTATGGCTGACCTGGAGGACAAATTTCTGAACAGCATACAACAAAAGCTATACAGATATTATCGCTATATTGATGATATCTTCATGATATGGACTGAAGGTGAAGAAAATCGAAACCAATTCTTCTCATTGATCAACACTTTTCACCCATCTATTAAACTAAAAATGGATTATTCAAACACACATGTCAACTTCCTAGACACTACAGTATACATCAGGGATCACAAGCTTCACACGTCGATATACAGAAAACCGACTGACCGATGCAGCTATCTTCATAGTTCCAGTTTTCACCCGCAACACACTAAACGGGCCATCATACACAGCCAGGCCATCAGATACCACCGAATTTGTTCAGACCCAGAAGACAGAAACACTGGCAGACTCCTTCCACAAGAAAGGTTACAAAGACAAAACCATCAACAACAGCATAAACACAGCCTTGAAAACCCAAAGAGAAAATCTCCTCCAATACACAGAGAAAAAAAACAAATAACCGAGTACCTCTAGTCACCACATACAACCCAGCACTAGAAGGGATCAAAAAGATAATCAAAGATTTACAACCCATTATAACAGAGGATGAAACTCTGAAAGGAATATTCCAACAACCCCCATTACTGGCTTTCAGACAACCACCCAACCTCAGACACAAACTAATCAGCAGGAAACTTCACTCTGATTATGAAGTCACAAATAATGGAAGCAAACCCTGCAATAAAAAGCGCTGCAAACTATGCAACCAGATCAATCTATCCAAAAGTGTCACACACACAAAATGGGATCTTACAACTGTACCTCTAGTAATGTTGTGTACCTCATCCAATGCAAAAGGTGCAGCAAAGGATCTTATGTTGGTGAAACAGGACAGAAGTTGCAAACGAGGATGAATTTACACAGACATACCATCAAGGAACATAAAGAAGACAGTTTATGCACACCTGTGGGACATCACTTCTCACAACCGGACCACACTATAGAAGACCTCAATGTTTTAGTTCTTAACCACTACAATACAGGGCACTTTCACCCCCTTCCTTCCCAGCCCAATTTTCAGCTTTCAGCGCTCTAGCGCTTTCAGTGACAATTGCGCGGTCGTGCTACACTGTACCCAAATGAAATTGTTATAATTTTGTTCGCACAAATAGAGCTTTATTTTGGTGTTATTTATTCACGACTCCGTTTTTTTTTTTGGGCGATATAAGCGCAAAAATAGCGGAAATTTGGAAAAAAAAACAATATTTTCTTTTTTCTATTTGAAAAGAAATCCAATAAAATCAAATTTTGTCATAAATTTAAGCCAAAATGTATTCTGCTACATGTTTTTGGTAAAAAAAATTCCGTTAAGTGTATAATAATTGGTTTGTGTGATCACGGACATATGTACGCAAATGATCATGTACATATGTGTGCAGGTGATCACGTACATATGTGTGCAGATAATCATTGGGACATGTGATTTTAGTGGGACATATGTGGGGGACATGTTTTTATTATTAGGGACATGTGTTTTTATTATTTGGGGACATGTATGTTTTGGGGACATGTGTGTTTTGGGGACATATGTGGGGACTGTGTTTGTACTGTGTGGTGTGTTGTGTGTTTACACTACACTGATGATCAGTCAGTAAAAAGCTGTAAAAAGCAGCCCATACTCACTGATCATCAGCCGGCTGCAGCGATCTGCTCTCCTCTCCTCAGCGGTGACTTCCGTGTGAGGAGAGGAGAGCCGATTGCCTAGCAACCGGCTGTTTGTTTACATCACATGACGGCCGTGATTGGACACGGCCGTCATGTGATCAGGAGGGCCAATCACAGAGCCCTCCTGCCGATCTGAGATGTGCCGTGTCCGGGTGACACGAGCACATCGGGATCGCGCCGCTGCGCGAGCGCGCGCGTGCGCGATCCCGCTACTCCTGAAGGACGTTCCTGAACGGCCTGTCAGGAGTAGACGGCTCCCACCCGGCCGTATATATGCATTGGCCGGGTGGGAAGTGGTTAAAAAGGGAATTTCAGAACTATCCAGCAAAGGAAAACCTTTGAACTAAGAATGATAATTCTTTTTGACACAAAAAAGAATGGCCTAAATTTAGATATAGGTTTCCTTACCCATTATACTAAAGTTTTAGAACCCCCTCTGTGACTAGCACCCCCCCCCCCCCCTCCATTCCATAGCTCTCCCTCTGTCTTATCTCACTAACTCTTCTGTTATCTTTATTGCCATTGATTTGTATGTGTTTTTTTTGTTGTTTTTTTTTCCTCTCTTCTTTCCCTCAGAGGTGTTTTTTTTTTTTTGACTTGTTTTTACATTCTGCTTAAAAATTTGTAAATCAGTACTGCTTGGACCTTGAAGAAGGGGACATACCCCGAAAGCTTGTCCTGAAAAATTGTATGTTAGTGTAAATAAAAAAAGTATCACGGACAGTACTCAATTTCTCTTCATACTATAGGAATGTCATTACAAACTGACCAAATGACCAAACCTCATCAGAAATCTTTTTTCATTAAAAAGGTAACGTTGCTCTCCAGGGGGTTATCATTGGTCAATGCTACCAACTACTCCTGTATATTATACAGTCAAAACTTGGAATGATGTTGTTTCCTGACAGAACTGCGACAAGCACGTGTCTGTCCTGATCATCTGCCAAGACGTTATTGGAGAACAGGCAGGGACTCCCTGGCTTATTCTACCTGCAGCAAAGTTTCTTTATATATTCTTTTGATATTATTATATTTGTTACTTCTATCACTATATCTGTCATTACCCAATTAAATGTTATAGAACTGCAAAATAATTTTTGTGATCTCTTTGCATATCTTGAAAATAAACCTGAAAGCAAAGTAACAAAGCTGTAGAAAAGCTACATAAAAAACAAAAATGTAATGATTTGCAAATCTCATAAAACCATGTTTTATTCATAATAGAAATTTTTTCTATCTTTTTTTTTTTTATTTTCAGCTCCAGTAAATTTTACCCTCTTCCTGACCAGAGAATTTTTTGCGATTCGGCACTGCGTCACTTTAGCTGACAATTGCAGTCATGCGACTTTGTATCCAAACAAAATTGACATTCTTTTTTGCCCACAAATAGAGCTTGCTTTAGGTGGTATTTGATCACCTCTGTGGTTTTTATTTTTTGCGCTATAGAACAAAAAAAAAAAAAAAAAAAAAGGAAGAAGAGCAACAATTTTGAAAAAAAACAAAACATGTAAACATGTAAATTCGTTTTTTTTAAAACCAAACATAAATCGTATTAAGCGTATATTGATTGGTTTGCACAAAAGTTATAGTGTCTACAAAACAGGGGATAGTTTTATAGCATTTTTATAATTTTTTTTATTAGCAATGGCGGCGATCTGCGATTTTGATCATGACTGCAACATTATGGCGGACGCATCGGACACTTCACTATTTTGGGACCATTGTGATTTAAACAGCGATCAGTGCTATAAAAATGCACAGATTACTGTGTAAATGACACTGACAGGGAAGGGGTTAAACACTAGGGGGCGATCAAGGGGTTAAGTGTGTCCTAGGGAGTGATTCTAACTGTTGGGTGGGGGGTGGGCTTCCACTGACATAACAGCGATCACTGCTCCCCATGACAGGGAGCAGTGATCTCTGTCATGTCACAAGGCAGAACGGGGAAATGCCTCGTTTACATAAGCATCTCCCCATTCTACCTCTCCACATAGCAATCGTGGGCCACCGGTGAACATCGAGTTCACAGTACCAGCGGGAACATTCCCGCGGCATGTGCCCCACCACGTTTTGATGCGGAGTTTAGAGGCATTTCAAGTGCCAAATGCATCTGAACTCATTTTTTTTTCTTTCCAAAAAGGCCTCTAAACTCAACTGCCTAGAAACGACTATAAACAACCCTGTGTACGTGGGCTGATAAGATAACAGAGGAGAGTTCAGGAGCAGTTGAAAAAAAATGCCCAACTGCTCCTAAACATCCTTTTACCAGCAGCAGTGTACATGAGGCCTTAACCACTTGCCAACCAGCTCACGCAGATATACTGCGGCAGGTTGGCACTCCTGCATTTTTATAGCACTGATCAATGTAATAATGTAACTGGTCCCCAAGAAACATCATTTTGGGTCAGTTTTTTCCGCCACAATGTCGCAATCTCATTAAAAACCTAAGATAACTGCCATTACCAGTAAAAACAAAAAAAAGTCCCGTAGTTTGTAGACGTGATAACTTTTGCACAAACCAATCAATATACTTCTATTGCGATTATTTTTTTTTAACAAAAATATGTAGAAGAATATATATTGGCCTAAACTGATCAATAAATTATTTTTTGTATTTTATTTTGCATATTACAGCAGAAAATTGGTCTCTTTTTATTTGTAGCGCAAAAAAAAAACAAAAACAAAAACAAAAAAACGCAGAGGTGATCAAATATCACCAAAAGAAAGCTTGATTTGATTTTGTTTGGTTAGTGTCGCACGCTCTGCGCAATTGTCAATTAAAGCAACGCAAGGCTGTGTCGCAAAAAATGGCCTGGTCATTAAGGCCCGGTTCACACCGCTGCGGGGGGAGATCCGGATGTGATTTGCACAGCAAATCACATCCAATCTCCGTAGCGATGCGAGTTCAGCCAGATAGTATGGCTGAATTCGCAGCGCTCCCGCAGCAAACTCGCACGGGACCCTTTTTTGGGTCCGCAACAGAATCGGATCGCATGGGGGTTCACACCATGCGATCCGATTCCTGTGCGAGTCGGCAGATCGCACTGCGATATGCCGACGGATCTGGGGGTGTCATTAACATAACATTGACACTCCCAGCCGTCCGCATAGGGCAGTGTGAACTGCCGGCGGGAGGTGTGCGATGCGGGTAAACGCCGCGGATTTGCGGCGTTCCCGCATCGCTATAGTGTGAACCCGGCCTAAGGGGGCAAATCCTTCTGGGGCTGAAGTGGTTAAAAAGTCAGAGTGTCTTAGAAGTAAATATGGGCAAATGTTCACCAATCTGTGAAAAGCTGTGTCTAAAAATTTGTGAAATGGGTAGGTCAAAGTTAAGGTCAAGAGGAATAGCATTACATCCATTTTGTGGTTTTGCCTGCTGCTTAGTTGCCAATTGCTGAGGAGCAGTGCCCGTGAGCTAAACTTTGCATCTCAGCACCTGTAACAAAATATGACATTCAGAAATATATTTCGGGAAGATAACTTTTCTTTGCTTAACAAGATGATTCAATTTTTTCCAGGGTGTCACTACAGTTGAAAACCATGACGACGTTTAATCCAGGCCTGCAGGTAGTGATGCCAGGACATGCTTTTGAGGTTTCCGGTTATGCCTCCATTTACTTGCAAATTAATCTCTCAGTTTCTATAAATTGGGGTAGAAAGGCTGGAGTAGGAGGAGGAGAAGAGGTGCAGGGGTGGAGGCGAGGGTGCAGGAAGTCCAGGAAAGACATATTACAAGGGAGGCGCATCTTAGGGAGAGGGAGGGATTAGGGGAGATGCAGATTTGCAATATGGGGTGGGGGGGGGGGGGTGCTGCTGCAGGGAAATGAGGGACAGGAGAAGCACTACATACTGAATATAAAGTTCATCAGAAAAATAATCAGTTAAAGTTTGATTTTTGGGGAGCATTTTTCATAAAACGGATTCCCAGACAGGAATACAAGTTCACTTAATAGTTTGCTAGCCATACAGTGCAAGCACTGAAATTCACCATTTTTTTTTTGGCAGGGTATTAATGCCACTTCAAACTTATTACTTCACCCATCAGCCACACTCTAATAAGCATGGGAACAGTCATAGAACATCCTATACGGGTCTTAAAATTCTTTTGAAAATTAAATGGCATTTACCTCCATTCATTTCTCTGTTTCACCATCCCAGGAAATTCCAGCACCAGACAAGAAGCAAGGCACCTAAAAGCAGACTTAACCGGTTCCCGACCAGCGCACGCCGATGTACGTCGACAGACTGGCACGGGCAGGCATATTGGCGTACAGGTACGTCCAATCTTCAATGCCGCCCCCGCCATCGGGAGCGCGCCACTCGATTGCTGCGGGCATACCCGCGATTGTCTCACGGGACGGCTGAATGGAGGAAATGCCGTGTAAACAGCATTTCTCCATTCTGCCTAGCAACTAGTGACGCTGATCTCTGCTCCATGTGATTGGAGCAGAGATCAGTGTTCACTAAATGAAAGCCCAACCCCCTACAGTTAGTAACACACCCCTAGGAACACTTAACCCCTACACTGCCACCCCCTGGTTAACCCCTTCACTGCCAGTGTCATTTACACAGGAATAACTGCATTTATATAGCAGTGATTACTGTATAAATGACAATGGTCCCAAAAATGTGTCAAAAATGTCCGATGGGTCCCCCACAATGTCGCAGTCACAATAAAAATCGCTGATCGCCGCGATTACTAGTAAAAAAATAAATAAAAAATTATTAATAAAAATGCTATAAAACTATCCCTATTTTGTAAATGCTATAACTTTTGCGCAAACCAATCAATAATCGCTTATTGCGATTTTTTTACCAAAAATATGTAGAAGAATACGTATCGGCCTAAACTGAGGGAAAAAAATGTTTTTTTTTTATATATTTTTGGGGCATATTTATTATAACAAAAAGTAAAAAATAATGCGTTTTTTTCTAAATTGTCGCTCTATTTTTGTTTATAGCACAAAAAATAAAAACCTCAGGGGTGATCGAATACCACCAAAAGAAAGCTCTATTTGTGGGAAAAAAAGGAAGTCAATTTTGTTTTGGAGCCACGTCGCACGACCGCGCAATTGTCAGTTAAAGCGACGCAGTGCCAAATAGCAAAAAGTGGTCTGGTCTTTGACCAGCAAAATGGTCCGGTCTGTAAGTGGTTAATAAGTTTCCATGTTCCGGCTTAGAAAAGAAGCTTCAGGAAATGCTACATTACATAAGATGCATGATATAAGTACTTGTTGTAGCGACACTTATACTGAGCTAAATGAGTTTAAGAAACATTTATGGGGATGCGTGGAACTGATACATCCATTTCAACTTACTACTTAAAATGCATAAGCACTTCCAGTATAAATACTGAACTCATTGAGTGAAATGTTAATCTGGAAAGCATTTAACTGTAAAATGTCAACATAAATTTTTCTCTGATACGAGTTTACTATAATCTGTGAAAAAGGGTGAGTGAGTGAGAGAGAAGGGGAGTGAGAAAGAAGAGCATGCAACAGAGAGAGCCAGAGGTTCACATTGCTGTGGGTTAGAAATCGTGAGTTCAGCTAAACTCACATGATTTCCAAATGACAATGCAGTCCAACTTTGGGGGCGATTCGACAGACATATGTGTGCGGGTTCATGCACAGATGTCTATTCAAATTGCCCCCAAAGTCCCAAAAGTATTACAGGAACTACTTTTGGCAATCGGTGAGGCGCTGAAAAGTTGGCGTCGCACCGATTTGGACAGTGCTATTGCCGGCAATAGCCGTCGATTTGACATGTCAAATTGGACCAATGTGAACGCGGGCTGAAGGAAGGAGAGCGAGAGCGGGGGAAGGAGCGAGAGAGAGAGAGGGGGGGAGGAGGACTTCGTGGCAGAGGCCTCGGTGGACACAATCAGGTCATCCTCAAGAGCAATGCTGGCCTCCGTGATCTCCAGAAGAGCCCTATGGCTTAAAACCTGGACAGCTGATGTTAATTCAAAAACGAACTGGTGCAAGATCCCATACGATGGAACAAACCTTTTTGCAGAAAAAGCTAGACACAGTCATATCCAAAGTTATGGGGGGAAAATCATTCCCTCAGACAGGAGACAAAACAGAAACCGCCACAATTCAGGCGTAATCTCCCAGAAAGATACAGAGAGGCCAAGTCATACAGACCCGGAAAGGAGTTTAGGAGAAATTGAAGGAAACCTTAGACCTCCATCTTAAAAAAATAAAAATAATTAAAAAAAAATCATCTACAGGAGAACAGCAAGATTCTTTTTGATGGTGCGTCCGTCCAGCCTGTGATGGTAGGAGCCAGGCTCAGGAATTTCACGAAGGCTTGGGTGGAGAACGTAAGAGATCCCTGGACGGTGGCTACCATTCAGTTTGGTCACAGGTGAAAATTCAGAAACCAAATTCCCCAAGGACCAGTTTTATGCAACCAGACTTCTAGCTTCAAAAGAAATGAGAATGTTCTTAGTACATTTAGGATTTGCTTCAGAAACGGAAGATCGTAGAAGTTCCATTGCACCAAAGAGGGAAAGGATTCTACTCTCCACTATTTCTAGTAAAGAAAAAGACAGGAGACCTGCGCCCAGTATTAGACCTAAAGAAACGCAACAAGAAAATCATGGTTAAATCTTTCAAGATGAAGTCTTCAAACAATACTTTGCGTGAAAAATCTGGAAGACTGGATGCTATCCGTAGACATATCCAACCTTATCTTCATAAACCCATGCACGCTACATTCCAAAGATTCCCTTGATGCTCAGTAAAACATCAACACTTTCAGTTTCAGAGTCTACCATTTGGAAATTCTACCGCCCCCAGGATTTTCACAAAGGTCCTGCTACCAGTGATAGCCCTACTGACAGAGAGGGGTCTAAGAGTCCATCACTACCTGGACAACATCCTCCTCTCATCAGACAGATGGGAATCTCTAATTTTCCATTGGGAAACACCGACTGGCACACCACAAAGTTTCGGATGGTTGATAAACTGGGAAAAGAGAAAACTTCAGCCTACGCAGAAGATGATCTTTCTGGGAGCACTCGACTAAACAGAGTACAACTTCCCCAAGAGAAGGTAACTCTCCTAATCCAGAAAATAAAAAAGGATTACTGGCAGGAGTATCGATTCCAGCCAGAGCATGCCTCAGTGCTCTAGGCTCAATGTCAGCAACCATACCAATGGTTCAGTGGGCCCAGTGACACACAAGGACATTTCAGAATTCCTTTCTGAGGCAGTGGTATGGAGTGTCGATGTCTCAACCAATCCTTATTTCCAATCAAGTCAAACAGTCCATATGATGGTGGACCCACATACCAAACCTCAAGAGCTTCAGGAACATAGTTCCCCCCTCCATAAGAAGTGGTCACTTCCGACATCAGTATGGAGGGATGGGGAGCCCACTTTTGGGACCAGACAGTCCAGGGTCTCTTGCAGTGCCAAATCCAGGAGATCGTTTCAAATGTACTGGAATTGAGAGCTGCCTTTCAAGCCCTCTTAGCATTCGGTCCCCCTCTTGAGAGGTAAAGAGGTGTTACTACGTATGGACAACAAAGTGGCAGTAGCTTATGTCAGCAGACAAGGGGGTACCAGGAGTCACTCTTATGAAAGAAGTTCACCCCACCCTCAAATGGGCACAAATGAACCTGAAGGATCTGAAGGCGGTGTACGTTCCTGGGGCACAGAATCATCTAGCCGACAACCTAAGCAGAAATTTCTTATCCAAACAACAAGTGCTCCCCAGGTTATCAGGCCTTCTCTCTTAGAAGCAAAAACTAGGGTATTCCAGACATAGACCTGGCAGCAATCTAGGAATATGGACATGATATGTCAAAACGCACCAGTGTGAACCAGGGCTTAATCTGGCGATCCTTACAGTTTTGTAGAGCCTGAATCATAGAGAGTTGACAACACTGCTGATGAAAGTTTAGCATTGTCATCACCTACTTCCCACAGCATGAGCACTTTACGAATCATGCTGGGAGTTGAGGAGGAAGTGAACTGGCAGCACCCTGTAGCACACACACCTCTAGCCAATAACTAGTGATGGGCAGGACTGTCTTAATAGCTTCATGGGCCCCTGGGCAAAATAATACAGTCGGGTCCTTACCAGCCTTGCCCAATTTACGCACCTACTTTCAAGAAAAAGTAGATAAATAGTTGATAGCATTAAACATATATTTATTAGCACGTTCAATAAAATCAATTTTAGACAATTAAACATGCCATAAGTGAAAGAGTAATCAACACAAAGGGCACAGTACAGGGAGTGAAGGCAGAAGGGCACAATACTGGGATCAGGAGGGCACAGTACAGGTTCCAGGAAGCTGCACAGAACACTGCCATCCTGGGACAGCTTAATAAAAAGCGTGGCTGCCCCATCAAATCTGGGACAGTTTGCAAGTATGATGTAATGCAAGATTTTCATGGGGCCCTACGTACCTTGGGCCCCTGGGCAATGTCAAGGGGTGCCCATACATTAAGACAGCCCTGGGGATGGGGAATGTAACAAGACCACAGGAAAACCAAAAACAATATTTTGGCTGCAGTGTTGGGTGACTCAGCATGCACTACACCAACATAATTTTTCATAGAAACATTTACTTTGAAGTGGACCTAGCATGTATGCCAAAAGTTCTCATTGTTGACACTTTACACTTTTCAGTCCTAGCACATCCTTCATGACTGTGATCAGAGCAGGCAGACATGGTGGCCTTTGCTTTTAAGGTTTCAAAGCCTTAATTTTAGCGCATGTATTAATGACAAAGGTGGATTTCAACAAATGCTGCATGACATTGCAAAAATGATTAGCAAGGAAGAAGTTAAAAAGAGAAAATTGTGTGTCCATGTCCTCTTTTAGAGAACCCTGCTGTTTTATGATGTACACACAGATAAGGAATGTGTTGCTGGCAGGCAGCAGTAGAAAATTGCTCTATAATTAGTAAGCAAACTAAAATGATCCCAAAGGAGCTGCATTCTAGAGCTTGTAAATGTTAATCAAATTTTCTTAAAAAAAATAAAAAATTATATATATATATATATATATATATATAATTATTATTATTATTATTATTATTATTAATAAAAAAAATAACATAATATGTATATATTCACCAACAACTTTAATTAAAAGCAAGAAGCCTCCGGTGTATTTACCTACCCTTTTAACACCTTCTGGAGTATTTTATTAGGTTGGAAAGCAAAGTGCTCAGCTATGCAAATGCTGCCTTTGGCAAGTTAAGGCTAGCAACAGGGTGTTCACATTTCTCTTAATCAGTCATGTGGGCTGTAGGGATGAGCCAAACACCCCCCGGTTCGGTTCGCACCAGAACATTCGAACGGACTGAAAATTCGTACGAACTTTAGAACCCTATTAAAGTCTATGGGACTTGAACGTTTGAAATCAAAAGTGCTAATTTTAAAGGCTAATATGCAAGCTATGCAACAGACAACACCAGCAATAAGGGGTATCTTCAGGTGTATACTGTGCTGGAGGCACACAACACACTTTAACTCCTGCAGATGCCTGTATTAGAGAACACCCGCAATAAAGGGTAGATACAAGTGTATACTACACTGGAGGCACACAACACCCACTAACTCCTGCAGATGGCTAAGAAAAGAACACACTGTCCCTGCCTATCGAGCTCTTTTACTGCACGCCAACACACTACACAAGGCCGCCACGCTGGCGGCCTTATATAGTGTGGGGCGTGTACTAAACCCCCCTGAGCTATAATTGGCCACAGGCATCCTGCCTGTGGCCAATTATGGCTCTCCTCGCTGCTGGCGCTGTGATTGGCCAAGCATGCGGGGTCACAGTGCATGCTTGGCCAATCATGAGCCAGCAATGCACTGCGATGGCGTAGTGCATTGTGGGCCGTTCGTACCACACGAATTTGGTGGCCCACAAAGTTCTGAATTCGCCGAACAGACAAACGGCCGATGTTCGAGTCTGACATGCATTCAAATCGAACACCGAGCTCATCCCTAGTGGGCTGAATGAGATCAATAACTTGATTCCCCCATCCACACTAAATAGCATGAATGGAGGAATCTCCCCTGCTGGCTGGCCGAATGCTTGGACAGTGACTGTTTCTGATTTGATGTGGTCAGTTTGGTTGACAATTTTCACCCAGCTCTAGAACTGCACAATTTCTGGCTAAAATTAAATTCATGATTCTCGCAGTGTAATATTTTTCACATTATACAAGAAAATTGGGCTAACTTTACTGCTTAATTCTCATTGAAGCGTATTCTCCCCCCCTCCCCCCCCCCCCCAAAATAAATGCGCTTGAAAGACTGCTGAGCAAATACAGTGTGACATAAAATATTGCAACAATCACCATTTTTTTCCTCTAGGGTATCTGCTAAAAATATATATACTGATTTTAACTTGTAAGCAACAAGTGTCAGAAAAAGGTTTAGTCTTTAAGCGGTTAAACTGAGCTCGTTTACTGACCGAATTTCATTCCTTTGATCTAAAAGAACTAAAAGGTACTTTGTAGTTATCTTGCAGCGCTGACAATGTTGATAAACATTTGTCGTCTATGCACTTACATGACTGAATCGTGTAAATGCTGCATAGAGATCGTGAGAGAGGTTGAATCAAGATCGTGTTTTTTTTAATGATTAATCGTGCAGCTCCCTAGATTTCTCATTTGACGTTTGCTGAACCAGGTGGTGCCGATGATGCCACCCACAGCATGAACTTTGAATTGTGTACAAGAGCTGGACTGCGCCCTACTATGTGTACTTTTAGGCTGGGTTCACACTAGAGAGGAACCAGCGTGATTTCAGTGTGGGTTCCTGCATCGCATCTCTCCTGCAGGCAGTTCACACTGTCCTCTGCAAACCACTGCAGGTGTCAATACAAATTTAATGACACCCCCAGATCGATTTATAGATCAAAATGCAAACTGTGGATTCAGACAGGAATCTGATCGCATGGGTGTGAACCATGCAATCAGATTCTAGGGCAGGAAAAAAAAAATAGTCCCTGCACTTTTTTGTGCAAATCCAATGCCAGTTGTGCCACACAGTTTGTATGGCTGAACTGGCATTGCACAGACATCGCATGTGTTCAGCACAGCAATACGGGTGCAAATCACATGCGATGTCTGTTCACATATGTGTGAACCCAGGCTAAAATGTTAGGTAGGATCTAAGAATCATAATGAGGGAGTGTAAGGCACATACTATGGCTTGACTTTGCATGCAATGTCAATAATTGCATAAACGAGCACCACTGGTTTCAGGACACCCTAAGAACACACTGGAGTTGATTTACTAAAACTGGAGGGTGCAACATCTGGTGCAGCTCTGCATAGAAACCAATCAGCTTCCAGGTTGTTGTTTCAAAGCTTAATTAAACAAGCTGAACTTAGAAGCGGATTGGCTACCATGCAGGGCTACACCAGATTTTTGCACTCTCCAGTTTTAGTGAATCAATACTACTGATAGGCAGTTGGAAGGGGTTCAGATTTTCTAAAGAAAGATTTATTTTAAGAAAGGGGTTTAAATTCAGGAAAACTTTACTTACATACTGTGTTTGTTCATTTTAGAAACCATGCAATTGGGGGGGGGGGTATGAGAATGGCTGGGATACTTTTACTTAAAGAGGAGCTGCACCTTTAAAAAAAAAAAAAAAAAATTAAAAGCCAGCAGTTAGAAATATTGCAGCTGCTGACTTTTCATAAATGGACACTTACCTGTCCCAGGGTCCAGCGATGTCAGCGGCAGATGATGAGAAATCGCTCGTCTCTCTGCTGCCCCCGCCGCCATCCTCTGTCAGGGAATCGGGAAGTGAAGCATTGCGGCTTTACTGCCCGGTTCCCTATTGCTCATGCACGAGTTGCGCTGCGCATCTCCACTGGTCCCCACTGTGTCCTGGGAACTGTGTGTTTCCCAGAACACAACGGGGGGGGGGGGGCATCTGCGGCTAGCTTGTCCCGGAAGTGGGTGCAGATACCTGGATTATCCAGGTATTTGCACCCCCCTCCACCCTGAAAGGTGCCAATTGTGGCACCGGAGGGGGGGAGGGATCAGATGAGCGGAACTTCCACTTCAGGGTGGAGGCCCGCTTTAACTTCTCTATTTCACTGCTCCATTTGCCCAAGGAAGAATAGTAACACACCTAGTACTTCCAGATGGAAATGTATGGGACTCCATAAACGTGCTTCTACAGGACAGAGCTGGGGGTTTGGTGACTGATCAATTGGGAACCCTGGGTGGTCGCTCTGGGTGGGGAAAGTGTCCTCAGTAGTGTGTAAGCTGTAAGTACCAAATGGGCACCTACACACGATTTTCTCTCCTACACATGGCCAAATGTAGTAGTGAGAAAGAAAAGAAAAAACAGGAAAGAATAAGCAGCTATGGGGGCGCATCATTTAAAGTGAACCTGTTGCTTAATAGGTTTGTGTTAAGGTTGAATGCATAAATGTACACTTGGTCTGTTGGGAGATCACAGACCTCCTTTGCATCCTTTTTTTTTGCCACTCTCATATATTGTCTGAAAAGCGGGCACACTCTCCTTGCAAATATATCCAGGTTCCAATTGACTATCTTCCCTTCCTGTGTGTTGACAATTACATACTAATAGGGCTGTGATACACCCAGTTTTATGATATCGTGCTGTAATTGCTGCAATAAAACAAAGTCATGGAAATAAAATACTCCCTTTGGCACAAAAACACCGCCTAATAAAAACATTTATCTCTAACTTATTTATCGGCTTCAAAAAAGGTGAGCAACCTAAAATATGGTGTGTAGAAAAACTGCTGAAAAAAAAAATAAAAAAAAAATAAATAAAAAAATAAAATCAATCACAAGAAAAAAAAAAGACAGCTAGGAACTGACAGCTTGCTGTGAGCGGCACAAAAATTTGCTGTGATTTTTTTCCCTCTCTCAAACAAGCCAAGGTTACATCATGAAAAAATAACTAAATAAATCAGATTGTTAAGTTACATAGATCTACATGACAATACTTACACCAGCCAGCTGCCAAAAACAGTCTGGAAAAAATTGAGAGGACAAAATGGTGGGGCACTGATGTGATGCTATATTGCACTGATCCATTCTACCTCTAAGATACTGCTATTTGCAAAAATTTGCAAAAGAAAATGTAGTAATAAAAGTGTAAAAAGTATTGGTAAACCTGAGACAGGCAATACTGTGAAAGAGTTCAATATTGTAGACCCATGCTGTTACACTCTAATCAGCTAAAAGGTTTCCTGAGCCTTTAAATTCTATCTCAGTCTGCTTTAGTAGGTTACACAATCACAGGGAAGACTGCTGACTTGACAGTTGTTCAGAAGAGAGTCACTGACACCTTCCACAAAGAGGGTAGGTCACAAAAGGGCATTCCTAAAGAAGCTGTGTCTACAGAGTGCTGTATCCAAGCATATTAATGTAAAGTTGAGTGGAAGGAAAAAGTGTGGAAGAAAAGGTGCACAAGCTACAGGGATAATCGCAGCTTTATGTCAAGCCACTCCTGAACCAGAGACAACTTTATTAGTGTCTTACTATTTGGACTAAGAAGCAAAAGCACTGGACTGTTGCTCATTGGTCCTTTTTTTCAGATGAAAGTAGATTTTGCATTTCATTTGGAAATCAAGGTCCCAGAGTCTAGACGAGTGGAGAGGTACAGATTCCAAGTTGCATGAGGTCCACTGTGAAGTTTCCACAGTCAGTGATGATTTGGGGAGCCATGTCATCTGCTGGTGTTGGTCCACTGTGTTTTACCAAGTCCAAAGTAAACGCAGCCCTCTACCAGGAAATTCTAGAGCACTTCATGCTTACCTTTGTTGACCTGCTTTATGGAGATGCTGATTTCATTTTCCAACAGGACTTGCCACCTGCCCACACTGCTAAAAAGTACCAATATTTGGTTTAATGATCATGGCATCACTGTGCTTGATTGGCCAGTAAACTTGCCTGACCTAAACCCCAAAGAGAATCTGTGGGGTATTGTCAAGAGGTAGATGAGAGACAACAGAACAAACAAGGCTGATTGCCTCCATGCCATGCCACATTAATGCAGTAATTTATGCAAAAGGAGCCCTGACCAAGTATTGAGTGCATGCTATACTGTACATCAGGGATCTCCAAACTAAGGCCCTACAGCTGTTGCGGAACTACACATCCCATGAGGCACTTTAAAACCGACATTCACAGACATGACTAGGCATGATGGGAATTGTAGGAGAACAACAGGAGGGCCATAGTTTGGAGACCCCTGCTGTACATGGACATACTTTTCAATAAGCCAACATCTTTCTATTAAAATTCCTTTTTTTTTTTATTGGCCTTATGTAATATTCAAATTTTCTGAGATACTGAATTCTAGGTTTTCACTAGCTGTAAGCCATAATCATCAAAATTAAAAGAAAAAAGATAGGAATGCTCGAAATATATGATTGTGTATGTAATGCACCTATACAATATAGGAGTTTCACTTTTTGATTCGATTTACTGAAATAAATGAACTTTTTGACCATATTCAAATTTTTTGGGAGATGTACACACACACACACACACACACACACACACACACACAGTATAATTTCATATATACTTGTCAAAGGTGAGCGCATCAATTTCACCCATGACAGAACTGATGGAATTTTTTTTTTACAGGGTATAAAACAAGTGTGACATTTACACTCCTGGGTAACAGGGCAGCTCCCAGAGGAGCACGTTTAACATGTGGTCACATTGCTTATCTGATGTACAGATAAGATTAATAGGAGAATACTGCAATAGGAATAAAGTTCACCTGTGAGATAAAAGTCAGAAGGGTGACAGGCTGTCCAGCTGTTACCCATAACAACAATAAAAGGAAAAGGCTGCATTTTTGCTCTATTCTGCTGTTTGTGTCTTAGTAATTAATTTGCCCAAAATCTTCAAACAGCATTGTTAAGCTTAAAGAGGAAGTAAACCCTGATGGGTTTACTTCCTCTTTTTTTCCCTGCAAAGGTAAAGCATAATGGACTACTATGCATCGCATAGTAGCTCATTATGTGTCACTTACCTGACACAGGAGCCAGCGAAGTCGCCGCTGATCCCTGTAGTCCGCCGCGTCCATCTTGCTGGTGGCGTCTCGCAGCTCCGACCAATGACAGCGGCGCAACCGCGATGACGTCACTCCCGCGCATGCGCACGGGAGTCGCGCCTCGCAGCTCCGTTGCTGTCATACGGCGAAGCCGCGATGACGTCACTCCCGCGCATGCGCACGGGAGTCGACAAATTTGGCAAATCCATTCTTGGATTTGCCGCATTTAGTGCGCCTGCGCGCCGCTGTCTACGGCGCATGCGCCGTAGACAGCGGTGCCCATTTTCGGGCAAATATCTCCTAAACCATATAGGTTTAGGAGATATTGCTTGGACCTACAGGTAAGCCTTAATCTAGGCTTACCTATAGGTCCAAGTTGTTTGGAAGGGTTTACTTCCTCTTTAATATGCCCATATGCCCAGCCACCACCATCAAACAGCCTCTTTAAGCCTGTGTTAATGGGAATCGGTTCACGTCAGGCATGTTTCTCATTGGGAATGCAAAACCCACTTTCAACAGGTCAGAAGGTGGTCAGCTATCAGTCAGATGCTCTTGTGAATGAATTCTGAACGGTCTCAGAAGCGTCACAAATGGATGCCATTGACATAAACCCCAAAAGACATTGACACATACCCTTAGGGGTTGATTTACTAAAATTTGAGAGTGCAAAATCTAGTCCAGCTCTGCAGAGACTTCAACTTCCAGGATTTTAATTTTTTTTTTAACCAAAGTTCAACTCTTTCGTTGCCAGGTCTGTAGTTCGTATAATATATTGGGGAACTGGGAAATAGAATATTGATGAACCGGAGAAAATGCAGAGAAGAGCAACCAAACTGATTAGAGGCATGGAGGAGCTCAGCTATATGGAAAGATTAGAGGAACTTAATTCTCTCTTGAGGAGATTAGGAGGGGATATGAGCAACATGTATGAATACACAAGTGGTCCATATAGTGAACTCAGTGTAGTCATTTACTTTAAGGTCATCACAGAGGATAATTTAATCTTCAAATATGTAAAGGCTTCGTCACAGTAATGCCACGTACACATAAGCGGAATGTCTGACAGAAAAAGTCAGACGGAAGCTTTTCATCGTATATTCTGATTGTGTGTATGCCTTATCAGACTTTTTTTTTCAAAAATTGTGATGGACCTAGAAATAGAACATGTTCTAAATATTTCCAAAGGAACCAATTCCCATCGGGAAATCCGCTTGTCTGTATGCTGTTCTGACGGACCAAAAACGACGCAAGCTCTGAAGCAAGTACAAGACAGAAGCTATTGGCTACTGGCTATTGAACTTCCTTTTTCTAGTCCCGTCGTACGTACTGTAAGTCACCGCGTTCTTGACGGTCAGACTTTGGTGTGATTCTGTGTACGCAAGACCGTTTCCATCGAAACTCCATTGGAAAACCTTCAGAGTTTATTCCGATGGGAAAACTGGTCATGTGTACAGGGCATAAGAGCTGTGAAAATGTGGAATAGACTTCCTCCAGAGGTGGTTCTGGCCAGCTCAATAGATTGCTTTAAAAAAGGTCTGGATTCTTCCTAAATGCAGATAATATAACTGGATACGAATAGATTTTGTAGGTAAAGTTGATCCAGGGAGTATCCGATCGCCTGTTGGGAGATCAGGAAATCAATTATTACCCCGCTGGAGCAAACTGGATCATGCTTTATTGTTTTTTTTTTTGCCTTCCTCTGGATATGATTGTATATATGGAGGTTTTATATTTGAGTGTGTTTTTTTTTTTATTCTATGTTGCTTGAACTGGATGGACTTTTTTCAACCAGATTAACTATAGAACTATGTAAATATAAGAAGCCGTCTATGAGTGTTAAAAAAAATCCCATTTCCTACAATGCGTAGCAATTGCATGACCTGAAGGTTGAATGATATATAAAATCCAAACTTGCTTTTCATAGCACTGCAGCCTCTTGATCACATACAAGCCCCTTGTTTGCTTAGGGGAGCAAAGAGAAGAGTTGATTAAAGTGGTTGTAAATACTTTATAACCCCTTTTTGCTACAGGTAAGCCTATAATAAGGCTTACCTGTAACTACCCTGGATATCTCCTAAACCCGCACAGTTTAGGAGATATCCCCTGTATCTACATGTGCTGACGTCATCAGCACATGCGCACTGAAAGTGCAAATAGTAATTTTAGGTGTATAAAAGGTGGCCATACACTATACAATGCGATTGTACAATCTCCTTTAGAGAGGAATAGGAGGAAACCCCTATCTAGCCAATCACTCTGTATCCAATCAGGCAGGCCCTTGCACTACATAATTGAGAGATTGTCAGATCTAAAAAGGAGGTTGTATAATCAGATTGTATGGTGTTGGGCCACCTTTATACACCTAAAATTACTATTTGTGCTTTCAGTGCCATTAATTGTTAACAACACACCAAACACAGGAGCAAACACACATTTTGGCATGTGAAAAACCAAATGGCAAATGCTGCAAAATGCACAGTAAAAAAACATGCAACCCACAAAACACCAAACATGTCCCATAACCCACATATAGCACAGCCCATTTAAATCAACGGACTGCCCTATGCCTGTCAAAGGAAAAACGAGACACAAAAATGTGCGCTCCCACTATGCTAGATGTGAATGGGGCCTGCAAGTGAAATTGGTGCAATAACACAAGAACAATGAGGCTTCATTCACATCTGTGCGTTTCCTTGCATTTCAGAAATGTGCTGCACCAAAAATGGCAGTAAACCCCCACGCTCCGCTCTAAGAAAACGTTCTGAAGCTTCTTTGGGATGATTGCTGTGTGTAGGGCAGCGCATTCAGGTGGATGGGCTGCCCTACGTGTGATGAGTGTAAATGCTCCAAAACACCTCCCCCCTTACGAAAAAACGAACAAAAAAAAAAACATATAATGCAAGATCCCGCTATGCAGAGATGTGATAGGGGCTTGACAGCTGAGTGTTTCTGTCCACTCCCTTCTATGTACTTGTATAGAAGATGGCCATATGTGATCTGATTGTATATTTAGAGAGAAGGATGATCAATGATTGATTGCATTTCATAAAAAAATAAAAAAAAACACGCAGCTGGGGATGGGAGGGTGGATGATGCAGGGGGTGTGCTAATGAGATCAGCTGTTCAAAGCCTTCCTGTGTCATGTTCTAAAGTCTGTAAGGACACAAGACAAAAGCAACAGATACGTTTTGAATCCTGGATGAGGAGCAGTGAAGTAAAAGAAAGAAAGGAAAAAAAAAAAAAAAGGTACATGAATGCTATATTGGTGCATAGGGGGGCTAAAAAAAAATACAAAAAAATAAAAATAAAAAAAAATAAATAAAAAGGAAGGTGACTTAGCCTTTAAGGCCCCATTCACACATGTGGATACAGACACTGTGTAAATTCCTGTAGCCAGAATCTTGCTGTATGATTACATGATAATCCTGTCAGCTTTTTTACAGGCTTTCTAGCCGCAGCTGCCCAGAACCACCTGTGATTCCAGCATCAATAATCCTCCAATTCTTGCTGCAGACATTGACAGGCCAGCCCTACCACACTTATGAATGGGGCTTCAGAAATGCTGATCACTTGGCTGATTTATCGATCTAAAGGAGGCATGATGAACCTTGAAAAACAATTTAATTATGTTGTTGAGCCTTTACGTGTAGGTTTGCTCTGAATTAAAGACTCAAAGGCCGCCACACAACTAACATCTTCAACAGGAGGTCAGCATAAATCGTCTGAATTCCTTTTAGTAAAAACATTTAAAAATAAATCTGTGGCAGTCTGACTGTACAAGCTCAGAGCTGAAGTGGGTAACTGATGCTATAAGCAGTCAGCTTGAATTTATCCCACAGCAATATCCAGCATCCCTACAGTCTCATAAAAAGACTATGCAAATAGCGACTGTAAGAACATCACTATTTGCATGTCCCGATTAGTGCTTCTGGTTCTGAGAGGCTGGTAATAGGCCCTGTGCAAAGGATTGTGGGATGAGTGAAAGATCAGCACACTTTCCACTACCAAGAAATAGATACAGTTGAAGGGGTGTTCCAGATGGGAGGGGATATCACTTCCAGATAGGTACAAGCTGCCTTCTACCCAATACAGCTTTTTGATTCACATGTGCATTCTGTATCTAGTGCCCACTGTCTTATGTATGTGGTTATTCAAAGTGCAGATTCTCACCTTACCTCTAGAAGGAACAGCCCTCTATGTACTGTAGCTTTTCTGCATGCGATGAGCCTAACCGTAAGAGAATTCTGTGCGACGCATGTAAATTACAGTTATGGGATGCAATTCTGACCTTCCCTGTTGCTTGGAACCATGTAAAAAGCTCCTGGCAGAAGAATCCTGCTCCATGGGCTCCACTGGGTTACAAATCATGCATTATAATTGTAGCGTTACCCCCGTAGTGGCTGCTAAATGTTGTGGCCCACCTGTCACCCTGCCCAGCCCGGAATTCAATTCCCAGACACTCCAAGACAATTAACGGTCTGTTGGCTTTGTTTCTTTGTATTGGTTGAGGGAATTGAACTTGGATGGGGTATGGGAAATATGGGATGCCCAGAAGAAATAATAGCAATTTGCTTGGGACAACTATGTACAGTCAATAGCTTTACTCCATTTCTCCTCCTAAACATCACTTCCTCTCTAATGTTCCAGGCACAGCTAGCACATGGCGATTAGGCCTGACACAGGCTCAGCTAAGCCTTAGCAATAGCATTTTGCAGGCAGAGAAAGTAGCAAGTACTGGTGGTAGCTGTCCTATCTTTGCTTACTAAGCCCAGTAACCTATCTTTAGGCCCTGCCAGCCCTCCTGGCTGCAGCTGCCTTTCTCCACTGTCCTTGACAACATAGTCCACTCTACTGGCTCCGCACTCATCCCAGACTGCATGCTCCCAGTCCTCTCAGGCGTGCCTCCCCAGTCCTCCCGACTGCTTGTCACTCAGTAGCCCTCCTGGCTGCAACCAATTGTTCCTCGAAGACTTGCCTGGCAATGCCATCTCCTGCTGTCCTCTTTGCTCCTCCTGTGCCTCCTGTCCGAGATGCCATCATGGTTTCTTGAAAGGCCTTGTCCGCACCCGAGCCCAAGGTCACCCCTCCCCCCAGACTGGGAAGCTCCCTCAAAGGCACTGACCGCCTAGCATTCCATCTTCAAGCTCTAAACAACTCCAACTCCTCCTCAGCTGGGCTGACCCTGGGTATTTAAGAAGGCCTGCCCTCTGTCAATCCAGATTGGGGATTGGTCAGGGCACCTTAGAATACCCCAGGCAGCTCCACCTCTCCTCACCTCCTCTCTTTCTAGTACCTTCCAGAAAGCTCTATAAATAAGAGGGAGGTCTTATTGATGCTGCCTGTGAGTCACCAGCTGCTATCCTGAGCCACTCTGATAGCCCAAATCAAAACAAACAGGCCAGGCTGCCTGCCAGGCGAGCCTAAATTAACTTTACTTATCACACAAAAATCCTATTCTAGCACCTACCTACCTACCTAGAGGGTGCTACATACATATACAAAGTTCTTCATCTAAAAAATAAATAAAATAAATGATACTATAGTGGAAGGCTAGTTGAACTTTATAAGAAAAGAAAGATCTCAGCAATCTGCAAACGCAAAAGGAGTCTTATGTGACACCTCATTGCTAGGCGACACTGTTTGTGTGAGATGAAGAGGGAGATGTGTTTCGAGTGGGTATGGCTTCTAGGACACATCGGCACACCCAGTAGACAGACTGGGGCTTTTTGTGTAACTTGTTGGCTGCAGGGGGAAGAGCCATAAAAAAAAAAAAAAAAAAAAAAAAAAAGGGAGAGAGCGAAAGAGGACACACCGGCCGAGAGCTCTAAGCCTGTTTCCAGTTTTCTGCTCCAAGTCTAGAGCCTCCGGTATTCTGAAAGAAGACATTAGATATATGGGGAATCTTGCTGATTTTTACTCAGTCTTCAGAGGCAAGTTGTCAGTCAGAACTGTTAACCGGATACCTCAGGCATACATTGAGGTGGTTACTCTAACTGGGCTTCACTGGCAATCTGACAGCAGGGATGAAAAGGCCATCGGGACTAATGGAAGTTTCCTGGTGGGCCGATGGCTCAGTGGGCTGGTTGTCACTGTCACTCATTCGTCTCTCTGAGTCTATCTGTGTGAATGTCACATTTACACGAATGCCACGTACACACGATCGGAATTCTCGCCGGAAAAAGCTCTGATGGTTTTCCCGTCGGAATTCCAACGGAATTTCGCTCAAACGGTCTTGCCTGCACACGGTCACACCAAATTCTGATGGTCAATAACACCACGACATACAACACGTTCGACGGCACTATAAAAAAGGGAAGTTTAATGCTTCCAAGCATATTTCGGAATTTCATACACACGATCGAAAAATCCTATAGAAAGGTTTTCCGTCTGAAAAATTAAGAACAGGCTCCCAATCTAAAAAAGACAGTTTGGAATGTCGACAGAAAAAGACAGATGGGCATACACACGATCGGAAAATCCGATGAAAAGCTCAGTCCCATTGGACTGTTTTCAGCGGGAATTCTGGGCGTGTGTACGCGGCATTATGCTCCTGCACCCGGCGCCAGCCAATAGACATCATCGCTGCCACAACTTCTCTCCCCCTATGTTTACAGCCCCCTCCCGGCGGTGCGACGTCCCTCACGGCCAGAGGTGGGAGGGGATTATCATGGGAGGAACGTAGAGACTAGAGAGCTGCCTGCTGCAACCAAGAGGAGCCAGCGCCACCGATGAGGAACCACCAACCAATTACAGGTTCAGACAGCAGCATAGTCAGTGTGTAGTATCTATCGCATCCACAAGTAAGAAAGCACTAAGCTAAATTAAGTTGATGCCATATGGAATTCAGCCCTCTGACTGCTGTGTGAAGATTATTAACTGTGACTGTCTGTCTGATTTTTTTTAATATGCAGCATGGTGGGGGGAGAGGAGTAAACGTACTTCCCCTGGTCATAGTAACTGATGTATTAATGTACTGCCACTGGTCACGGTCACTGATAAATGAATTTACTGGTTACAGATGAATGAATGTACTGCCACCGATGGTCATGGTTACTGATGAATGAATGTACTGCCACTGATGTATTAATCTACTGTCACTGGTCACTGATGCATTAATGGCTGACCACTGGTTTTCCTTATTTATGACACCTGGCATTAAATGGAATGTAACTTACACATGTCATTCTAAAGGCGTCTGTAATGTTGGAATGCATCTTTTTTTCTAAATTAATAATAAAAATAAAAAAGCCATTTGTACTTGCAGTGGAATGTTTTAACTTTTTTTTTTTTTTTTTTTTTTTGCGCAATTGCGTATAGTTTATATACTGTTTTTGTGTGTGTTTGCAAAAATAAAGTGGGCCAGTCTGGATGAAGTCCAGGGCCAAATTTTTGTCCCAGTCCAGCCCTGTCTGACAGCCAGAAACTCTTCACCGGGTTCCATAAGGCTAGTGATCACCAGTTATCTCATGCAAGATAGCAGTTACCTCTGGAAAGCCTTTCTTTTGAGTACAATATACAAGTTGTCAGCTGGTTAATTTAGGTGAATTAATAACTGAATACTTCAGACAAACTCACAGAAGACTACTATAGACAAGATGACAGTCATCTACTTTTAGAGAGGCATCAGCTCTTAGTCAGATAAACTGATGAATTCCCAAAGTGAGATTAGTAGGCATTGTAGCAATCTGTAATCTGTGGCATTAAGTATTTAATTAAGATAAATCAGAATTTAAGTAGTAAAACACTTTTTTAAAAAGCTTAGCTACTGCTGAAGCTTTTGGTCACTATTACATCATCCAGTCAATATTAATCCCTTCTTCAGCTTACTTCATATTATGTCCATTCAGAATTTATAGTTGTTCACTTGTTCTATTAAGATAATGATCATGAAGATATTTCTAGAAAATTTAAAGTTTGACAGAAGATATAAGGACATAAACAATACTTCACCATTTAAAAAAAATCTCTTAAAAAAAAAAAAAATCTCAAAGCTCGCTGAGAAAGATTTAATCTTTTCTTTATGGACCTTGCTTTTTGCACTGGTGCGCAGCCATGTTGGAACAGGAAGGGGCCATCCCCAAACTGTTCCCACAAAGTTGGGAGCATGAAATTGTCCAAAATGTCTTTGCATACTGATGCCTTAAGACTTCCCTATCACTGGAACTAAGGGCCCGGGGCTTTACTGCCAGCGCCCGCAATGCCCCAGTGTGAAAGTAGCCAAAAGGATTAACACTGGGATGCCATTAAAGTTCATGTGTGTGTGTAAAGGCAGGTGAACCAATACTTTTGACAATATATAGTGTCTGTATGTATAATATATATTATATAGTGATTTGCAAAACAATAGGATAAATGAATATTCCTGAACTTTGGTTTATCTCATGGTTACTGGGAACCTGTGTGAATGCTTCAATACAGTGCATGTTATCTTGCAGAGCTTGAATTTATTGAATGAATTTACCAAAAATTTTAATATTGCAGATTATACAGCCTCATTCTTCACAATTAAGCTCCATTTCTTGCTGAATAAGCTAAATATTGTATCTTAAATTGAAAAAAAAAAAAATATATCTTTAGATACATTTTAATAAAAATGCTTTTGGAGTAAAAATCTAATAAAAAATAAATAAAAAAATACAGTTTTTACAACCGTTTTCTGCAATTACAGCTGCGCGCACACACACACACACATATATGTATTATATATATATATATATATATAATAATAATAATAACAACAACAACAACAACACACAGAGTTGCACATAAGTTTACATACCCTGGTAGAATTTATAATTTCTTGCCCATTTTACAGAGACTATGAGTGAGAACACAAAAACATTTTTCACTCATGGTTAGCATTTGGCTGAAGCCATTTATTATAAAATTGAAATTGTTTTCTCTTTTTAAATCATAATGACAACAGAAACTACCCAAATGAGCCTGATCAAATGTTTACATACCCTGGTGATTTAGGCCTGATAACATGCACACAAGTTGGCACAAAGGAGTTTGAATGGCTATTAAAAAGGTAACCATCCTCACCTGTGATCTGTTTGCTTGTAATTAGTGTGTGTATAAGGCTGAGTTCACACTGCTGCGGCTAGGAGACCCGGATGTGATTCGCACCGCACTGCAGTGCAAATCACATCCGATCTCTGTGCGATGCGAGTTCAGCCATACAGATAGTATGGCTGAATTTGCATCGCACCCGCTCCAAACTCGCACAGGACCCTTTTTTTGGTCCGCAGCAGAATCGGATCGCATGGGTGTTCACACCATGCGATCCGATTCCTGTCCGAGTTTGCAGATTGCACTGCGATATGCAAACTGATCTGGGGGTGTCATTAAGGTTTCACTGACACTCCCAGCAGTCCGCATAGGGCAGTGTGAACTGCCGGCGGGAGGCATGCGATGCGGGAACCCGCCGCGGATTCGCGGCGTTCCCGCATCGCTTCAGTGTGAACCCAGCCTAAAAGGTCAATGAGTTTCTGGACTCCTGACAAACCTTGCATCTATCATCCAGTGCTGCACTGACGTTTCTGGATTCTGAGTCATGAGGAAAGAAAAAGGATTGTCAAAGGATCTGCGGGAAAAGGTAGTTGAACTGTATAAAACAGGAAAGGGATATAAAAAGGAATTGAGAATGCCAATCAGCAGTGTTCAAACTCTAATCAAGAAGTGGAAAATGAGGGGTTCTGTTGAAAACAAACCACAGTCAGGTAGACCAACTAAACTTTCAGCCACAACTGCCAGAAAAATAGTTTGGGATGCAAAGAAAAAAACTCACAAATAACTTCAAGTGAAATACAGGACTCTCTGAAAACATGTGGTGTGGCTGTTTCAAGATGCACAATAAAGGAGGCACTAAGACCTGATTCACACCTATACAGTTTTAGTGCTTTTTGCATATTTGCACTACAGAATGTGTTCCATAGGAAACCATGTTAAATGGACTGTAGTGCAAATCTGCAAAATGCAAAAAGCACTAAAACTGCATTGGTGTGAATCCAGCCTAAGATGGGCTGCATGGTCTAGTAGCCAGAAGAAAGCCATTACTATGCAAATGCCACAAAGTATCCCGCTTACAATACACCAAACAGCACAGAGACAAGCCTCAAACCTTCTGCCACAAAGTCATTTGGAGTGTGTGTTACAATCATAAACGCTACATTTGGAGAGGAGTCAACAAAGCCTATGATGAAAGGTTCACTATTCCTACTATGAAACATGGAGGTGGATCTCTGATGTTTTGGGGGATGTGTGAGCTACAAAAGCACAGGAAATTGGATCAAAATTGATGGCAAGATGAATGCAGTATGTTATCAAAAAATACTGAAGGAACATTTGCATTCATCAACCAGGAAGCTGCACATGGGACTTACTTGAACATTCCAACATGACAATGATCCAAAACACAAGGCCACGATGACCTGTGAAAGTTCTGGAGTGGCCATCTCAGTCTCCTGACCTCCATATCATTGAGCCACTCTGGGGAGACCTCAAAACGTGCAGTTCATGCAAGACCTGATCTTAAAAGGGGGCAATACACGGTCTTAAGAATGGGGGTGTGTAAACTTTTGCTCAGGGTCATTTGGGTAGTTTCTGATGTGATTATGATTTAATAAGAGTAAACAGTTTTTTTTACTCATTCATATTCTCTGAAAAATGGCCAATAAATCATAAATTCTGCCAGGGTATATAAACTTATGAGCACAAATATTATATATTATACACACAGTGGGGGGCGTAAAATATTCAGATCCCCTTAAATGTTTCACTCTTTGTTATATTGCAGCCATTTGCTAAAATCATTTAAGTCAATTTTTTTCCTCATTAATGTACACACAGCACCCCATATTGACAGAAAAACACAGAATTGTTGACAGATTTATTAAAAAGAAAAACTGAAATCACATAGTCCCAAGTATTCAGACCCTTTGCTGCGACACTCATATTTAACTTAGGTGCTGTCCATTTCTTCTGATCATCCTTGAGATGGTTCCACACCTTCATTTGAGTGTTTGATTAAACTGATTGGGCTTGATTAGGAAAGCCACACACCTGTCTATACAAGACCTTACAGCTCACAGTGCATGTCAGAGCAAATGAGAATCATGAGGTCAAAGTAACTGCCTGAAGAGCTCAGAGACAGAATTGTGGCAAGGCACAGATCTGGCCAGGGTTACAAAAAAAAATATGCCCGCACTTAAGGTTCCTAAGAGCACAGTGGCCTGCAAAATCCTTAAATGGAAGACGTTTGGAATGACCAGAACCCTTCCTAGAGCTGGCAGTCTGGCCTAACTGAGCTATCAGGGAGAAGAGCCTTGGTGAGAGAGATAAAGAATAACAAAAGATCACTGTGGCTGAGCTCTGGAGATGCAGTCCAGAGATGGGAGAAAGTTGTAGAAAGTCAAGAATCACTGCAGCCCTCCACCAGTCTGGGTTTTATGGCAGAGTGCACTGACGGAAGCCTCTCCTCAGTGCAAGACACGCAAAAGCCCGCATGGAGTTAGCTAAAAAAAACACCTGAAGGACTCCAAGACGGTGAGAAATAAGATTCTCTGGTCTGATGAGACCAAGATAGAACTTTTTGGCCTTAATTCTAAGCGGTATGTATGGAGAAAATGAGGCACTGCTCATCACCTGTCCAATACAGTCCCAACAGTGAAGCATGGTGATGGCAGCATCATGCTGTGGGGGGATTTTTCAGCTGCAGGGAAAGGACGATCAGTTGCAATCGAGGGAAAGATGAATGCGGCCAAGTACAGGGATATCCTGGATGAAAACCTTCTCCAGAATGCTCAGGACCTCAGACTGGGCCAAAGGTTTACCTTCCAACATGACAATGACCCTAAGCACACAGCTAAAATAATGAAGGAGTGGCTTCACAACAACTCCGTGACTGTTCTTGAATGGCCCAGCCAGAGCCCTGACTTAAACCCAATTGAGCATCTCTGGAGAGACCTAGAAATGGCTGTCGACCAACGTTTACCATCCAACCTGACAGAACTGGAGAGGATCTGCAAGGAGGAATGGCAGAGGATCCCCAAATCCAGATGTCAAAACTTGCTGCATCTTTCCCAAAAAGACTCATGGCTGTATTAGATCAAAAGGGTGCTTCTACTAAATACTGAGCAAAGGGTCTGAATACTTAGGACCATATGATATTTCAGTTTCATTTTTAATAAATCTGCAAAAATTTCAACAATTCTGTGTTTTTCTGTCAATATGGGGTGCTGTGTGTACAAGGAGGAGAAAAATAATAACTTAAATGATTTTAGCAAATGGCTGCAATATAACAAAGAGTGAAAATGTAAGGGGGTCTGAATACTTTCTGTCCCCACTGTGTAAATATACATACATACATACATACACACATATATACACACATACACACACCATATTTAACGCACTTTTTCCCCTTAAAATCGTGGGTGCTTGATATACGCCAATCCCTGCTGATTGTGAGCGGAGGAGCGAGCACTGCCGAAATACACATAGCAGAGTACACTCAGCTCAGCTCCTCTCACAGTAATGCCCAGTCCCACCCTATGATGGACATAGGAAACCGAATATTCATTCATTGTGTTAACACTAAACCGCCTCTCCACCAATCAGCTGCTCGGATCTGTTACCCATCACCTGATTGGCTGAAACGACGGGGGCTGTGACTGGACACCAGGCGTCCAATCATAGCACAGGGCGAGAAGAGAGGAGGGGAGAAGACATTGAGGAGCTGTCCCGAGACAGGTAAGTGCAGATGGTGGGCCGGCGGGGGGCACACTGGCAGCATTTGATGGGGCACAGTGCTGGCATTTGATGGGGTTTCTTTCAGAATATATCAGTTTGTTTGCACCCTCTGAAAAATTTTGAGCACCAGCCGCCACTGGTAAAGAAAGTCAAAAGGGCATCTGTATGCATAATTATTACACCATTTATTCTATCTGTAGGAATACAGGGCCTCTTTATGTGGTGAGAACAAGAGTGCTGAAACACAACATTTAGGATCTGCATATTGTGCGAGATGTCTCACAATAGAAGTAATTTCTAGATAAGAATCTTGAGAAGAGGAATATCACTTTTGAAGAAGAATTCTTGGAGGAATTATTACTAGAATGAGAATATAACCCCACTAGACAATTATGCTACTCTGTTCAGGTGCCGTAACATTGTAATAGCAAAATAGGACATTAAATAAATATGTTAATGTCCATTTGGGGTATAGTGGGAGAGTTCTGTATGTTGATTACGTGTTTTTTTAACAGGACTTGCTGTATTGTACTTCATTCTTCATTGTAGGTGCCTCAGGCCATAGTGAACATATTTCTTCTTACTTACACCAACTTTTAGCTCTATTTCACAATGCCTCCAACAAAGCAACTGTGAGCTCCCCTCAACCCTGCACCCTGTACGTGACACACCCCTCAACCCTGCACTCTGTACACAGCTTACCCCTTAACCCTGCCCTCTGTACACCGCTCACCCCTTAACCCTGCCCTCTGTACACCGCTCACCCCTTAACCCTGCCTTCTGTACGTGGCACACCACTCAACCCGGCCCTCTGTACGTGGCACACCACTCAACCCGGCCCTCTGTACGTGGTACACCACTCAACCCGGCCCTCTGTACGTGGTACACCACTCAACCCGGCCCTCTGTACGTGGTACACCACTCAACCCTGCACACAGCTCACCCATGCACTCTGTATATAGAGCAATCTTCAATCCTGCGGTTTGTATGTAGCACACCCCTCAGTCCTGCCCTCTGTACGTAGCACACCCCTCAGCCTGCCCCTGTACACAGCTCACAGCTCACCCCTCAGCCCTGCCCCCCGTACACAGCTCACCCCTCAGCCCTGCCCCCCCCCCCCTCAGCCCTGCCCCCTGTACACAGCACAGCCCTCAACCCTGCACTTTCTATATAGTGCAAGCTTTAATCTTGCACTCTGTACATAGCACACTCTTTAACACTGCACTCTGTATTTAGGGCACACCACAACTCTGCATTCTGTACATAGCACACTCCTGAAAACCTGGTATATAACAATGACCCACTGCAATTTAGACACATACAATTTAATGCAAAGGGCCGGCCATGCACATTTTCTCTGAGAAAAATATGGCCTGCCTAAAAAAAAAGGTACAAATAAACTTTAATAATACACAACAAAACACTATAACCCATAGAAGCCAGACCTCACCTATCATTCATTTTAATGTCCTCTTATGGGTCACTGTTCTTTGCTTGCTAAATGAGCCTTCATTTTCAAAAGGATTGCCCTGTCTTCATCAAAATGTTTCTTTCATCGCGAGCTAGAACCTCAGACTCTCCAGAGAGTTTACTGACTGTAAATCATTTATAGGAAGCTGGTTTCCCAGCACGCAACACTGCATAGAACATATCAACATCACAGTCAATAACGTTAGGCTTCATCTGTGGGTTTAAAGAGAAATGATGTATAGCACAAAGAGATAAAAAGATCAATGGTTTGAATATTTAGATTATGTTCATCTGGGGAACAGCTGACATCTTTAATTACACAAAATGATGTACTATCAGTGGCTCGAGAAAACCCAGTTACAATAGTACTTATGCAACAGTCTGAATGTTCAGACTGTACACCCAGTCACTAAAATCTAATAGTAGACTTAGTTTCTAAAGTCAACGTTTTTAAATTTGCAGTTTTCATTAGATTACCTGGTGCTCATGCCATGAGTTTCCTTTTTCTGGCTCTTTTTTTATAGGGAGACAACACTCCGTCCTTTTCTTCATACTGCTTTTCTGTGTTATCACCCGGTCACACATTTTACTAATGAGGACTAACCTTTAATGGTACACAATATCAAACTAAATGTCATTCAATTGCATAAATGCTTATTTTAAAGCAAACATTTGTACCATAACCAGTAGATCTGGGTATAGCGGAACATGTGACAATGCTGGGCCAAACAGTGCTGTCACGCTTTTGGCAGTTGAAAGGCGCACCGGGAGAGTGAAATGAAGGTCTGGAGGTCTGCGTTACTTTGAACCTGTTCCTTCGAACTTTAGTTGTAGAGATATACAGCCTCAACAATAAAGTGCTTTGAGAAGAAGATGAGCTGCCATTGTATAATTAAACAGATTTGTAGGTTTTACATTGAGAGTAAATTTGTGTTGGAAGTTCACCTGTTCATTAAACAGCTCTTGAACTTCAAGAATGCACAAACGTAGATGAATAATGGCATCATCCTTATGCTCCAGCATTTGTTAGAAGTCAATAGGGATGAGCCGAACACCCCCCGGTTCGGTTCGCACCAGAACTTGCGAACGACCCCAGCGTTCGGTACGAACGTTAGAACCCCATTGAAGTCTATGGGACTCGAACGTTCGAAATGGAAAGTGCTAATTTTAACGGCTAATATGGAAGGTAGTGTCCTAAAAAGGGTTTGGGGACCTGCCTCCTGCCTCAGGGGACATGGGTCACTGCAAAAAAAAGTTTTAAAAACGGCCGTTTTGGCGGGAGCACTGATTTTAATGACGATTAAAGTGAAAAAAAAAAAGTGAAATATTCCTTTAAATATGGTGCCTGGGGGGTGTCTGTAGTATGCCTGTGAAGTGCCACGCGTTTCCCGTGTTTAGAACAGTCCCTGCACCAAATGACATTAAACGGAAATAACACCATTTAAAACTGCTTGCGGTTTTAATGTTATATCTGGTTCCTGCAATATGGTTGAAAATCATTGAGAAAAATGGCATGGGTAGCCCTCCCTGCCCATTACCAGCCCCTTTAGGTCTTGTACGCATATTAAGGGGAACCCCGTACCCATATTAAAAAAAGGAAATGCGTGTGGCCCCCAGGCCCTATATACTCAGGACAGCAGTATACAGGCTGTGCAAACAAGATAGGGACTGTGTAGGTTTGTTGTGTTAAGTTGAATCTGTTTGTAATTTTCAACTGGTACATTTTTAAAGTGTAGCTCCATTCAAAAAAACTATTTTAAAGCTTTTTGGAAAACATAGGGAAGGGTTATCACCCCTGTATAATTTGTTTTGTCGTCCATCTTTTTTCATCTCACTTGCTGCCGTCTCCTTGCGTTTGCAAGTAGGAGATGTTTGTAAGTTGGATGTTTGAAAGTAGGGGCCTGCCCTATATTATAGCGGTATGTACTGGGTACAGAGCACGCAGACAGCACGCACTATCTCCTAACACTACTGACTGCAAGCTCTATTATTAACCACTTGACCACTGGGCACTTAAACACCCTTAATAACCAGACCAATTTTCAGCTTTCGGTGCCCTCACATTTTGAATGACAATTACTCAGTCATGCAACACTGGACCTATAGGAAATGTTTGTCCTTTTTTTCACACAAATAGAGCTTTCTTTTGGTGATATTTAATCACCTCTCAGTTTTTTATTTTTTGTGCTATAAAAGAAAAAAGACCGAAAATTCTGCGAAAAAATGAATTTTTCTTTGTTTCCGTTATAAAATTTAGCAGATTAGTCATTTTTTCTTCATAAATTTTGGCCAAAATTCATACTACTACATATCTTTGGTAAAAATAAGTACAAATTGGTGGATATTATTTGGTCTTTGTGAAAGTTATAGAGTCCACAAGCTATGGTGCCAATATCTGAAAATTGATCACACCTGAAGTACTGACGGCCTATTTCCTTTTTTTTTTTTTTTTCCACAAAATTGTCATATTATCAGGTTATTTCACACACACAGCATATGCATACCACAAATTACACCCCAAAACACATTCTGCTATTACTCCCGAGTACGGCGATACCACATGTGTGAGACTTTTACACAGCGTGGCCACATACAGAGGCCCAACATGCAGGGAGCGCCATCAGGCGTTCTGGAGCACCCAGGCCAATTCTGACATTTCTCTCCTACATGTAAAAATCATCATTTATTTGCTAGAAAATTACAGAGAACCCCAAAACATTATATATATATTTTTTTTTAGCAAAGACCCTGGAGAATACAATGGTGGTCGTTGCAAATTTTTATCTCACACGGTATTTGCACAGCAATTTTTCAAACACGTTTTTTTGGGGGAAAAAACAGTTTTGTGCTTAAAAAACAAACAAAAAAAACAGTAAAGTTAGCCCAATGTTTGCATAAAGTGAAAGATGAAGTTATGCTGAGTAAATAGATATCAAACATGTCACTCTTCAAAATTGCACATGCCCGTGGAATGGCGCCAAACGTCGCTACTTAAAAAATCCCCATAGGCGACGCTTTAATTTTTTTTTTACTGATTACATGTTTTGAGTTGCAGAGGAGGTCTAGGACTAGAATTATTTCTCTCGCTCTAACGTTCTCGGCGATACCTCACATGTGTGGTTTGAACACCGTTTTCATATGTGGGCGGGGACATGGGTGCTTTAATTTTTTTTTTATTTTTTTTTTATTGTTCATTTTACTTTATTTATTTTAGTTTGAAATTTTTTTCCCCAAAAATATATTTTTGATCACTTTTATTCCTATTACAAGGAATGTAAACATCCCTTGTAATAGGAATATGGGGTGACAGGTCCTCTTTACAGTGAAATCTGGGGGTCAATATGACCCCACATCTCACCTCTAGGCTGGGAAGCCTAAAATAAAAAATAAAAAAAAGATTCTGGCTTTGATCGTACTGGCGAGTTGGTAGAAGCACCGGAGGGCGGTGAGGGGTGGGGGGCGTCTATGGCTGGGTATTTCAGGGTATCACCGAGTATGGCTGGGTATGGCAATTTATGGCAGGGTATTGCAGAGTAATAGCAGGGTACTGCAGAGTATTGGGGGGTACTCCAGAGTAATGGGGGGTACTGCACTGCAGAGTAATGGCGGGGTACTGCACTGCAGAGTAATGGCGGGGTACTGCACTGCAGAGTAATGGCGGGGTACTGCACTGCAGAGTAATGGCGGGGTACTGCACTGCAGAGTAATGGCGGGGTACTGCAGAGTAATGGCGGGGTACTGCACTGCAGAGTAATGGCGGGTACTGCAGAGTAATGGCGGGTACTGCAGAGTAATGGCGGGGTACTGCAGAGTAATGGCGGGGTACTGCAGAGTAATGGCGGGGTACTGCAGAGTATGCACTGGTATTGCAGAGTATTGGCAGGGAATTGAGGGGTTAAATTCGGTGAGCAGCGATGTGGGCACTGCAGATGCAGCCCACATCGCTGCTGACACCGATCTCTTTCCCCTCCGCTGTACCGATCGGTACAGAGAGGGGAGGGAGGAACCGGCGTCATAACATGACGCCGGTTTGTTTACAAGTGATCACTCCGTCATTTGACGGAGCGATCACGTGGTAAACGGCCGCTATGAGCCGTGATCCGTGATCCGGTCACGGATGCTCTCGAGTGCGCGCCCCAGGGGGCGCGCGAGAGCAGAATTCTGGGAGGCCGTTAATTAACGGCCTCTCAGAGTTAAACAACCGCCCTAAAGCCGTTAATCGGCAATGGGCAGTTGTTAAGTGGTTAAAGCTAGATCACTAGCTATATAGGTGAGGTGAATATAGTGGTGTATACTGCGGTCAGGGCACAGACAACAACCACTACACAGCAGCAAGATAGGAAATCAGCCAAAAACGATTGGTGTGTAACTGTGTTGAAGGTACACAGAACACCCACTGCTTCAGATGCTAACACACTACACGAGGCCGCCTCAAAAGGCGGCCTTATATAGTGTGGGGCGTGCACTACACAGCCTGAGCTATGATTGGCCACAGGCAGGATGCCTGTGGCCAATCATGGCTCTCCTCGCTGCTGGCGTTGCGATTGGCCAAGCATGCGGGGTCACAGTGCATGCTTGGCCAATCATGAGGCAGCAATGCACTGCGCCACCGCAGTGCATTGTGGTCCGCACGCGCCACTCGAATTTTGACGCGAACGGCCAAAACGTTCGGAATTCGCCGAACGCCCAAACAGCCAATGTTCGAGTCGAACGTACGTTCGACTCGAACACGAAGCTCATCCCTAGAAGTCAAACTATAATAATCGGTAAATATTTTAGCCTTACCTACTAGTACATTCCGTACATTCCACGCTTCTGTAGTCTGTATATATTGTATATCACTTTACAGGTGGCCTGCAGACACTGACACTGAACACCATGTTTCCAAGAGCTGACTTATCACCCCCAAAATTCAGCCAGTTTCTCAGCACATGCCTTACTGTACCAAAATCTCAAGCATGTTTTAGCGAGCTCATGAAACTTTGGCAAGCTATCTGAATATTAAGCATGCCGTTCTAGAACAGTCTCTGCTTCCAGAGGATAACAGCATTCATTGCTTCACGTGCCAAGCGTGCCTTCTCCTGCAGCGATCATACATCAGAGGGCAAGCACCTTGGATCATCTTTTTAAGGGACAGCTGGCTTACTGTTCTCATGAGTGGACAGCAAAACTCTGGTACCAAAATAAAGAAACATCGCTTTGAAGATGTATAGAGTTTGAAAGTCTCAGCAGGAACTCAGACTACTAAACCCTGTCTGCTCATCCTCACAATGAAAACTAGGTTATTCTAAAACAAAAATAATCTGAAATATAAATAGCCAGATTGCTGATATTATTCACAAATACCATTGCCCCTAAAATATGAATATTGCAAGCCAGTATCAATCAGCGCCTCTAACAAAAAAAATAAAAATAAAAAATAAAACATTTACAGGAGGTGCTATAAATTTACAAAACATTCTGAAACCACTTACATGCATAGACTTCGGTACAGGGGGTACTGCGTAATTAGATCAAAATAGACTTCAGTTATTGAAACGTCCATATAAAAGCACAACAAATACGTTTTTATATACTATGACTTCAACAAACACAAAGACGTAGCCGCTCAGGGATTCACCATAAAAGCATTATACTTAGCCGAATCAAACATAAGGGCCATTTGAAGGTCAAGCATATGCATTCCTCCTAACTGGACAGCTAGGTGTTTGGACGGGTCTGTTTCTAGCCACAGAAGGGAGAACCAGAACATTCAGAATGGAACTGGCACCCCCAGATTCTGCACCTGTTTACCTCTTAAAGGGCTCCATATACACAAAATCAACACAGCAAAAAAAAAAAAAAAAAAATAGAAGTTAAGAAAACCAAAAAACATCATTAAAAAAAAACAAAAAAAACAAACAATACAACAAACTTACAACAAATCAGAAAATAATATAAAATAAACCCATAATATAGTAAGAAACCACAAAGGAATGTCCAACATACCATACAATGTGGCATATGGACAACAACCACTGTATGCTGCTATCCATAATACATATAAAAATTAACAACAAGAAAATATAGTCAAAACAAAATCAACTTATCAGAGAAGGGGCTCTAACAAAAACCTAATTGCTGAATGAACTTACATTCTTTGATGGTTAAGCCCTGGGGGACGCGTGTATGTAGCTCGTACATCCAATATGTCTCACTAAAAAAAGTTTATTTTTCCTATCCTTGCCTCTGACATCAGGAAAAAATCTATTACCTGAAAATGTAATCCTGCAGGGCTTCTGAGATGTTCCCTCAAATGAATGTTTTGACATGTTAGAAGGGTTATTTTGAAACAGGATTCAAAATGCATGACAAATGTTCAGCCACTTGATCCCACATATTTTATGTTCAATTTCAAACATACTGCAAGATAAGCCACATAATTATATAATTATGAGAAATTCTTGTACTTCTTTGGAGCATCAGGCCTCCCACGATTTGCAGTTTTTCGGAATCGCGGGTAGAATGGTGTGAATGGAGCCTAATAAAAATCCAACTATTCTATTACTTCAACAAGTCCCCTTACTTAAAACGGGAGTCCGCCGGGAGTTCTGCCATTTTTTTTTTAAAAGCCAGCAGCTACAAATACAGCAGCTGCTGACTTTTAAAATAAGGACACTTACCCGCCCAGCGCGCCCGCAAAGTCGGCACCCGAAGCCGATCTCTCGATCGTCTCTCGGGTGCTGCCGCCACCATCTTGGGTATGGGAATCAGGAAGTGGAGCCTTTCGGCTTCATTTCCCGGTTCCCTACTGCACATGCGTGAGTCGCGCTGCGCAATAAGGATGGAGCCGCTGCCTCTGGGATCTGTGTGTTTCCCAGCAGGCAGCGGGGGACTTTAGGAAAGGGGCGTAGATCTACGCCCCTTTCCGCAGAGAGCTATCCCGGAAGTGGGTGCAGATACCTGTTCTGTACAGGTACCTGCAGCCCCCTCCCCCCTGAAAGGTGCCAATTGTGGCGCCGGAGGGGGGAGGGGATTCCAATGAGCAGAAGGTCCATTTTAGGGTGGACCTCCGCTTTAAGCCATGCCTGATTATTTAGCAGACTTTCTAGAACAAATTGGGAAAAACATCCCTCCCATCTGACAGTACCTTGTAATAATACAGGTAAATCTTTACCCCATATTAAATCTCAATTCTAAGCACAAGGAAAAAAAAATAAATACCCTTGCAATGTAATCTCAATCCTCTCTCGCACAAGCTCCCTCTATATGTCCGGTTTCCTGTAGACTTCTCTCTAATACTTGCCCTACCACGGTCTCATGCTTACTTCCTCTCATACAACGCAGGACTAATATCTCTGCACTGTAAGTGATGACATTTAAGCTTGGTACACAGTTTTTTTTTATTCAACCCAACGGACTGAACGAAAAAAAAAAACAAAAAACAAAAACCGAAGAGCTTGGGAGGAGCTGCTGTACTAAACAGCCAATGTTAGTACAGCAATCTCCCCCACTGAGCTATTGTCTTGACAGGAGGGATTCTGTCGAAGGGGCATAACCGAAATTTTTTTGCCGGTCAGCACTCTCAGCCAGTGTGTTCTGGCAGGAGGCTGTCCCCCTGTCAGAGAACAATAGCTCAGCAGGGGAAAAAAAAAAAAAAAAATCAATGTACTAAAAATCGCATAGTTAGTACAGTGGCTCCTCTTGAGCTCTTCAGTTTTTTTTTTTTTTTTTTCGTTCAGCCCGCTGGGTTGAACAAACAAAAACCAATAGTGTGCACTAGCCTTTATGAGTCCAATGGCTTTATTGGTGAATTGGTTGCAACAAGCAGGTCAAAAGACAACCAATGCATTTTGTTGACCACACAATTCCTCTTCATCAGGGCTGGGTGAATATTAAACAGGCTCACATATACTCCTAAACAGACTGTTCTGCAGGCAGAGGACGTTATAAACAACAGTCAGTGATAGTGTTCGTAGAACACAGTACCTGGTGTTCTACTGTGAACACCAGTGCTGACTGGTAAATAGGTTGGCAAAAAATAAATAAAAACAAAAACCAAAAAAAAGCATGCCCAATCAAGGCTCTGAACTTCTGGAGATAAAATATATGAATATAGTTGTTGTCCAGCCTATCAGTCTAGATTAACGAAAAACACAGTACCATATCTCATCTCTGACCCAAACCTTTTTTTTATGCACATGGTTTCTTTGGGTCCCATGTAAGGGAAGTGGGAGGTGAATTTTGAAGAAAAAAAAAAAAAAGCAGTGTTTCACTGCATAGTCAACAACAGGAATCATGCATTGATAACTCATACAACCTCCACCTGTTAACAGCTTAATCACAGCAAGCATATAGTGCACATGACAGCACAAAGCTCCTACAGACTATATATGCATAACTATGGACCCCGATACATGCACTTTAATGCTTGGAAAAAGATAATACATACTTCGGTGGAAAATGCAATATGATTTAAGATGAAGATCTACATTCTCTGGTCATAAAACTGGTTTAAACACCAGCGATTTGTGTTTTTACAGCATGCCCTTTTTGGCTGATCTAATTTAGTGTGGTAGTCTGAAAAACAGTATCTTTTACACGCAAAGAACTAATTTTTGTGGTGATGGAAGAATAAGCAGGGATGCTTATTCTCATTAGGTTAGAAGCTATATGAAAGTAGAAACATCCTTAACCCAGCAGCCACCATACAGCCAATAGCACCATTGCACTTTGGCCTTCTTTCAAATACCCTGATGTCTTATCCTACTGCTTTCTCATGCACATTCCAAGAGTCCAGTGTTCAAGATATAGAAGGCAGCATTAACTGGTGAAGAACGTGTGCCAAGTTGGCGCAGTGCCCTGCTTGTCACTCCCATGACTAGCTGACCCAGGCCTAGCCTTAGCGATAAAGAATTTATCCAAAGATCACAACACTAACGCTGCTCTTTATTCACCTTACCTGATGAACTATGCCTTACAAGCCTTTCCATGCTGTTCACATATTTATTATGCACAAAGCCATAGTCATCTGTGAATTTGGATAACAGTCTGAATCAAAGTCGAAATCGTTTACTTTTTTTTACATGATGGTTCTACTGAGTAGAAAGCAATGGAAAACCTAATTGGTTTTGGCTCCTGCTAGTTATATTTCCTGTTTTTTCCTGAGCATCTCCAAATTCCTCAACGTATTTATACACACACACACACACACACACACAGATGTTTTCCAAGCTACTTAAAATTAAGTCACGTTTTTCCCTGATGGACTTTACTTCCTCTAGGTCCCTGCAAAGGTAAAGTAGCCCATTATGTGTCACCCTGCATCGCATAGTAGCTCATTATGTGTCACTTACCTGAAACCGAAGCCTGCAATGTCACCGCTGTCCCCACTAGCAGCGAGCGTCCATCTTCACCCCTCTTCCTTCCGGAGCTCTGTGACTGGCCGGAGTTGTGTGACGTCACTCCCGCCAGTCACAGCATGACCCCTTTAGAAACGGCACGATCTGCCCTTTCTAAATTGTGCATGCGTCGCAGACATCGGCGCACAGCTTGACTGTACATATCTTCTAAACCGTGGAGGTTTAGGAGTCATTTCCAGCACCTATAGGTAAGCCTTAATATAGGCTTACCTGTAGGTAAAAGTGGTTGTACAACCACTTTAAATAGAAATGATAACAAACATCTTAGGACACCGCTATAGTAGTTTTCACAATAATCGTAATCTACAATCGTGTCTAATAAAGGAGCTCATTTATATTACAAAATAATTACAGCAAGCTGGAAATAAACATGAGAACATTTGGACGAAGCACTGTGCCATGCGTATTTTATTTTTTTTAGCCTGACAATGCACAGCAAAGATTTTAAAATTACCCTGCACAACAGTGCAACATGCAGTTGTGATAAATTAATACATATAAAAAATGATGGCAGAGATGAGAATATGAATGCAGAAGGGAAACAAAAATGAACATGGCCAAGGCTGTTACTGATACAGATCAAACATAAGCCCCTGTGTCCAACTGTCATCAGGGTACAGATTGATTACAAAGAAAATTTAAAAAAATATCTGCATTTCCCCATTTTGAGAGTCAAGAGTCACTAAAGAAAATGGTAAAATAATTCAAAATTCCAAATAATAATTCAAAATTCTAATTCTGAACATCTGCTCAGTGAACTTGTGCCTTATTTAAATCTTTCCAATGCTGCATGGAATCGACACTCGAAAGGGCTTTTGCTGGTACTTCAGTCTTTTGCCAGTTTTTCTATGTGATGAAAACCCTGTCACAAGCATTATTTTCCCAAGGTGTGTGGATGTTAACAAACCGTAAATGACTGGCTCTTGAAATGTGATGAATACATCACAGCAGCACTTCGGAAGAGGGAAGCACACTCCATGCTATCAGGACCAGCAAGGAATACAGGAAACTGGAAGTGACGTTAGCAGGGGTTAGGACATGTTTCGGAGCATGCTCAATCGCTTCTTCTTCAAACCAATGGGCGGTGATCCGAAACATGTCCCACCCACTCTGACATCACTTTGCTTCCTGTATTCCATGCTGGTCCTGACAGCAAAGCACTCCATCTGGGATTAGAGACACAGCGCGCTGAGTGGGTTTAATGGGAGTAGTTTCATAAATTATCAGTCAGCTGTGGCAGCTGCAGAGCACTAATAAAGAATGATGCTGGACCTGCATCCCTTTAGACATGTTCCAAATGGGAATATCTCAACAAAAATTACATTTTTGTTGCAGGAGATGCGGACTTGTATCTAAGGCAGACTTCTGAGAAAATTTGTGAGCCAATCATACAAAGCAGGAAATTATGTTTGTGGGGAGTGGTCGGTACACATTCTGTGTACAGAACAACTCCAGGTAGCCAAATTGCATTGCCTTTTCAGAAAATTACAGCAGCTGCAGATTGAAAAGGAAAAAAAAAAAAAGGTAATTTTTAATAACATTCAATTACAATATGACTTGTGTTGCAATTGTATACGCTATATTTTTCCTTTATTTGCTATTTTTTTCCCACAAAAGTGGAGTTACCCTTAAAAAATATATATATAATTAAAACATGTCTGCTTACTTGCTTCCTCTGAAAGAATCAAAAATGGTATAATCCTACATAGCTTTTACCTTGTATTTATGTAAAATGTGTGTATTAAAGTTTTATGCAACATAAGAAAACAAACACAACGTAGGGCAGTAATTGCAATAGGCATAGTCAAAAGCCAAAACGTACAAATCCTCCGACGGTACAGTAAAATGATGACATACAAGGAGAAGGAAGACATTGGGGGTTATTTACAAAAGGCAAATCCACTTTACACTACAAGTGAAACAGTCATACAGCAATGCATTGAGGACATGCCAAATAAGAAAATACATCAAAGCACTGCTTTTGCCCTTCCCAGAGAAACTGGCATAAAAAGGCATGTATTTGAAATCAAAACTAACATACATACATATACATATTATATATATATATATATAATAGATATAAGTTTTGATATCTCAAGAGGAACTCAAATCAGGATATACCAAAGGAGCCAGAGAAAGAAAAAGAAAAAGGAAAGAGACAGTGAGACAGTAGACCTAGGGTTCCTTGAGGCCAGAAAATGAAGAGCATATTCAGTCCTCCATGTACACAGCCCAAGGTGACCATGTCTTTTCAAATTGTTTAAAGCGGGATTCCACCCTAAAGTGGAACCTCCGCTGATCGGATCCCTCCCCCCTCCGGTGTCACAATTGACACCTTTCAGGGGGGAGGGGTGGAGATACCTGTCAAAGACAGGTATTTACACCCACTTCCGGGCATAGACTCCCGTGGGAGTCTACACCATTTCCTGCCCTGCCGCGCTGTCTGCTGGGACACACACGGGTCCCAGTGACAGTGCGGAGATTTCCTATTGCGCTGCGCGACTCGCGCATGCGCAGTAGGGAACCGGGAAGTGAAGCCGATTTGCTTCACTTCCTGATTCCCTCACCTAGAATGGTGGCGGCAGCAGCCGAGAGCCGAGCGATCGATCGGCCTCGGCTGCCGGCATCGCTGGAACCCAGGACAGGTGAGTGTCCATTTATTAAAAGTATTTATAGCTGCTGGCTTTTAATATTTTTTTTTTTTGGTGGAATCCCTCTTTACCCTCATCAAGCAGCACACACATTAGTTTCTTGTGGATTTTTTTCCCAAGACATTTTAGGTTTGGGTAAAGAAAACCACTGCCTTTTCCAGGATCATGCAATGGTGCATTTGCTGCTTATAAAAATAGAAGACGCCAGGCTTGGTGTGCTGCCAGGGCTGTCTGGGATGGCCTCATTCCATAGGACTCTTAATGGACTGCTCTGCCCAATACTTGATGGAGCAAGGAAAAAAAAAATAGCTTCCCATACCCCCTAATCATAGGATATGCCCACCAAATATGGGACATAGTACGCCTCATGGCGCATCTATTGAAGCACAGAGGAGAGAAGTTTGCATACATCTGTGTGGGTAGGGACAAGGTACCATCTAGTAAGGACTTTTCTTCAATGCCACGAAAGTGGTTTGAAAGGTTGTATCAACTGTCAAGTTCTTGTGCCAGTCCACCATGTAAGACAACTTTTCTGGAGAGAGAAGCAGCTGACCATAGATCAATAAGATTCTTCCTCTCTTACCCCTGTCCCTATTACACCACTGTTCATATGTAGAGAGGAAGGGGGCATTCTGCGCCACCGGGCATAAAGATTAAAAAAAAAAAAAAAAAATTAGAGATTTGGCGGAATCAAAACTATTCAGAGCGTTGTAGGTCAAACTATGACTTATGCTGTGTACACTCGACCGGCAGACTAGGTCCGAGGGTCATCCTGACGGACTTTCGGTGGAAAGTCCGAACGAACGGACTTGGCCACACCAAAGTCCGATGGATTCGACCGTGATGTGATGTACAACTGGACTAGAATAAGGAAGTTCATAGCCAGTAGCCAATAGCTGCCTAGCGTCAGGTTTTGTCCGTCGGACTAGCATATAGATGAACGGATTTTTAGACCGGACTCGAGTCCGTCGGAAAGATTTGAAACATGTTCTAAATCTAAAGTCCGTCTGATTTTTCGACAGCAAAAGGTCCGATGAAGCCCACACACAATCAAATTGTCCAACGGATTGGTTCCGTTGGACCTTTACTGTCGAAAAGTCCAGCCATGTGTACACGGCATTAAAGGCACACAGTGGACCAGAGTAAAGGATCTGGTCGGAGTAAAGTAGTATCCGATTCTATACAGGCCTTTGTCAAGCCACCATTTAAATGCCCTAGCATCCATACCTGGAACGAAGTTTGGATTATTAAATAGGTGAGCAAGGGAGGAAAATTTTGAAATGAGGTTGTCATGGTTCTGAAGTCTATCCCATAATTTCCCTTGTATTTAATGTTATGGAGTGGGCTGGGGAGCTAGGTTTACAATAATTAACCCGGTCTGTACTTTGCTGGCAGATCGTCATTCTAAAAATAGATGTGCACGCTGTCTGCCCTATCAGAGGGTTAAAAGGAGAAGGAAAGGCTATCTACTAAAGAATCGTTAAAATGTTGCCTGGCCTGTGCCTTTACCAATGCTGCACATTGTAATAATCAGTGTCAATACAATTGTTTTTCTATTTACTAGCGAACATCTGACCACACAGCTCTAGGTCCTGGGCAGATTGGTGAGAGTTTGCTTCCTCTAGCCACAGCAGCTGTCCGGGAGTGAAAAAAAAAAAAAATTATATTATATAATATAATATAATATATATATATATTATAAATTTAATATAGAACATATTAAAAAGTGATCAGAAAAGCCCTGAAACCTATGTCTGGTATGGAGTAAACTGCCAAAACAGTGAGTTTACTCCACACCAGACAGTTTTCAGGGCTTTTCTGCCCACTTTTTTTTTGTTAAAGAAAGTGAAAATTCATACAGGTACGTCTTCCCACTCAGGGGGTTCTCACCATCACCATGAGTCAATCAAAACATTCAGCCTCCTGGCTCTCTTGTGGCAGCTTTTACAGCTCCAAGTACCTCTTCAGGATCCTCCTGACCATCAGTACCTTTTTGGTCCTCCTGACCATGAAACGTGTCCTAGTGTTTATGCACAGACATTGCGCCCTAGCTCTGCGTCTTTCTTACAGCTTCCTAGCTGCTCTGTCCCTCATAGACTCTCTCTCAGGCTAGGGACTTGGTCTGTCCCGACTTGGACACCATGGTGCACACCAGCACCTCTCATGGCTCCTTTCACACATGGACCCTCTCGGGTGGGTGGGGCTCCGACCTCAATCTCTGGCTTTCATATGAAGCTAGCACACACCTGTGCTATTAGTGTGCTCGCTTCCTATAAAATCTGACCTAGACCACCATTTTATCCAAAGGCACAGGGTCACCCTGCTACAAGAGTTAGAGAGGAGAGAGGAGAGAGGAGATGAAGCAGTGCACATTGCTGGATCCCTTCTCCCCCCTCTTCCCCTTTACATAGTGAAGCGGGAGGACAGAAAGACATACAACTGCATATATGTTAAAAAAAAAAAAAAAAACATTTTGGCTTTAGAACCATTTTAAAGTCTAATACATAATCCCAGTCTTTTTTATCTTTTGGGTGATGAGGTGTCATTTAAAGCAACCGCTGACACCAAAATTTTACCTATCCTTCCAATGACCACAAAATGTTAGAAGCATTCTTTCCGGTGACCATCACGCTAATGTACTGTGTGCTGTAGATAAAGCTTATTAGCAAAAGGTTCCCAGAGACTAGAAACATTCATTTTAAGGGTTTCTCCATGTAAAAGGCAGAGACAGGGGGCTTTATTGTCTCTACCACAGTCCAGGAGACACACACACTCCCCTAGCTTGATCAAATGAAACCCTATCACAATATTTTTGAATTGTGGAAGAAAATCTAAACACCAGTAAGTACCGATACAAAACTTGTCGAGAAAAATCAAAAAACTTTCTGCAGATGGCTCCCCAGAGGAAAACTGAAAACAGCAACCCAATACCACAAGACATCAGCCTGTGCAAAATATTGTTGGTTAAACCCGCAAGTAGTTATTTTCACCACAATGTTATCTTTATATTGGCTTTTAATAAAATAGATTACAACAGCAAATTCAATCATTTACAGGTTGGATGAAAGGTTTAGTGTAGTAATTAACACTTCTGGCAGTTTATTTTATAGAAGTCTGTACTTAGACCTCAAAGAGGGACATGACTTGGACAGTTTGGAGCTATGGTTTCAGGCTACTAGGAAGCTCTCCAAAAGAAGCCACCAACATATTCTATAGCACATCTGTCACAGATATAATTTAGAAAGCTGACACTTGCACTAAAAAAAAAAAAAAAAAAAAAAAAAAAAAGTAAGATCACAAATATTACAAAACCCATTAAAGAATAATCCACATAAAGTCCAAATTAAGTTTAAAGCGGGAGTTCTGCCATTTTTTTTTTTTTTTTTTTTACAGCTACAAATACTGCAGCTGCTGACTTTTGAAATATGACCACTTACCTGTCCAGTGCGCTTGCTATGTCTGCACCCGAAGCCGATCTGTTGCTCTTTTTCGCTGCCATCTTCAGTATGGGAATCAGGAAGTGAAGCCTTGTGGCTTCGCTTCCTAGCTCCCTACTGCGCATGCGCGAGTCATGCTGCGCACTACGGATAGTCCCTGCCAAATGTGACATGGAGGGGAGGAAGGTTCAGAAAAGTGGTTTTTGTGTGAACCTCTGCTTTAAGTGTTACTAAACCCACAACAGTAAAATCTGTCTCTATATGCAGAATAGCATGCATGTTCTACTCACTGTAAAAGAGGCATTTCCTCGTTCTGACCCAGTGGTCGGGAACAGTGATCTCTGTCATGTCCCAGTAACCCCCCCCCCCCCCCGCCACAGTTATAAACACTCATAGGGAACAAAGTTAACCCCTTGATCGCCCCCTAGTGTTAACCCCTTCCCTGCCAGTGACATTTACACAATTTTTAGCTCTGATCACTCTATAAAATGTCACTGGTCCCCAAAAAAAAAAAAAAAAAAATTAGTGTCCGATCTGTTCGCCACAATGTCAAAGCCCCAAAAAAAAAAAAAAAAAAAAAAAAAAAAAAAAAAAATGCAGATCACCACCATTACTAGTAAAAAAAAATTATAAAAATGCCATAAATCTATTCCCTATTTTGTAGATGCTATCATTTTTGTGCAAACCAATCAATACGCCTATTGTGATTTTTTTTAACCAAAAATATGTAGAAGAATCTACAAAATCGGCCTAAACTGATGAAGAAATTTGTTTTTAAAAACTAATAAAAATAAAATGTGGGATATTTACTATAGTAAAAAAGTAAAAAATATTTTTATTTATTTTTTTCTAAAATTGTCCCTCTTTTTTGTGATCAAATACCACCAAAAGGAAAGCTGTATTTGTGGGGGGAAAAAAAAACAAAAAAAAACAAAAAAAACCTCAACACAGGACCACTATAAGGAGTAGAAAAAAACTGTTATAGTGAGAGATAATTATATTATATTAATACACACACAAGACACACCACAAAGCACTTATCTTGTCTAGCATGTCTATAGACATGCAGAGGTCTTAAAGTGTTTGTTAACACCCCCAACACCACCCCCCCCCCCAAAATAATAATAATAATAATAATAATAATAATAATAATATAGGGCCTGTTCCCTTAAAGCTTGTGCAGTGTCATTTGGAACCCTGTATCATCTGAAATACCTGGCTGATCCTGCCTAGCTATGCCCTCCCCTCCGTAGACAGCAATAATCATGGCTGCTGAGCCCCCGATACCATGGTCTATTCGCATGATTCCATCATCCGCAGCCAGCTCTTCTGTGTCCTTCTCCCCCTCCTCCTCCCTCCCCTCTCTGCTCGTACAGTGTGCCCACCATCCCCCCGCTCCTGCTGCTCTACGTACTCTCATATCTTCTAATACATCTTCCCATCAACTCTGCACCATTATCAGAAGTTTTCCTGTGCCTGCGTTCTGTAAAAATACTGCACGATTCTACCTCTATGAGCTCCGCTTTTGAGCTCTACCTCTATGAGCTTAAAGCGGGAGTCCGCGTTTTTTTTTTTTTTTTAAAAGCCAGCAGCTACAAATACTGCAGCTGCTGACTTTTAAAATAAGGACACTTACCCGCCCAGCGCGCCCGCGATGTCGGCACCCGAAGCCGATCTCTCGATCGTCTCTTGGGTGCTGCCGCCGCCATCTTGGGTATGGGAATCAGGAAGTGGAGCCTTTCGGCTTCATTTCCCGGTTCCCTACTGCGCATGCGCGAGTCGCACTGCGCAATAAGGATAGTCCCTGCTGTCTCTGGGATCCGTGTGTTTCCCAGCAGGCAGCGGGGGACTTTCGGAAAGGGGCGTAGATTCTGCGGAAAGGGGCATGGCTTCTGCAGAATCTACACCGGAAGTGGGTGCAGATACCTGTACTGTACAGGTACCTGCACCCCCCTCCCCCCTGAAAGGTGCCAATTGTGGCGCCGGAGGGGGGGGGGGAGGATTCCAATGAGCGGAAGGTCCACCTTAGGGTGGACCTCCGCTTTAAGTTAATGTTAAGACTGCAGATTCCAAGGTGCCGTGGCGAGGCTCTGTGGCTTACGCATGCATTTGCAAATGCGTGCAGACTAAACCCCTGCTTTTAACGCATACTCTTAGACAGGTTTAATTGGTTGTCTTTGAGCTGGTCAGCAAGATTGTTTTTTTTTCCTTGGGATTTATCCTTGGCCTTGTTTATTTCCCATCCTCACTCTCCCTTCTCCTACATATCACATTTGTGTGATTTCACCCCTTGTCTGGTGTCCAAATCGAAAACTGGTCCCTCAAGGCACCCATAACCATGAGATCATCTCCCAACCTGGCCTGCAGTACGTTTTGGATACAGATAAACACTAGAAATTTGGGAATGTTTCTATTGCTGTCTGTGTCACCATCAAGATGATTTCTCCTCACAACAGAGCAAAAGTGATAGGAAACATTTTCAATGGGGACACGTGCAAAAAAATAAACAAAAATAAAAATTGGAGCGAAGATGGGTGAGAGCTTCTGACAATATTTCTATTGTGGCTTGGGCTGTCTTGTCCTGGTGACAACCACATGCCTTATTTATTGTACAGTCCTCACAGGGAAAGGAAAGAAGAGAAGATCACAGACATAAAATGTTAACTCCTCCATACTTTATCCCAAATAACAAAACTTTGGTTGGAGTTAGGCTTTAATGTAATTAATCAAAGTGCAATTTTAAAGCATTATTATAAATAATGCAAGATGGATTAACTGATATGTTGATTGATGGGCTGATCTGATAACTTATTTTAACTGTTAGCTTCTTAGTGTAATATTTATTTTTATGCACCTATTAGTTGCATGGTAAGACTTTTTTTTTTCATTTTTTAAATGATAGTAAGTGTCAGTCCTTTATCATGATTATTTCTACCAGCTAGTGCTAAACATACATAACTGAATGCCACAAAAATATCACATAAAAGTCAAAGGGCACAATTGTAAAAATAAATACAGCAGACTTGGACATGATTATTGAACTGTTGTATCAGTACAAAATGTTAAAGTAAGGGTATAGTACTAAATTAAATTTATCACCAACAGCCCCAAGAAAAAATACTAACATAGAAACAAGGATTTAACATTGAAGATTTTTATTATCCTCTGAGTAATCCAAAAATCTTGAAGCCAAAGCTTTGTGACACACGGCTGTAACAGCTTTAAACAACACTCTTTTTCAGGCTCTTGCTGATCCACTGGTCTAGTTGCTAAACTACAGATTCAAACAAAATCATCCAAACACAGTTTGCTGTGCACAACATATGCAAGGGATTTGCTTAAATAATCTCTGGGGTCTGCAGGAAACTACAATTCACAGACATAATGATAGTGGAGTTCCTTCCCCAGCACTGGCATACTGAGTGTAGAAGCAGCTACAACAGACTAGGAACATTTGCACTGTCTCCAGCAAGGATGGTTGTGGATCTTTTTAAACAATAAGCGTTTTGCACTTGGGGAGTGTGACAGGCCACCTCGCACCTAGCCTTCCTACACTCTGGAACCAGGAACCAGGTATTATATCTGAATATTGCATTTAAGAACTAGAGGACACTAGCTTAGTTACAAACTGGAACTGCCTTCATTGTAAACTCACATAGAATAGATACCACACAAAATCAAGGTAACTCAATTAACAATTGGGATACACATCTAGGGAGGCACACAATGGGGAATTATACAATGAGAGAAAGACACCTTAATAAACAGTTTACACATAACAGCAGGAAACCTCAACATCAGGTTGTTTGAAGCCGATTTTAATCTTCTGCTTAGAGCCTAAGTCTAGGCAATCAATGCTGGTTTGGGTACAGAGGCACCAAATCCAGAGTCTCTGTTTTCAGGGAGACATGGACCCAAATATGAAGCAAAACCACTCAATAAAAATAAAAAACACCTCCCACAGAATGGAGCCCCCTCAAAAGTAAGGACCTAGGTAAGTAGGCAAAAGGCTACCCTGCAGTCCCTTCCAAAAGTCCAGTCCCCATTGGGTCTGTCAAAGCCTACTTTTTTTTAAATTGGGAAATGCTCTCATGGTGTTGTTAAAATGTAGGCACTCTTACTGGAATAATTTAAAGCCCACACCCAGCAAAAAATAAATTCAAATAGTGCATTGTGCATCTTTTACCTTACTCCTCAGTCTTGGTCTAGGAAAAGGATACTGAATAGCAAAGATAACACAAATAACACCAAATACAAAATACAAAAAGGCTGGTCAGCCTTGCAGTTGTAAATTTACATAAGATACAAAAAAATTTACAACAATGACATTAAGGTCAGGGCAGGAGTGAGGGCCCAATGTGTGCACAAAAGTGAGGCAGGCTATCACAAGAGTCATAGACCGCATGAGGTTAAGGCTGAGTTCACACTTTTGCGAATCGGATGCGTGTTTCCTCACATCTAATTTGCATGTCAGGAGATTGTGACCGGCTCACTCATCTCTGGGGGGGGGGCGGCTCCGGAGTGAATTGCACAGGAGTCCTGCGTGTCTTCTGGTCCGTTTCAGGTCCGAATTCAGCCCAGAAATTTGCCTGAAAATAGGACCTGAAACGGTGAACAGGGATGCACCGGACCCCTTCTGTGAGCCGCTCCGTACTGCAGCGTGAACACAGCCTAAAAGTGAAAGGTCCAAATTCTTATTCAAAAATGTATTTCCTTCATGAAAAAAAAAATATATATAAAAAAAAAAAAAGTAAGAGATCCTGTCATCTAAAATATACCTAGTTCCGCAATACTTACTAGAAACAGAACTGGAATGCTAGCTTAATATTAGAGTATAACACAACATTTAATTTTCTTTGTGTAAATAGGCTGCCGGCAAGCAGGTGAAAGCAGCAAAGCAAAAATTTAATAATATATTAATTTAATAATATACAGTGACAAGATGGTCTATAAAAGGACCATTTAGTACTGTTGCCACATTTCCTAGAAGTGGGTACACAATGACTTCCAAAGCACAACGCAGAATCCTCAATGGTGGTAAAGAGGAGCCTACGAGTACCAACTAAAAAGGGTTGAAGAGATCAATGGAATTGCCAAACATACCTTTTCATGAGTCTACCATACCTTAGTCTTTGCCCTTGTACACATGGTCAGACATTCTGACAACAAAATCCGTCGGATCCGTCGGACTTGTACACACGGTCGGACAAAGTTGTCGGAAAATCTGATCGTTCGTAACGCGATGACGTTATTTCGTTACGACGGGACTACGTGTTCAGGCTAGTAGCCAATAGCTTTGGTCTAGGAATTTGATCTGAACATGCGTGGCACTTTGTCCGATCTTAATTCTCTACAAACGATCGGACAAAGTCCGATCGGATCATGTTGTCGGAAAGTTTTTTTTATATCCAGCTCTCAAACTTTGTTGGTCGGACTTTCCGACGGAAAAAGTCAGATGAAGCGCACACACGGTCGGATTATCCGACAACATCGTCCGATCTGACATTTTCCGTCTGAATGTCCGACCGTGTGTACAAGGGCTTTGAATAGGCAGGGTTATCTGTGGCAGAACACCATGGAGGAAGCTGCTGCTCTCAAAAAAATCTAAATAAAAAAAAAAAATTTGCTACGCACGTGAAGTTTGCCAAAAATGTTTTGTGGACTGATGAAACAAAAGTTTAATTGTTCAGGAAGAATACTTAGCACCATGTATGGTGCAAAAAAAAAAAAAAAAAAAAAAGAACACATCAAAACATCATCCCAACAGTGAAGTATGGTGGAGGGAACATCGTGATTTGGGCTTGCTTTGCTGCCTAAGGGCCTGGATTACTTGCCATCAAGGGGACAATTCCCAGGTTTACCAAAATATCCTATAGGATAATGTCAGGGCTTCCATCCACCAGCTAAAGCTTAATAGATGTTGGGTGATGCCACAGGACAATGTTCCTTTTAGAGTGGCCTAGTCAGATTCCAGAGCTTAACCCCAAAGGGATGCTGTGGATTTAGGTCAAGAGAGCCATTCATACCAAACATCCTACAAATGTGTCCTTTTGTAAAACGAAAGAGTCCGAAATTCCTCCTGAACACTAGGTAGGTCTGATCCAGAGCTACCAAAAGTGCTAGCTTGAAGTCATTACTGCCAAAAGGAGGTTTGGCCAGCTATTAATGCCAGCATTTGCCTTCTCCTTCGGCACTGTGACTGTTTAATGTGTGTGTTCAATAAAGACACAAGGAAGACACAGGCAAAGACACAAAAAGGAGAATGGTTTGTGTGTTATCAGCTTAAGCACATTGTGTTTGTCTACTGTGATGGGGATGACATTTTTTGGCAAATTACTGCAGAAAACCAGTTAATTCCGGAGGGTTCACATATTTTTTCTTGACACTGTATATGTTTAACTCAACAAATTCTCAAACAGAAAATAGGATTAATATTTCCCAGATAGTGATTATTACATCTTCATCTTTCATAACATTTTACAATCATGACAGTTATATTAAAAAAAAAAAAAACACAAACACACACACACAAAACCACAAGTACAAGACCACTTACTGAAATCTGTCAGTAGCAGTCATGAAATTACTCAGATTTTATTACAGATTACCTGACAATAGTGTTCATTCCCGCCCCCCCCCCCCCCCCCTCCCTCCCACCTTTTATTTTTTTATTTTTAACCGTTCTAGCCATAAAAGTTCAAAAACTAAAATTCCCCAACTCATGAGTGCAACTCGCAATAATAAAAAACTACATGTATTAAGGCAAACCTAGGCTGTGTGGGCTGATACTGCATAACTCTTAAAAAAATGCTATTTCTTGTCAGTCATCCTGAACTGATGGCGTTCATACTTTGAGTTACTGCTCAGGAGCAAGAAGTCACATCAGTACATTGACATCACTGGCTGCATGCTTGTTCAAGCACTACAGTACTGGAACCTGAAACCACCAAGGAACTAAAAAAGGACACCATCACCAATGATGAACATCATCACTGTAGTTTTTGCTTAGGGAGAGAGGGGCAACAGTTCTGCAGTACTACCCAAATGCTAACGCTTTCTGAAATATCTGAGCATCTCTCATTGGGAAGGCAAACCTATTGTGTAATATCTAATCTGTTGTTTGTCTGGAATACAGAGATGAAGATGATTGTCAGATACAAGCTTTACTTTGTGTATTGTGTTCTGCATGTTGTACTCAGAAGTGTGGAGGCATATCGTCATGAGAACCTTCGCCATTGCTAGGCAAAATAACAGAATCACTGAGTGCTACAAGTAGTTGAATATTGGGGAACACACAAGACTCCCCCTTCCTCCACCCAATGCAGAAGGGATAATTTCCTATAAAATGTCCAGAATTTGTATGCATGGACGTGTACTGCACCAAGGGACTTGAGATTGGAAAACTTACTGTAGAGAACCATAGTGTGAGAGTGCACTCTGACTAGTTTGGAAAATTGTCTGAGATTTCCTTGCGAATTGTGATTTCCCCAAAGCTTTTTTTCCTTTTTTCAAAGGATCAGCCTGCTTCAAGGGTGGTGGGCTGACTCACGTTCCAGCTGCTTTTAGAAGCAACAGGGATCCTTTGTGGCAGTGTTCCCAACTCCATCCACATGTCTCAATAATTACAGTGGTCTCTTAAACTCCCCAGAAGATCTTTCAAGGCTTCATATTAGCCATGGCAGAGGGTGGAGCCATTTTTGCTAGAAATCACAAGATGTATAAGAAGCCAGATAGTCTTTCATTCTAAACTAAACTGAATTATCAGACACCTCAAAAAAATAAAAAAAATAAATAAATAAAAAAAGAGCTTTGGAAAGAAAAAGCTCCATCACCATTAGAAATCGTAAGACACACTTCTAAATTATCTTCAGTATCAAGTAATTAAATTTTAAAAGAAAAAAATTGTATATTATTGTGTCCAGAAATGATGACAACATTTTTTAAACAGGAGACTCTGTATCATTCAATATCACACATGTGCGTAGATACTGCGTTCAGTCTACGCAAGAGAGTTTAGTATACCGTGTTTTTACAAAGCCAATGACCCTAACGGCCATTGTACAGTATTAAAAAGGCATTCAAAAGGACATTAGGAACATCAAATAGAAATTAAACATGCTGAATTTAAACTATAAATTTACAAAGGACACAAGAAAAAGATGTCAAAAACAACTCAAGAGTGTTCTAGGGAAAAAAAAAACCGCAATATGCAGAACACAATTTTTGTATAGCAACACTAACCCCTGGTCTCAGAATACAGAGAAGGCCAATATGAGCATCAGATCTCCAGGGCTGGGCTCAGAAAAGCAGAAAGATGGGAAGAGGAGACAAGAGGTGTACCTTTACTTACTCAGGCGTGTTGATCCAGATGATATCCAGGTGACAGTAGTACACACATTCTTTGTCCTTGTATGTATAACATGTACAGCGTTTCTCCCTCCTGTGTGAGCCCCCAGAGTCTGGTTCCAAGTGGAAACTGGGGCTCATTTGATCATATCCAGGTATGGGGGTTCCCTGGGGCCCAGGAGATGTGGATCCTGGACGTTGGGCAACTCCTGACTGTAGAAAGATAGCTGCCGATTCCTTCTCTCCCCTGCCTGCCTTTCTTCCACCTTCCTTGATCTGAGGGCTCACCTTCCCCCCAGAGAGCTGAGGCAAGAGAGCCAGCACAAACCCTAGAAAAAAGAAAACAAAAATATATCTTAGTTATGCAGGTAGCCATGACACCATGCCTGGACAAATCCTATGAGATATCCAACAGTGGTATCTAATGTGCCTAAAATCCTCACAGCTGGCCTCTTCTTCCAGGCTTTTCTATAGGTGTCAAAAAAGGGAGCATATGTTCCTTGGCTCTTTAAGATAAAGTTCCTTTAACTCATTCACGCAGATATGCGTACTCGGCTTTCGGGGGTTATACCGGGATGAGGCCCGCAGCTGCAGGAATCATCCTAGTACCATTGTTTAGAGCGGGCGATCGGCTTTCTGAGGATAACAACCAATGCGGCTAAAAGCCGCTCCATTGTTATCCCGGAGGAGTGGGAGGGGACGTCTCCACCTCCCGCCGATCTTCCCGGGCCTCCCGGTGGCACGGGAGGGCTGATAGATGATCCACCACTTCCGGGGGCTAGTGACAGACTGGAATGAAGCTGGAAACAGCTTTGTTCATCTCCTTGATGTAAACACGGAAGCGACGTCACAACGTCACTTCCTGTTTACTCGGCTGCCAGTGGTGTCAGATTTTAAAAAATATACAGTATTCAGATACACCGTTTTTGGTGATCTGAATACTTTGAAGTACAAAAGGAGGGATTTGGGGTCTTTTAGACCCCCGATCCCTCCATAAAGAGTACCTGTCACCACCTATTACTGTCACAAGGGATGTTTACATTCCTTGTGACAGCAATAAAAGTGATTTTTTTTTTTTAAACACAATTCAATAATATAAAAAAAAAAAATCAAACTGGCTCCATCACCACGAGCTCGCGCAGCAAAGAAAACACATACGGAAGTCGCGCCCACATATGTAAACGGTGTTCAAATCACACGTGAGATATCGCCGTGATCATCAGAGTGAGAAAAATAATTCTAGCATTAGACCTCCTCTGTAACTCTAACCTGGTAACCGTAAAAAAAATTTTTTTAAAGCATCGCCTATGGAGATTTTTTTTTAGGTACCAAAGTTTGTCGCCATTCCACGAGTGCGTGCAATTATAAAAGTGTGACATGTTTGGTATCTATTTACTCGGCACAATGTCATCTTTCACATTATACAAAAAAATTGGGATAACTATACTGCACAAATACTGTGTGACATAAATTATTGAAGAAAAAAAAAAATTCATAATATATTATATATATATATATATATATATATATATATATATATATATACATATAAGCCATGAAAGGATTAAAATGAACAATAGGCTGATTGCCTTTTTTATATAGTTTTAATTTGTCCAAAGAAATGTTTTGTCACCCATGATCAAGAACAAAGCATTTACAAAACCAGAATTGACTTATGGCAAACATGGCAAATGCAAAGCTTTTCTCTTTTTCAGTTAAAGGGCAAGTCCAACCAAAATCTATTTAAGACATTGGCAAATATGGGTTGGCCAAATCACCCACTGGCTTGCTAGAGCTCTCTGGGTTAATGCCAGCAGCAAGATACTTCCAGAGTTTTTTGTTTTTCTCCACGCTGCTTTGAATGATCACATTTCCAGTTGCAAAAAGGAACACTTTTGTCTTGCCTTCTGCATTTAGTATACCCTCAAAAAATGTAAATAATCACTTTGAAAAAGTCCCTCAAATGGTGCAGCAGATGGGTGGCCACAAAACTCATGTGCAGAAGTCTCGTCACCAGAGTTTCCAAGATAAATAAGTAGCGATTCAGTTCAAAAGGGTCCTTGAAATACCACATTTGGAGCGACTGACCGTTTAAAGAAAGCTTATAAAAATCAAACATCTGAAAGCCGTGAGATGCACACATTGTCAAACAAACCGTGCAAGTTAAGATTTATGATCGTCTACAGAACCAATCAACTTACTGCAGATAACCTCTGATGTTAAACTCTAAATTTCACTAAAGACTGTAGCATTTCATTGCATGCTGTGCAAAAAATCATTACATGTACTTTCTGGTTAGCCAGGGCAAGTAGGGTCATTGGAACCATAGTGTGCATAGGTCTCCCTTAACTCCTTCACTGACTTTACAACAGGAGGCTTACTGTGAATTCCAAGTAACATATGAAGCCTGGGTAAGATATGTATGGGAACGGCCTTAACTTGTGCAGTCAGTCTTGTGATTCCAGCCACCCCAGCCAGATTGCATATTCAGGTCTGGGATCTCCACTGTGGCTGTGGGACCTGGACACACCCAGGCTTGCTGAAGGGGAATCAGCATGCTGACAAGGTCACCTCATGCTCTATTCCTGTTAGTATCTTACCCGATTGTCTTCAAGTGATAGCCCTTCTTTTACCATCTGAAGAAATGATGAGCATGAGATAACAGAGGCTAATATATAGACTGTGTTGGGTATTTGCACTAACAAAAACCAAATAGATGTGCTGCCCCCTTGAAACATAGGCAGACAAAATTAGCATAAAAAATAAATAAGTGTTGTGAACCCATTTTGGGTTTGAATCCATTGCTGGAGTGAGAATTTTGGGCCACCGTTACTGAACGTTAGAGTGGAGGATTCAATATGGACAGGCTTTGTCCTGTACTCAAGTGTTCCGAACCCCTTATATTTTGGGGTCAAATTTTTCCGGTAAGCAGGTGGATTTATCTGCGATGGTAGAGCACTGGACTTGCATCAGAAGAATTTTGGGCACTTCTAATTCACCCGATGTATGGATTACTTACAGCATTGCTTTGGTTCTCATTAAAATATGGAGTCTGAGCAATTATTTTATTTTTATCCTAAATTGTCTAGTTAGGATTTAAAAAAAGGACAGCACATCTGCAGCTAAAACATACATTTTTTTAATGATTACATACCTGAATCAATTAGCGGTGTTTCAGCTTTAAAAGGGTAACTCGACTTTTGTGGGAAAAATAAATAAAAATGGATATTGAAATTATATATATATATATATTTTTTTTCAAACGGATTAAACTAATTTAAACTAAACTAATGTAAATAATGAATCAAAACTATTTTTTTCGTTATGCACATCTAACAGCCTTCTCAAAAAGTACAGTCTCTGATGAGCCTTGCCCACCAGATGGGATATATGCCCCGTCCATGACAGGTCCTCCTCAATTATTGTTCTCCAGAAGCAGAACTCCTCTACCCTCTCAAACTCCATCCCATACTTTCCGAAAATCAATAAAAAAAAAAAAAAAAAAAAAAAAAAAAAATCACCTTTGTCTTTGCTACATTTAACTGTAAGTTGTTCTCTTTGCACCATTCCAACTAGACTTTCAATATCCTGGCGATATGCAGACTCGTCACCTCCCCTTATTTTTCCCCATTAACGTGGTGTAGTTTTCGAATTTCAACTCAGAGTCCACCTCGGAGTGATAAACACAATCATAAGTGTATAGGAGTGAACAGAAAGGGGCTTAGCACACATCCCTGCACTAAGGGACAGCATGAGTAACAGTTACCAACTTTTACCCCCTGCTGCCTATCAGCCAGGAAATCTAAAATGCAGTTACAAAACATTGGGTTCAGTCCCAAAAAGTTCAGCTTAGCAACAAGTTTCATTGGCAAAATCGTAAGTGTCCAGTAAGCAAGTGGTTAAAGCAGGCAACACTGGATTTCTTTGGGATTGATGATTTCAAGCAAGAGGGCACCACCCCCTGCTCTAAAGAAACATTAAGGAAAACATCTGCCAATTGAAAGGCACATCTCTTTACAACGATCCCTGGGGAGGTTATCAGGCCCCACAGCTTTCCACTCATTAACCCTCAACAACCCCAAATGCACATCCTGAGCAGAGACTTTAAAAGGCTTAACCCCAGATAGTATTGGGAACCCAACAATATTATCCTTAATTTTGATGATCGAAAGAGGCATAAAAATAGATTCAATTGCTCTGGTAAAGAGGCCTCATATTCCGGTGTCAGCCTTTTTTTTTTTTTTTTTTTTTTTTTTAAATAACCTGTAGCTGGCCGAATAGTCTTCCACATGGTCCTAGCTCTAGTGCATCCCAGGTCTCTCTCCCATCTTAATTTGTACCTTTGCTTAGCCTCCCTAATTCCTACTCTTAACCTTCCTCTTGCCACCTATATGCCTCTCTATCACCTAAGGGCCGTATTCCTATCCCTAACCAGTGTCCTCACCTCCCTATCTATCCAGGGTTTCTCACCCATCCTTTGACAAATGAAAAAAAAACGGACAACAGATGATCATTCATATCCGCTTCCGTCAACATCCATTTTTTTTGAACGGATGAAAGCCCTATTTTTCATCCATCAAAAAAAGACAACGGATGAAAAGCGGATGTTAGCGGACGACATCCACTTACATTTGATCTGCTGATATCTGTTTTTAAACCCCCCTCCCCCCCTTTAAAAACACACTGTAAAATTAGCTGGTTGCTAAAGGAGGGAGCTTGCCACTGTGTCCTTAACCGATGAGTCATTAGCTGTCAGCGGGGTTCCCCCAGTACACAATATGCCCTTCAGGTCTGGATTTGGAGGGAACTCCCCAAGCCAAAATCCATATCAGACCCTTATCCGGGAATACAGCCCAGCAGGTCAGGAAAGGGAGGGAACGAGCGAGCGGCACGCGCTCTTAACATGGGGGGGGGGGAAATGGGTGCTTTGGAGGGGGGAGAAGGGGCTCTAAACCATGTTGATGGGGACAAGGGTCTCTTTCTGACATCCCTGGCCAGTGGTTGTCGGGTCTGTGGGCGGTGGGGCTTATTGGAACCTGTGCCCCCCTATGTGAATGGGTATCGGATGATGGATTTTGACAAGTCCTTTATTAAATTTGCTCTAAACCGTCTTCTCCCATGGAGCCGTCCTCTTCCTCATCGCCAGTTACCTGCTAAAAACAAAAAAAGCTCCTGAAGCCGTCTTCCTCCGTTGTGTAGCCATGGGCCATGGCCATCTATTGCAGTCACAAGAGACAAGCTCTCTGGGTGATGTTATTGGATAGCCACACCCAATGGCTATATAAGATGTCAGACAGCGGGGGTACAACAATGAAAGAAGCCCCAGGAGAAGAGGGGCTTTTTTGTTTTTAGCGGGTAACCGGCAGCAGGGAGGAGACGGCTCAGAGCTTGTCGGGTACCATGAAACAGACGAACATAGGAAATGCAGTTTAACCACTTGGGTACCGCGCTATTGCCGAATGACGGCATTAGCGCGGACCTAGATTTCCAGGACTACGTCTATTGACGTCGTCCTGGTTACGAGCGGCCTGCGCGCCCCCTGAGGGGCGCGCGCGGCGCGCTCTGTGATCGGCGAGTCCGTGAGACTCGCCTGATCACCGATCCGTGTAAGGGGTCGATCCCGACCCCTTATCACGTGATCAGCTGTCAGCCAATGACAGCTGATCATGTGATAGAACGGAGCCGGTAATCGGCTATTATTCCTCCTCGCGCTGACAGCGCGAGGAGAAAAAAAAAAAGCCGATCACCGGCGGCCGTGATCGGGACATCAGTCCCGATCACGGCCAGCAATGAAAGGCACCACATGCCACCTGCCAGTGCCCACCTGCCTCCCGCAGTGCCATCCTGAAATATAACAAAGTAAAAGTAAGTGCCCCCCGTCTGTGCCCATAATGCCCACAGTGCCACCCCACAGTGCCACCCATCAGTGCCCAGCAGTGCCCAGCAGTGCCGCCCATCAGTGCCCAGCAGTGCCGCCCATCAGTGCCCAGCAGTGCCACCTATCAGAGCCACCTATCAGTGCCACCTATCAGTGCCCATCAGTCCCATCTATCTGTGGTACCTATCAGTGCCCATCCGTGCCACCCATCCGTGCCACTTATCCGTGCCACCCATCCGTGCCATCTTATCTGTGCCCATCTTTGCCCATCAGTGCCGCCTTATCTGTGCCTATTAGTGCCGCCTTAACTATGCCTATCAGTGCCCACAAGTGCAGCCTATCAGTGCCCACCAATGCAGCCTATCAGTGCCCACCAATGCAGCCCATCAGTGCCCACCAATGCAGCCCATCAGTGCCCACCAATGCAGCCTATCAGTGCCGCCTTATCAGCGCACTTCAATGAAGGAGAAAAATGACCCGTTTGCAAAATTTTATAACAAACTATTAAAACATGATTTTTTTTTTTTGCATCTTTTTTTGTTTGTTTAGCAAAAAATAAAACTCCGAGCTGTAACTAAATACCACCAAAAGAAAGCTCTATTTGTGGGAAAAAAATGATAGAAATTTCATTTGGGTACAGTGTTGTATGCCCGCGCAATTGTCATTCAAAGTGCATCAGCGCTGAAAGCTGAAAATTGGTCTGGGACTGAGGGGGGTTTAAGTGCCCAGTAAGCAAGTGGTTAAAAATAAAAAAAATAATCACACCTTTAAATAAAGTGGTAAAAATTGTACAAATAGTAAAACGTAGTCAAAATATAGCCAGGGTTTGGTAGCCAAATCGGATAGTCAGAACAAGCCAGGAAATTGGGAAGCCAGAGATCAGAATAGTCAGAGGCAGCAGACAGGATCAGAAACTAGAAGGGACGTCAGCTAGGCAAATCTTCAAACAGGAACACAGCAGAGTCTCTAGATATGTTGACCAAGGTGAATGCGCTGAACGAATGAGCCAGACAGTTTAACTAGCCAGAAGGTGCTGGCTGTGGGCTGGACTGAAGAGCAGGAAATGAACACCAGGTGAGCCACTGTGGCTGTGTAAGGGAAACCCCATTTGGTTGGTTCACATACCAACCCCACTGCACCATGGATATGCCTGGACCCACAGTTCCCTGGGGGATCATATCACAGCTTCTGACCATGATGCCCCTGGGTGACCCGCAATTCCTAGCAGTATACCACCAATACCAGCTTTTTCTGTAAGTAACATGTGGTGGTGGGGGGGGGTCTCCTCTCTTTCATTATGCCATGACAGACCATTTAGACCCATTTTCATTTTTCCTATTATAGATCCATCACGCGCCTGCTCCTGACGAGTGGTTATACACCATGAAATGCGTAGAGGCAATACATACCGTGTATTGTACCATCATGTGGTCAATTGAACTTTTCACAATTATGCTTATTTATAGAAACTCTGACTGGGAATAGCAAGGCCATGGGCCATGCAGGCACTATCTTGAAAGTGTATAAACAGCAATTCTGGTGATTATGTCATACAATTGATATCCATATTATCATGGTTATTATGTGGGATTCAGTTCTCTATTTATATATTTTGTCTGTATATTAGGGTTTTCTACCAATAAATATCTTCTTACAAGTCCACCTAATTACTCAGTTGTGTTTCATTTAAAGTCCCAACCTCTCTGCCCCTTTTTTCTTGTACCAGTTTGGGGGGGGATATGTAAATTCCGAAGTATTTAAAAAGGAAGCCACTATAGGGACAAGGCAAGGAAGCTCTGCATTCAGCCCAGGTGCCTCATTCAGGAACATCAGTGCGGATTTAGACCAGTTAATGGTAAGGCCTGAGTAGTGGCCAAAATCTGCGATAAGGGACATTGCATGAGAGACAATGAGTTATCTATGTCCTCCAGGAAGGGGAGCATATAGTTGGCAGAGCATTATTTTCTCATGCAGTTCACCATAGCGAAATACCTTGATTTGTGGACAATCCCACACCAGGGCAGAGAGAGGCTCTATAGCCAGTGCAACTAGCAGTGGGGACAGGGGGCAGCCCTGGCTCATTGGTTAAGGATGGGGCAGATGGCTTCCCAGCCCCCTCCTTAGGAACCAGCTAAATACAGTGTTTGAAGTTCAGTCACTTTTTTTTTTTTAATGAAACCTTCATCCATTTTGACGTGACTGAACTGATGAAATTAATGGTCCATATGTGTGTAAATTCTCTTTACAGTTGGTACATCTTCTGTACAATTGCATATATCATTACCACAGTGCAATATTCCTCTATATTGAGCCGATTGCCTGTGGTAGCTGCATCCCTAAACACCTGCCACTCAGTCTGCTCAAAGCAGTCTTGCACAGTGTAAATTACTTGATTACTTGTGAATAAGCTGGCATCATAAAAAGTGGTATACGGTCAGATGACCCTAGGTGGGGATAGGAGATAGTCTTGTACCCAAACACATTAGCGTAAACGTGGTCCAGCGTACTCTCCCCCCTTGTGGGGACGTCCACATGCTGCTGAAATGTAGGCAGTACTGATCTTAGGATTTCCCTTGTTACAATTCTCTGCTACTATGCAAACTCCATCAGGGTTTTTTGTTATCTGAGCACTAATGCCGCGTACACACGACCAGACTTTGAGGGACTAAGTCTGACAGAGTTCTGACGGACTTTCCGAATGAACGGACTTGGCCACACACAATCACACCAAAGTCCGACGGATTCGAATGTGATGACGTACGACCAGACTAGAATAAGGAAGTTCATAGCCAGTAGCCAATAGCTGCCCTCGCATCGTTTTTTGTCCGTCGGACTAGCACACTCACGAGAGGATTTCTCGGTAGGAACTGGGTCCGGCGGAGTTCTGGCGGAAAAATTTTAAACATGCTCTATTTCTAAAGTCTGTCAGACTTTTGCAAATCAAAAGTCCGCTGCAGCCCACACACGATCGAATAGTCTGCCGGAATCATTCCTTCAGACTTTTGATGTTGAAAAGTCTGGTCGTGTGTACGCGGCATTAGACTCATAAGCCAACTGAATGACAGCTCCATAATTTGCATCAGGCGGAATATATAAAGCAAAAATAATAACCAACGCAAATTCTCTTGGAAGATAAAAGGGCGACATTTGACCAACAACACCTCCACATCTAATGTACATTGCAAATCTACCTTGACCACATTTTGACAGCATGCATAATGAACATAAATGCATAGCCCCCCCCCCCCCCCCCTCTTCTCATGTGATGTTAATGTCCTATCAGACCTAAAACAAAAACATCCCCTCCTGGGTCACAGCCTCATCAAGTATTTACTGTGAAGCAAAGTATCTGTCGGGATCCACCCAGATGCCTGGTTTGGCTGCTGGCTCAGCCTCTCAGCGAGCTTCTTGGAGACTGAGCCAGACGCTCCCACCCCCTCCACAGTCCGACACTCTAGTGTGAGCTGGAAAAGCAGAGAGCTGTTGACTGACAGCCACAGACCGAGCACTGAGCGACCAGCTGTCTTTGATTGCTCAGCTCTAGGTCTCAAACGGTGGGGGACAGATGCAGCTGGGATCAGTGCTGCATCCACCTAGGTGAGTATAAATGTTTTTGTAAACCTGGATTTCTCTTTTAACACTACACTGGCACAAATGGGTTACTTGCAGAAGCTGAGATTAGCTCTAGCTGAGCTGGCATGATTTAAAGAGGGATTTCATTGGTGGAAAACTTGCCCAAAAACTCCAACGGCCCGGGTACATTCATCATTATCAATTTCAGTTATATACATGTATCCTTGCAAAAGTACAGTTTTATTTACACTCGATACATGTAGCACTTATTCCTTCTGGGTTCTTCAGAGGTGTCTTGGCAAAATTCTTAAAAATTACCCAAAATGGCATACATGCAAGCGCGGGTGGATCAAATGCTGACCTCTGCAGGTGGGTGGCTTCCAGGTCTTGATTGCCAGCCACTGTCATTGGCCAGGCCGAGATGAGATCACGCCGCACATGTGTGGGAGTTTCGTCAGATTTAGCATTGCTGAATTTGTGTAGTGAGCTGTACGGGAATGGACAGGCAGATAAGTAGCTTTATCTTTATATATATACACACACACACACTCTCTCTCTCTCTCTCACAGAAGCAAGTACACCCCTCACACTTATTGTAAATAATTAAAAAAAAAAGGGGGAAATTGGAAGAAGGGACTGGAGGGTAACCAACCCCCGGGACTTTATCAACGGCACCAAGTATATTCAATCAATACTTAAAATCAATGAAATTTTTATTTAGTGTACAAAAAGCATTGTTTCAGACAAGTAAGACAGTTACATCTGTTTACATATAAAGTAAGAAATGCGGGTATACAAAGATTGGTATGTGAGCCTACAAGACTCCCTAAATTACCACATTTATATACGATTTGAACTGCATTGTTTCTTTCCTACATGTTTCGCTCTTCAGAGCTTCCTCAGGACAATTGCAGCATACAGCAATCAATAAAGAACTGAAATTATACAATGTTATTTAACACTGATATGTAAATTATGCCCTTGTGTTTCAATATTCTTACGGTGGTGGTTTCGCTCCTCTCCAACTAATGTGATGGACAGGAATGATATCCACCACCAGATCTACTTAATTAGATGTGCTAACTTGTGAGGGTGAACACCTCTTGTTGTTGTGTACAAAACGAGTTGTGTACTTGTATTTTTAAACTAATAATTTGTTTGTATAATTTCAGTTCTTTATTGATTGCTGTATGCTGCAATTGTCCTGAGGAAGCTCTGAAGAGCGAAACATGTAGGAAAGAAACAAACAATGCAGTTCAAATCGTATATAAATGTGGTAATTTAGGGAGTCTTGTAGGCTCACATACCAAACTTTGTATACCCGCATTTCTTACTTTATATGTAAACAGATGTAACTGTCTTACTTGTCTGAAACAATGCTTTTTGTACACTAAATAAAAATTTCATTGATTTTAAGTATTGATTGAATATACTTGGTGCCGTTGATAAAGTCCCGGGGGTTGGTTACCCTCCAGTCCCTTCTTCCAATTTCCCCCTTTTTTTAAAATAATTTATAACTGGGATGTGGCACTTTCTTACTATTTAGATGAATATGACCATTAGCCTTGTCTTATATATATCCTTTCGTCACTTATTGTAAATAGTTTATTCTATCTTTTCATGTGACAACACTGAAGAAATGACACTTTGCTACAATGTAAAGTAGTGATTGTACAGCTTTTATAACAGTGTAAATCTGCTGTCCCCTCAAAATAACTCAACACAGCCATTACTGTCTAAACCGCTGGAAACAAAAGTGAGTACACCCCTGAGTGAAAATGTCCAAATTGGGCCCAATTAGCTATTTTCTATCCCCAATGTCATGTGACTTATTATAGTTACAATGTCTCAGCTGTAAATGGGGAGCAGGTGTGTTAAATTTGGCGTCATCACTCTCACTCTCATACTGGTCACTGGAAGTTCAACATGGCAAAGAACTCTGAGGAGCTGGGAAAAAAAAAGTGTTTTTGCTCGACATAAAGATGGCCTATGCTATAAGAAGATTGCCAGGACCTTGAAACTGCAGCATGGTGGCCAAGACCATACAGAAATTTAACAGGACAGATTCCACTCAGAACAGTGCTCAGAGTCATATCCAGAGGCTGTCTTTGGGAAATTGACATGAGTTATGCCAGCATTGCTGCAGAAGTTGAAGGGGTGGCGGTTAGCCAGTCAGTGCTCAGACCATACGCCACACACTGCATCAAATTGGTCTGCATGGCTGTCGTGCCCTCTTCTAAAGATGATGCACAGCGGTTTGCTGAAGACAAGCAGACTAAGGAAATGGATTACTGGAACCATATTCTGTAGTCTGATGAGACCAAGATAAACTTATTTGGTTCAGATTGTGTCAAGTGTGTGGGGCAGCAACCAGGTGAGGAATACAAAGAGTAGTGTGTCTTGCATACAGTCAAAAATGGTGATGGGAGTGTCATGATCTGCCAACATGTACTGTGACATACTGCCTTGCTAAAGAAGCTGAGGGTAAAAGGGGGATGGACTGGCCAAGCATGTCTCCAGACCTAAACCTTATTGAGCATCTGTGGGACATCCTCAAAACGGAAGGTGGAGGAGTGCAAGGTCTCCAATATCCACCAGCTCCATGATGTTATCATGGAGGAGTGGAAGAGGACTCCAGTGACAACCTGTGAAGCCCTGGTGAACTGCATGCCCAAGAGTAACCCTGCAGTGCTGGAAAATAATGGTGACCACGCAAAATATTGACACTTTGGGGCAAATTTGGACATTTTCACTTAGGGGTGTACTCACTTTTGTTGCCAGCGGTTTAGACATTAATGGCTGTGTGTTGAGTTATTTTGAGGGGACAGCAGATTTACACTGTTATAAAAGCTGTACACTCACTACTTTACATTGCAGCAAAGTGTCATTTCTTCAGTGTTGTCACATGAAAAGGGATAATAAAAAAATTTACAAAAATGTGAGGGGTGTACTCACTTTTGTGAGAATATATATATATATATATATATATATATATATATATATATATATATATATATATATATATATATATATAGCGCCCTCTACTTTTAGGTAGGTGCTTAGTGATGTTTGACAGTGTCCTCTTCTTGGGTACAGTTTTTCCCTCAGGTGGCAAAATTGGCCCTTGGGAGATATTTTGCTTACATATTGGGTGATGGCAACTTGCAAAGTGGAGATAGGAGTTCCCAACAGAGGGTTTGTAATTAGTTTTGGAGATAATGCGGCCCTCTGTGTGGGATAACACCAAATCCAAGGAAACTAAGGATATGGGGCTACACACATGGGTGAAGGAAATGCCCAATTGGTGGTCATTGCAGTACTGAACAAAGGGAGCAACAGAAGGAGGACCATCCCATAGGACAATAAAAAAAAAAATAAAATCTGTGGAGCAAAAGGCATTACTTCTCCAGATGCATGGCTCCTCCCATCAGCCCATGGTGAGGAGGTTTATGTAACAAGGTGCAAAAGAGGCACCCATAGCCATGCCATGCATCTGGATCTGGTTGATCTTTTCCTGGTAGGTCTGGTCTACTAATGTCTTCAGTTCAGACTAAAAGTATCCAAAGGATCCTTTTTATGTTTTTTTTTTTTGTATGTGTTTTTTTCAGACAATAATCTGAAAACATGATAAAAGAACATTTATAAAAAGGAGCCCTTAGCATGTGTAGGGTAGAAAGTAGATTTAAGTTTGAATTTTGTATGAGTGACTAGAGCATATGAGACAGGTATGAAAGATGGGTAATTGTCACAAGATTGTTCAGCCTGGAGCTCCTCTAGGGTCTCCAGCACCTTTAGGTCTTCTTCACTCCAAACTCCATCATTCGTCCTGGTGAGGGAAGGTCTAAGTATCATCATGTTGGGAAGCATGATTGCCGGGCTACCATGTTGACTCAACAGCTTCAATACCTTGAGCCTCTGAACCAGAACATTTGTGCAGACCCTACACTGCCTCCAACAGCAATGCAGATAGAAATTAAAAATGCCCTTTGGTTTAGTAGAGTGGGGGGTGGCGGGAGGCTAAAAACCCCTGTTGGATTTTTTTTCTGCGACTCCATGCAGGAATTTCTCTTGCTACGTTTTAACTGGGACAGATATCAAGAAAAATAAAAAATAAAAAAAAAATCTCCCCAATGGAGCCTCTATCGAAAACTAAGAAAGAAAAAAAAAAAAAATACACACGACATGACATACATTTAAGTCATATTAAAATATTAATTTGTATGTGTAGTTTCTAAACAGAGGAAGAATTGCCCTGTAATTAGATTAAAGAACATTACAATAGTAAAACTTTCATTTCATCAGACATTCCCCCCCATCCCCCCTTCCCCAAGACATAATCAATCAAGCAAATCAAATGTGACACCGATCCCTGACCGTACAGACAGGATAAGTGATAGCCCTGAAACTAGATCCTGAATCCAAGGAGAAGTCATTGTGTAACAAGCACTGATGTTCTCCATTAATAAAACTTACACTTTCAAAAGGAATCTTGTACTGAGAAAAAAAATGTAGTGATTGCCTTTGCCGACCTCCCTCTAAAAATAAAAATAAAATTTCTGTCTCTAGAAAAAAAAAAAAAAAAAATATATATAACACCCTTTAGAACTTTAAATATCCTAGCCCTACAACTATGCAATCCCTACTTCTTTATTCATTAAGACACCTTTTCACACAGCCATTTCAATCATATCCGCCTGTCAGTTTTTCAGGCAGATCTAAATTGAAAAAATAAATTCTAATAAAAATGTTACATCCTCTTCTAGTTTTCTGAACCTAAATATGTATTCAGCTGTTGTCCCTGTATAGCCAAGTGTCAGTAGACCTAACCTGGGTTCATACAAACACACTTGTAAATGCAAATGCACATAAACGCTTATGCAATACAATCCATTTGGGGGGGGGGGGGGGTTTTAGGAACTTAGTGTGCATGGACCCTAAACAGCAATTGCTTTTCACATGGATGCATAATTGAAATGCATCTTTACTCAATTTGTTGAGTAAAGATTCTCAACACCTTTAGTACCCTGCACTTAACCATAACCAAATATCCTGAAACATGTTTATGGAAGCTGGAATAAAATTTGCCAATAACCATTTGGATCCTGAACACACAGTTCCCTAAAGGGATATAAAAGACATGACTTCGCCCACTATCTTAAAATTAATATAAGGGCTTATGCACACTGCAACTCGGGGGGAAAAAAAAAGGCTGCTTTTACAGCAGGCATTTGAGATTTTATTTCAGCTTGAAGAAGCTTGTACTTTTCTGGGCTTTTTTGCAAATTTTTTTTTTGATGATTTTTTTCCCCCCCACAAACCCTCCCCTTGGCTAATTTTTCCTATTTTTTTCCCTAGATTCTTTGAGCTTTTTCGCACATTTTGGGTACTTAACCACTTCCCGACCGGCACACCCTGATGTACGTCGGCAGAATGGCA